>NC_050091.1:13037520-13372015 GCF_009764565.3 Dermochelys coriacea
TTTCACTAAGAAAAAAACCAACTGAACAAACCCAAACCAGATTTCAGACCATTGTCAAAGATTTCCCTGAAATCCAGATTAGTGCTTTTATCCCCAGGCCCTGGTTGTTGTTTTTTTTTTCAGGTTTAACGTTCACAAACGTAAGACTGGTTTAAAACGTTACTTGATGGTCTTTTTTGAATGGCACTGGACCTTTGATTTAAAACTTTCTGTTCAGCCGAAGGATCTGGAGAAGGTGGCAGTTTTAAACTAAACATGCAACCTAAAAGCAGGAGGAGGTACACAGCCACTAGCAGCCCTGCGCAAAACTCCAAGCCCAGCCGTGGCTTGACTGGTAAAAAAGTCTATGCCATTATGAACATTCATCAAGGCGTCTACATTTGTCGTGATATTTTATAGAGCTACCTGCAAAACAATTCCCCTGCCCCCCAGCACACACCCATTTTACTCATCATGACATTAAAACAGCTCCAAAGAATTAATTTTCTGGCATTTATCTAAAACTTCTCATAAATGGTCCCAAGCTTTTCACACTAGCATTCACTTGCATGCAAACCCAACCCCCCCTCCCCCCAAAAAACCTTCAACCAAACACTTCGCCAAATGCAGTAAAAGTCTATTGTAGGGTCAGTATTCATAAATTGTGAAGAAAATTTTAGGTTACAGGGTAAAAAACCCTCATTTACACAGGGCTTTCTACAGTTACAAAAATAAAATTTGAAAAGAGCATTCATAGCTTCCTAATTGCTGGCAGAGCCGAGATAATGGCACCATCTGACACCTCCACCAGCACCTACCTGTTTTCTTGACTTTTGAGCTACTATCTTAAAAAAACCATCTCTTTCAAACCTCCTCTCTTTTCCTGATTTTTCCAGATGGTTCCTGTAGGGGCAAGGTTGCAGAAGATTGGCGAGGAGCTAAGTGGTGAACTGAGTATGTGACTGGATGTAAGTGGAGGGTGCAGGCAGTTTCAATGAACTTTGTCCGACAGACCCTGCCAAAAGACATTGTAGCCTAGCTCAGCATATTTTTGCCTGTAAACAAGTCAGTTTATGTAACAAGCATAAATCATACATATGCATCCGGTGAAGTGAGCTGTAGCTCACGAAAGCTTATGCTCAAATAAAGTTGTTAGTCTCTAAGGTGCCACAAGTGCTCCTTTTCTTTTTACATATAAGAATGTAGCCAGCTGTTGACTCCATGTAACCCTGAAATAAGTGCGGAGAATATAGCACCGCAGAGGACTCTCCCTGGTGGAGTCCTGCCTGGGCAGCTGTCCCAAACGGCCAGAATCCCCCGCAGCCCCTCCGCGCGTCCTACGGTCTCCCCGCGCAGATTGGAGCGTAAGTTCTTCCTTCCTTCCTTCCTTCCTTCCTTCCTTCCTTCATCCAATAAAGCATAGTTTACTATTCTTAGGTCTGAGTGTTCTCCTTTCGCTGGTATCTTCCCCCTTGTCCCTTGCAGGCATAGTTCCTAAAACTGCATCTTCTCCAGCTAAACATACAGTTGCTAATCAAAGGCCTAATGCAATAGAAATGACATGAAAAAAAGTTGTACGATATGAATTATCTTAAACTTTTCAATAATAAATGCAAAGATTGGAGGAGTGAAGAAGATCAAAAGATACACAAACACATCCCAAAAGCATGCAAAGAGACAAATGAAAAATGGCTAGAATAAAGAGGCCTTGAAATCGAAGAATATGAAGTCAGACACAACCACAAAAAGATTCATTGCACCATAGAAAGACCATGAGTCAAATAAGTTAAGGAAAGGAAGTTAAGAAGAGGAACAAACTCTATCAAAATTAATGAGTCAGAGTATGCTACAAAGCCAACAGCGTCCTGGAAAGAAGGATGGAATATGTGAAGGAGCATTTGATTCTGAAAAACTGGAAAATATAGAGATTGAAATTGGAGAAGAAAAAACAGCGGCTATTACAATGTGGAAACTAGGCAGAGCGCTAAAAAATATAAAGCGAGGGAAAGTAGCTGGGGAGGATTGTATTGCGGTTGAAATGCTACAATCCCTGAAGGACGATTTGAATTCTTACCTGCTAAAACTTCTCAATCAGATGTATACACCAGGAGAAATTCTGGAGGACTCCAAGAGGTCAATCTCTATTCCTCACCAAAGGTTGATAATGCTAGAGACTGAGAAGAACAGTGAACTATAAACCCAAGAAGCCGCACACTCACAGATCTGTGGAAAACTGTTGGCACATGGACACATCTTGAGACAAGAATGAGCAAAAGTCAGATGGGTTTCGACCAGGAGTGAGTACAGGGAGGCAGCTTTTGCCCCGAGGGTCTTATGTTAGGATGGGAAAGAAGTATTTTGTAAATAGACTACTGAAAGCGATTTGGCAACATCCAACATAAGAAGATGATACATATCCTTGAAGAATGTAGGATTGATTTCCAAGATCTGTAATTAGTAACAAGCTTGTTCTGGGGACAGAAAGCAGCAATCCGAATGAAGTATGAACTGCGTATTGCAGCATTAAAGAGGTAAATGCCATGGTTGCGTTGTATAATTCCAACTATTTAGCATATACATAGAAGTTAGAATAAGGGAACATTTAGAAGACACCGAGCATGGCGTGCAGGTCAATAGCGCAGACATCAACAACGTAAGACACGCCAAGGAACCAATTCATATCACTTTGAGGAACTTCAGAACATACTTACTTTTGGGAGCAATGGCAGCAAGAAATATGGAAAGACAATTAACGATAGGAAGACAAAAAATATGGTGATACGTAAAGGCCATAATGCACATGGAAGGCAACACCTGTATCTCGACAGTCAAATGGGGAAACAAATGAATAGTTTCCCCTATTTAGGGAGTTTAATAACGTCTGATAGAGGAGGTGAGAAAGAAATCAGGAGAAGGAAATCAGGAGAAGTTTGCAAAAACTGCATCCAACAACTTCCCACAACTTCTGTGTTGTCAAAAGTTAAAATGATGCATCTGCACTAGATTGCTGCAGTGCGGCATGTGGTCAGGCCTGTTGTACCAACGAGAATAACATCTTTCTGTAGACATGAAGCTCGGTGATCGCAGATTAGCTCAATTCAAGGACACAGACAGTCGGGCAAGATGTCAGGCAAAGCAGGAAGAGGTGGAAGGAGAGCCAGCTAGGTTGGAGCCATCACCCAATGGGCTGGTCTCCAAGGCAGAGGGGAAGTTTTACACCTCTGTCCCAACGGTAGAAGAGACCACACCATGCTAGCAGGCTGCTGCGCTGGCTTTATCCTGCCTCCATGTGGTACCTAGCAGAATGTGAGAAGATTCGTCCCTCTGATCCCACAGCTATCATCAGGTTTGTTACGTCCCCCAAAGCAAAACATACAAAGGGATAAGGTGCAAACCGTTAAAGGATTTATTGAATCAAGGTAAGTGTGGCTCAGTGATGCGGTTACCCCAGAACTGTGGTAACAGCTTTGAGGATCCACCCACCCTATCAACTGGATGTGGCATGTGCAACGTCTCTTCTTATCTCATTTCAGCACATCTGTGATAAATCCCCCGGCCGCAGATTTGGCTGCATCACAGAACCCAGCACCGATCTACTGCTTCCCCCTCACCATGGAGGCTTTTCTTGCCGTCTGCATCCTCCCTGCTCTCCTGGCTACGGCTGAGTGGGGTCTGTTCCAACATGGGCTGATTTCCTAAATTCTCCAATGTACCAACAGCTCAGAGCCGCCTGCCAGGTGAGACTGTTAATGGATGTAACTGAAAAGTAGCCACAGAATAACAGGGGCTGAGCTGGGGGCGTCAGAGTGACAATGTCCGAGGAGGAGAGGGCTGGAAGTCACAAAGTCCCTGAGACAGCGAGTGAAACAATTCTGGAAATGGGAGGAAATATTTATTTTTTATATCACTAGAACCATGTTGTGATTGGGCATGTTTCAGAGCTGGCGAGGACAAGGACATTTTCGAATGGGGACAAGGACATCCCCGTCTGTTGTGTGACAGGAAGCAGATCTGAATTTCTGTAAAAAGAGCTCAAGGCTATTTGAAGGGCAGTCTTATGAGATCCCCAGCTGGTGTCAGGGGGGCGCAGCTGCTCTGGAGTCAAAGGGGCCAGGGCCCAGCCGGTGTCAAGGGGGTGCAGCTGCACTGGAATCAGTGGGGCCAGGGCCCAGCCGGTGTCAGGGGGGCGCAGCTGCTCTGGAGTCAATGGGGCCAGGGCCCAGCCGGTGTCAGGGGGGACGTAGCTGCACTGGAGTCAGTGGGGCCAGGGCCCAGCCGGTGTCACGGGGGCGCAGCTGCACTGGAGTCAGTGGGGCCAGGGCCCAGCCGGTGTCAGGGGGACGCAGCTGCTCTGGAGTCAATGGGGCCAGGGCCCAGCCGGTGTCAGGGGGGCGCAGCTGCACTGGAGTCAGTGGGGCCAGGGCCCAGCCGGTGTCAGGGGGGCACAGCTGCACTGGAGTCAGTGGGGCCAGGGCCCAGCCGGTGTCAGGGGGACGCAGCTGCTCTGGAGTCAATGGGGCCAGGGCCCAGCCGGGGTCAGGGGGGCGCAGCTGCACTGGAGTCAGTGGGCCAGGGCCCAGACGGTGTCAGGGGGACGCAGCTGCTCTGGAGTCAATGGGGCCAGGGCCCAGCTGGTGTCAGGGGGGCGCAGCTGCACTGGACTCGATGGCAGGTGTGACTCAGCCCTTGCTGCACCACACTGGAGAGCAAGACCAGCTCACACCTGCTGGGGATCTCTCTGGGGTTTGTGAGTTGGGAAAAAACATTGGGGAACTAAAATCTGCAGCGAATCCGGGAAGATGCAGCCACAGAGCAGCATAAAATGCCTGTAGCCAGCTGGGACTGTTGACAACGCTGGGGCAGCACGTTGATGAGGCATGAGGGACTCCAGGGCGCTGTACCCGGAGCTTCCCCACAGAGTAGGGTGACGAGATAGCAAAGGTGAGAAATCAGGACAGGGGGTGGGGGGTAATTGGCACCTATATAAGACAAAGCCCCAACTATCGGGACTGTCCCTATAAAATCGGGACATCTGGTCACCCTACCACAGAGCCCAGGGGAAAGCGAGGGAGGGACAAATCCAAGTGACTCATGTTCCCTCTCCATTGCCAGGGGCCTGTCTGCAGTGTGAGGTTTGCGATGGACCAGGAACCAGCTGCATGGGTGACCTACAGACCTGCGGGGCAAGATACTTGTGGCATCGCTTGGATAGACTCCACATTGGGTAGGTGAGAGGGACCCTAACCAACATGGGTCAGGGAACAGGCTGGGGAGCCAGCATGCCTGGGTCCTATTCCAGTCCCAACTCTGGGAAGGGAGTGGGGTGGATGGGTCTGAGCAGCGTTTAAGGAGCCAGGATGCCTGGGTTCTATGTTAGACCCTGTGGGCTAGCTCCACAAGGGGGCCTTTCCCCTCTCCCCTCCTACAGTTGTGCCTGACCCCCTGGCTCCTGGTGTGTCCCTCTCAGTTTCCCACGTCCATGAGATGCGTCTAACCCATTGAGCTCTTGGGTATACGGGGGGTTCCCTTTCATCTCCTCCCATGACTGGGTTTTGTGCAAGGCTGGGTTTTGTGCACGGGTGCTCTGAGGGCGTCCCCTGAATCAGGTCCCACAGGTGATATCAGCAGGGGAATGACAAGTCTGTGAATCCCACTGTGTCTAAGGGGTGAGCGGAATGCACGGCATCGGGATTTTGGTGGCCCTGCATGTACTCATTGGTGGAAACTTTGGCAATGAAAGAACTTTATGGGCAGGAGATTCGGGGCCCCCAGGGTTAGGCAGCAGCCAAGTGGGGAGCTGGAGGATCTAAATGCTGGATTTAGGTGCTGGAATCACTTTATCTAGCCCTGCGGGACCTTGGGTAAATTGCTTCTTCGCCATGGGCCTCAGTTTCCCCATGGGTAGAGGAAAGCTAATGGAACCTGGGCATCGTTGTGAAGAGGGCGTCAATGAGGTGGGAGTGGAATTGGAATAAATTTCTGTCTTCTCCTCCTATGCAGTGGGAAGGAAGACTCGGACAATTATCAAAAAGCGTGTGTCCTCCGACGTGTGTAAAGTCAGCCCCTTCTCCGCAAATTTTGGCAATGCAATGACAAGGACGAGCTTCAAATGCTGCGTGGGAGATGCCTGCAGAACCACCAGTATTACAGGTACCTCTCCCCATCCCGGCATCTCCTCCTCCATCCCCCCGCACCTCTTGCTGCCTGGAATCCACCCCAGGTTAACTTCCTGAGACTGGTCCTCCCGCCCTGCAGGGGGCGCCCCATGGAATAACACTGAGCCCCTGGGCAGGTGAAGTTTATTGGGTGGGGCACTAGGGTGCCTCCAGGTGTGAACCCAACTCTGACTCCACCCGGGGCGGGGTCCAGGGCTCCCTGCTGCAAACCCCTCCCCCGCCCCTGCTGCCCCCGGCGTCCCCGGAGCTACAGCTCCCCCTGCAGGGGGCACCCGGGGCTGAGCCGTGCAGCCCCCAGCTGCTCTCCCGGCCCCGGCCCGTCCTGGGGCTCATCCCCCGAGCTGACTGCCTTTGCTCCGCTTCTTCCCAGTGCCCCCGGCTGACCCCGACCCAGTGGCTCGCGCTGCCGGCTCTGCTACGCGTCAAATGCTGGTCAATGCAACGAGCAGACCATAAATTGTTCTGGATCCGAGACCCAGTGTATTGATGCCACCGGGACCATAACAACTGGTAACTTCTGTTCATTTATTCTGGGGTTATATTTCCTTTCTTGTTTCTCGCCCACCCCCTGGAGGTCCACAGTGAGTCACTCTTTGGGGTCCACTAAGTGAAGGGTATTGGCTGCAGATCGGGACACCTGGATCCTGTTCTCAACATTGGTCTCAGGTGTGACCTTGGGCCAGTGTCTTCCCTTTCCTGTGCATCTGGTTCTCCCCCATCCATTTCCTGTGTCTAGTTTAATCTCTAAGCTGCTTGTGATAGGGACTGGTTTAGTCTTGGTGGCCCCTGTTGTGCCAGGCGCTGCACAGACCTTTGATGGAGCTTGGGGTCCCCTCTTGTGCCTGATGCTAAAGAACTCCCAGTGAGATACAGTCTTTGCCCCCAAAAGCCTAAACAGGCAAAAGAAGGATCATTCTCCGCATTGAAAATATGGGGAAACTGAGGCACAAATTGTGCCTTGACTTGCCTAAATTCTCACAGAGAGGCTGTGGCAGTCCCATAATGGTGCCTTAAGTCACTACAAAGCTACCCTTCTTAGAGAGCTGACCTCTCCCACCAGCACTGATCTGCTGCTTTGCTAGATGAGCGAGGGGACTAATACTGGCCTGACCCAATCCAGGTACTGTCAGTGGGCTCTAGATCAGGGCTGTGAATGACTTGTTCATGGACACACAGCGAGCCTGCGTCAGAGTGCAGGAGAAAGGAAGTCCATGTAGGCCCAGACAGGCTTGGGGGAAGCAGAGCAGATGGGGAGATGTAGGCTGTGGGGCACCTTGGTGGGGCACTGAGGCGGGGAGGGCGGGCACTGTGTCTTAATCCAGCTCAAATAGCCTGACAAAAATTGCCTCCTTTCCCCTGCCCCCACAGATGGATGTGACATGCAGGCTGTCAGGAAGGGCTGCGCTTCCGAGTCCATCTGCATCATGGCACAAGTGGCTTCAAACATGTTCACAGATATCGGTGCAGATCTAACCACGGCTAAATGCACAGTGGCCTCCGGCGCGGCGGGCATGGCTCCGGGACCAGCTGGGCTCCTCCTCCCGGCCCTCGCTGGGCTCCTCTTGCTGACGCTTCTCTCCTGATTCCCTACCCGATGCAATGGCCACTCTGCACTGAAATACACCCTGCAGCCTGCGTTAGCTGCTCTCCCGCCCAGGAGTTCTCAGCTCCCGGATGGACTCACATCCACTTGACGTTGTTGCACTGAATAAAACACACTGGAGTGTGTTTGGATTTGTTATTTCTCTGTTTATTTCAATGAGGAAAAGTTTAATTCTTGTGAAAAGCCAGTTAAGAACAGAAGCGCGGCCGCATCAGTTCAGGTGAATGGTGCAGCTAGTCCAGTGTCCTGTCTCCGACAGTGGCACAACCAGAATTTGAGGGGCAGTGTACAGAACACGGCCATATTGGAGAAACCTAGCCCTGTCTTTCCCTCCCGGCTTCTGGCAGTCAGAGATTTAGGGCACCCAGAACATGGCGTTGTGTCCCTGCCCATCTTGGCTAATTGCCTCTGATGGCCTTATTCCAGGAATTTACCTAATTCTCTTTTGAACCCACTTATACTTTTGCCCATCCCCTGGCCATAAGTTCCATGGGTTAATCGTGCAATGTGCAGAAAGGTACAGCCACTTGTATGTATGAAACCTGCCACCTGTTCGTTTCATTGGGTGACCCCTGGTTTTGGTGCTGTGGGACAGGGAAAATAACAGTTCTCTACTCACTTTCTCCACGCCATTGTATGATTTTCTAGCCCTCTGTCCCTTCCCCCTGTGGTGGGGCAGTGTGGCCTCCCTCCGACTCAGAGTGGGAGGGACGACCACAACACCCCCCTGAGTCATCTCTTTGCCAAGCTGAACGACCCTAATCTTTTTAGTCTTCCCTCATACGGAAGCCACTCCATGCCCTAAGATTAGGCTGAGAAAGACCCCAGTGGGGAAGTCAGGCACCACAGGCTCGGGGTTACACAGCCCCGGAGAACATCAGTTCAGCCTCCAACAGGCACAGGGATCCAGGACTCCTGGGTTCTATCCCTGGCTCTGGGAGGGCAGTGGGGTATATTGGGTTAGGGGAGAGGGGGGTTGGGAGTCAGGACTCCTGGGTTCCATACAGAAAGATCTGGGGGTCTGGTGGCTGTTGCCCTGCTGCTGCATCTGACCACAGCGAGGCCCAGCCCAGGGTGTGAGCCGGTCTCACTTCCATTGCCCCAACAGCACCACAGGTGACAGCGGTTTGAAAGTGAAGTGGAGTGGGTGGAGGGCTGCGTCTACATTTCAAATGGGGAACGGGGTTGCTGGGTGGGTTCCCTCCCTGATGCGGGGAGGGGAGTGCAGGCCAATGGCTGTGACGGGAGACCCCTGTGGAGCAGCACGGTGCCCACTGCCCTCATTTAGGTGCTGCTCAGGAACAAGCCCTCACCTCCCCTTCCCTGTCTGCACGATCCAGGGCTTTGGGCATCTGCTAACAACTGCTGACCCACTGCTGGGATGGGGCAGGGAAATGCCTTTCATGGGAACAGGGCTGGACAGACGCCAGCGGCTCCGAGAACACCAATGCTGGCATCTCCAAATGAACCAGGGGGCCCTCCAGCCAACGCTGCTGCAGAGCAGTGAGATCAGGGGTTTTGCTGATGCAGTTCCCCCTTTCTCACCCGAGTGGCTGGTCAAAGGTCAGGCGCGGTTAATGTTGGACCAGGCTGGAATTGCAAAGCCCTCTGCTCCTGCGCTAGAGACGTGACTCTCCCTGGCTCCAATGGATGTTCTTGGATGTCTTTGGCCTTGACCCGGGAGATCATCTCTCTGCCCCACCCATAGCAGGGAACCCGGGGCAGGGCAGAACATGGTGGGGGATGAGCTCCCGGCCAAATGAGGAGTGAATCGCAAGCTAAGACGTATGTGGGTGTGAACCTGCCTTGGAGTTTTCTGATGAGGACCGGAGGTGTTTTTGCTGAGCATTGTTTGAGGAATCATTTTTGAGGGGTGTGGGGAGAGGTAGAACAGACACAGGGTCACTTGGAGTCAGGGATAAAGCCAACTCAGCAGCCTGCCAGCATGGTATGGTCTTTTCCACTGTCAGGACAGAGATGTAAAACTTCCCCTCTACTTTGGAGACCAGCCCATTGGGTGATAGTTCCGACCTAGCTGGCTCTCCTTCCACCTCTTTCTGGTTTGCCTGCTGTCCTGCCGGACCGTGTGTGTCCTTGAATGGAGTTGCTCTGCGACGTGTGAACAGAAAACTGTTATTCTCTCACCAAGCATCTCAACTGATTGTGCTGTTGTAGAATTCATCCTTCTCGTCACAACGTCAGTTGTAGTTTTGGTTATCCAGCTAATTTTTATCCTTCTTCTGTAATGCCAAAGGTCAAACGCTGGAGTCGTCTCTCAGTGTTCTTTCTAAGGACATCTGGACAGGAGGGCCAACCACATGCAGCACTGCAGCAATCTAGTGCAGATGTGGCCCTTTTAACTTTTGACGACACAGAAGTTGTGGGAAGTTGTTGGATGCAGTTTTTGCAAGCTCTGTCCTTCTCCTGATTTCTTCCTCCCCACTTCAGTTGGATGTTATTAAATTCCCTAAACAGGGGAAAAGATTCATTTTTTTCATCACTTGAGCATCAAGACACAGGTGTTGCCTTCCATGTGCATTTTATGTATTTACTTTTTGTCTTCCTATCATAGAATCATAGAAGATTAGGGTTGGAAGAGAACTCAGGAGGTCATCTAGTCCAACCCCCTCCTCAAAGCAGAACCAACCCTAATTAAATAATCCCAGTCAGGGCTTTGTCAAGCCGGGCCTTAAAAACCTCTAAGGATGGAGATTCCACCACCTCCCTAGGGAACCCGTTCCAGCGCTTCACCATCCTCCTAGTGAAATAGTGTTTCCTAATATCCAACCTCGACCTCCCCCACTGCAACTTGAGACCATTGCTCCTTGTTCTGTCATCTGCCACCACTGAGAACAGCCAAGCTCCATCCTCTTTGGAACCCCCCTTCAGGTAGTTGAAGGCTGCTATCAAATCCCCCCTCACTCTTCTCTTCTGTAGACTAAATAATCCCAGTTCCCTCAGCCTCCCCTCATAAGTCATGTGCTCCAGTCCCCTAATCATTTTTTTTGCCCTCCGCTGACTCTCTCCAATTTGTCAACATCCATTCTGTAGTGGGGGGCCGAAAACTGGACACAATACTCCAGATGTGGCCTCACCAGAGCCGAATAGAGGGGAATAATCACTTCCCTCAATCTGCTGGCAATGCTCCTACTAATGCAGCCCAATATGCGGTTAGCCTTCTTGGCAACAAGGGCACACTGTTGACTCATATCCAGCGTCTCGTCCATTGTAATCCCCAGGTTCTTTTCTGCAGAACTGCTGCCGAGCCATTCGGTCTCTTCTCTGTAGCGATGCATGGGATTCTTCTTTCCTAAGTGAAGGACACTGCACTTGTCCTTGGTGAACCTCATCAGATTTCTTTTGGCCGAATCCTCTAATTTGTCTAGGTCCCCCTGTATCCTGTCCCTACCCTCCAGCGTATCTATCTTTTCCCCCAGCTTAGTGTCATCTGCAAACTTGCTGAGGGTGCAATCCATCCCATCATCCAGATATTAATAAAGATATTGAACAAAACCGGCCCCAGGACTGACCCCTGGGGCACTCCACTTGATACCAGGTGCCAACTAGACATTGAGACGTTGATCACTACCCATTGAGCCCGACAATCTAGCTAGCTTTCTATCCACTGTGACAAAGTTCCTCCTCTACCTTGGTGGGTCTTGTGCTTATTGGCGGATTTGCTCGCATAGGAGATTCACAGCAGCCCTCGGTTTGGCCATTTTTGTGAACCCACAGTCCAGGTCAACTCCTCCTGTGTCTGACCAGGAGTTGGGAGGTTTGGGGGGAACCTGGGCCCATCCTCTACTCCGGGTTCCAGCCCAGGGCCCTGTGGAATGCAGCTGTCTAGAGAGCCTCCTGGAACAGCTGTGCGACAGCTACAACTCCCTGGGCAACTTCCCCATGGCCTCCTCCCAACACTTTCTTTATCCTCACCATAGGACCTTCCTCCTGGTGTCTGATAATGCTTGTACTCAGTCCTCCAACAGTCCATGTTCTAACTCTCAGGTCCTAGCACCTCTTGCTCCCAGCTCCTTACATGAGCACCACAAACTGAAGTGAGCTCCTTTTTAAACCCAGGTGCCCTGATTAGCCTGCTTTAATTGATTCTAGCAGCTTCTTGATTGGCTGCAGGTGTTCTAATCAGCTTGTCTGTCTTAATTGTCTCCAGAAGGTTCCTGATTGTTCTGAAAACTTTCCTGTTATCTTACCCAGGGCAAAGGGACCTACTTAACCTGGGGCTAATATATCTGCCTTCTGTTGCTTTCCTGTAGCCATCTGGCCCGACCCTGTCACACCACCTTATAGTCCATTAATCCAATCCATACTTTTTTAATTTGCTGGCAAGAATACTGTGGGAGACCATAACAAAAGCTTTGCTAAAGTCAATTTATATCACGTCCACTGCTTTCCTCATATCCACAGAGCCAGTTATCATCATAGAGATCATCATATCATTAATCCTCATTCCATATTTCTTGCTGCCTTCACTCAAAAGGAAGCAGTGCCGTGAACTGATTCCTTGGCGTGTCTTACATTGTTGATGTCTGTGCTATTGACCTGCACGCCCTGGTCGGTGTCTTCTAAACATTCCCTCATTCTAACTTCTACGTATATGCTAAATAGTTTCAATGATACAATGCAACCATGGGGTTCACCTCTTTGATGCTGCAGTACGCAGTTCACACTTCGTTTGGATTGCTGCTTTCTGTCCCCAGAACGAGCTTGTTATTAATTACAGCTCTTGGAAGTCAATCCTACATGCTTCAAAAATATGTATCAACTTGTTGTGTTAGAGCTTATGAAATCCCTTCCCATACTATACAAAGCACTTCTTTCCCACGCTTCCATAAGATCCTCAGGCAAAAATTGCCTCTCTCAAAGCCACTCCTCGGCGATACCCTTAATTCTTGTATCAAGATGTGTCCACGTGCCAACAACTTTCCACAGATCTGTGAGTGTGCGTCTTCTTGAGTTTATAGTTTGATGTTCTTCACAGTCTCTAGCATTATCAACCTTCGGTACAGGAATACAGATTGACCTCTTGGAGTCCTCCAGAAGTTCTCCTGGTGTATATATCTGATTGAGAAGTTCTAGCACGTAAGTTTCTGAATTGTCCTTCAGGGATTGTAGCATTTCAACCATGATCCATTCCTCCCCCGCTACTTTCCCTTGCTTTATACTTTTTAGCGCTCTTTCTAGTTTCCACATTGTAATAACCGGTGTTTTTTCTTCTCCAATTTCAATGTCTCTATCTTCCAGTTTTTCAGGATCATCAAACATTCCTTCACGTATTCCATCCATCTTCCTAGGATGCTGTTGGCTTTGTGGCATCCTCTGACTCATTAGTTTTGATAGAGTTTGTTCCTTTTCTTAGATTCTCTATTTGTCTCATGGTTCTTTTTGTGGTTCAATTAATCTCTTCGTGGTTGTGTCTAATATTCTTTGATTTCTAGGCTTCCTTGTTCTAACCATTTTTCATTTGCCTCTTCGCATGCTTTTGGGATGTGTTTGTGTATCTTTCGATCTCCCTCACTCCTCTGATCATTGCAATCTGTTCTTGCATTTATTACTGGATTGTTTAGGATAAATAATTTTTGTAAAGCTTCTTTTTGTGTCATTTTTTTATTGCATGAGACCTTCGATTAGAAACCTTATGTTTAGCAGAAGGCACTGGAGAAGATGCAGTTTTAGGAACCATCTAAAAAGGTCAGGAAACGAGAGGAGGTTTGGCAGACATGGTTTTTGAAGACAGTAGCTCAAAAGTCAAGGAAACAGGTAGGTGCTGGTGGAGGTGTCAGATGGTGCCGTTATCTTGGCCCTGCTAGCAATTAGGAAGCTATGACTGCTCTTTTCAAATTTTATTTTTGTAATTGTAAAAAAAAAAAATTGTAAATGAGGGGGTTTTACCCTATAATCTAAAATTTTCTTTACAATTTACAAATACTGAGCCGAGAATGTGCCTAAACTGCATTTGGTGAAGTGTTTGGTTGAGCATTTTGGTTGGTTGGTTGGTTGGTTGGTTTTTGCACCCTGTTCGATTTATTTCAGGAAACTTTTCAAGACAAAACACTATTGTGAAAGGATTGGAATCATAAATCTTCTATACAGCATTTTGTAATTCTTATTCCAGTAGATCTCTTCTTCTTTGGCTAAGGCAAAGCCGAATGGTTGAGTTGAGAGGTGTGTGCCAGATGTTACAATTTGTTCAAAAGGCGTTATTCTAGTCTATATAGGTTTTTATACCACATCTATCACTGTACTGTCTGAGTGTCTTCCAGAAGTCCTGCTACCCTGTCCCTGGTGTGACTGGCTACCCCATGTTGCCATCCCAAGCCTTTCAAGGGGAGTTGGTTTCACTCATCCCTCTAACTCGATTTTCCAGCAGGAAGGGAGGAGAATTTGACAGTGTGCTCAGACACCCAAAGGGTGGGCAGGGCCGGCAAGGGGAATAGAATCTTATAGACTCTCCCAGGAGAAGTGTGCAAATCTAAGGTCTCATATTGCATCACAGCACATAACTGAGCCCTTCTATAAAAAGAGAGAGACAGAGACAGCACAGAGCGAGAGACGGGTACAGCTTTTCCGCTCTGCAGAATTAGCCACCAACTTCACCCAAAACCCACTTTACTCCAAGGAACTTTTGATAAGTGATACCCCTCTGGTCTGTTGATGCTCTAACCACTGGACATCACTCCCCTGTTGTAGCCAGTGATAGAACCCAGGAGCCCTGGCTCCCAGCCTCCCCTCCCCACTCTATCCTCTAGCCCCCACTCTCCACTTGGATAGAACCAAGGAGTCCTGCCTCCCAGCCCTCCCACCACTAACCACTAGACCCCACTCCCCTCCCAGAGCCAGGGAGACAACCCAGGAGTCCTGGCTCCCAGCCCCCCTGCTCTAACCACTAGACACCACTCCCCTGCTGGAGCCAGGGATAGAACCCAGAAGTCCTGGCTTGGAGCCCTGCCCCTCTCTATCACACTAAACCCCACTTCCTCCCATAGCCAGGGAGAGAACACAGGAGTCCTGGCTCCCAGCCTCCCCTCCCCACTCTATCCACTAGCCTTCACTCCCTTTCCAGAGCTGGGGATAGAACCCAGGAATCCTGGTTCTCAGGACTCCTGGCTCACAGCCCCACTCCTCCACCACACACATTGTGCTGAAGGCAAAAGCCGGCATGCAATCCCAGCATCTGATGGGTGTGGTGGGGTTGTCTCAAAGCAGAAGCACCAGCTAGTGCAAACAGCTGCCTAAACCTGAGGGGTGGGGTGGGGTGAGAGAGCCGCCCGCTGCCACATGGGGTAAATTTACTCCTGGGTCAATTCTTGGACTCTTTCAACCAGGGAGATCTGCTCTGTCCCCCCATCACGGGGTTCAGTCCCCGCTAGTGGTGTCTCCTGCTGGCCGTCCCAGGGATTAGCTCCTCCAGGCACGGCGTTCTTCTCCAGCATCTCTCTCTCCAGCAGCCTCCTCTTCATGACTCAGCCCTCCAGCTGGGTCACCGTGCATCTGCCCCCGCCCCTTCCAGGGTATCCAATTCCCTCTTGACCAATGCACTCAGCATCAGCAGCCGGGAGGGGGACCTGGGCCCACCCTCTAATCCAGCTCCTGGCTCAGGGACCGTGTAGTCAGCAGCCAAGTTTGGCACTATCCCATTCACCGCTGCTTTCCCCCGGAGCCTTCTCCTAACTTTACCCACGCCTCGGGGTTTGCCGGTCCTAAACTCCCTCCAGTGGGCAACCTGCCTTTAGCCCCCACCACACCCGCTCACACACACAAGCCCCGCCCTTGCCAGGGAGCCTGAGGCAGAACAAAGCATGAGGGCGGCTGAGTGCCCAGCCACATGGGGGAAACTGAGGCAGCTGCAGAGCACTGGCAATGCCATGACACCCTCCAAGGGTGGGAAGTGCCCAAGCGCAGTGCACAGAGGTGGGGGGCAGAGGCAGCTGCTGCCAGGCAGGAGGGAGACTGTCTGCCCCCAGTCTGCCTGATGGTCTGTGATGAGTGACCCCGAGGCACCACTGCTGGTTGGTGTGGGGAACAAAACCCCATCTCCTTGGGGGGAGGGGTCAGTAGATTTCCCCTCCCCCTTTAGAATCTGGGGTGATGCTGTGGGGGGCCCCCAGGCCCTGTTCTCTGGAGAGGGGGGCTGTGGCAGGGTGGACGAGTTCTAGAGGCTCCCTGCTGGAGGCCTCATGGCCCTGCCTCACCCTGTCCCAGAATAGAGCAGAGAGAAGTCCTCCAGGCAGCCTAGAGTGGCTGCAGAGGAGCGGCTAATCAGAGGGGCTGATGGAGCAGCCAATCCGGGTCCAGAAGGGCCCTATATAAGACAAGTAGCAGAGCAGAGAAGGTCAGTTCCTGCCTGGAGTGTGATGAGGGAGAACTGGGAGCCTGGCTGGCCAGATGAGCAGCAGGCCATGGGCAGCTCACCGGGCAGAACCAGGCCCAGTGAAGGCTGCCAAAGTCCGGCTGGCTGGCTAGAGCAGCAGCAGGACCATGAAAATGTCAGTGCGGGCAGGCTGAGCCCCGGGGATTGAGCCCAGGACCAGGCTGGACCAGGCGGGGTACCGAGATGGGCCCTGCTGATCTGGTTGCAGACTGAGCCCGGGGAGGGGTGCTGAAAAGGACACCAGCTGCGGGTGCTGAGATGGGCCCCAGCTGGGTGGTTGAAGAAGGCAGTGCTTCGGGGAAGAAGCCTCTGAGCTACAGCCCCATACCAGGGCCGTGATAAGAACTCGGGACTGTATACCCCGGAATGGGGAACACCGTGTGTGGCTCAGCCGGAGGGCTGAGCGGCCGAAGACCAGCTGAGAGAACTAGCGGCTGGGGGGTGATCGCGAAAGGTAGACGCCACCCTAATGTAAGACCAAAAAGAAAAGCAGGTCACGCCTAACCGAGAGCAAGGGAGCCAGCCATGAGAGGTGGGTTGCCCCCCTCCCGCCCAGGAAGAACTGTGTTTGCAGGCTCTATTGGCCAGAGAAAAGGGGCACACGTGGGAAGCGGGTGCTGACCCCATTGCAGGGGCACATAAAGGAATTTGGCTCTGGAGGACGGATAAGGGATCCCTCTGCTGTCAAAAGTCATGCGTGGCTGAGAGCTGCTTTACGGGGAGTTAGACATTGTGTATCGAGGACCAATGGAAAGCTATTGTTTTAAGAGTGGGGGCGGGGAGTGGAGTTTCCTTGTCCCTGCTGACAGTCTTGGGGGCTCCATGGGGAAGCATGAGACCAGAAGCAATCTTGGGGGGGAGGGGGGAAGCCTAGAACAAGGTGGGCTGAGTTCTCTCTCACTATGGTAGGGAGAAGCCTGCTGTGTGTGTCTCTTGTATGTGGTTGCTGTGTAAGATTGTTCTGGATCCCCAGAAACAGTCACCTTACGCTACAACTGTCCAGCAGGAGTATTTGAGGTTTGTCTCTGATTGCTCCAGGTGGGTGTTGCGAATGTACCAGCCACAAAGCGGGTCAGAGGTGCGGTTACTCCAGAGCTGTGGCAAACGGCTCTGATTCCACCCACCCTGTCGATCGGCTTATGCATGATCTCATTTCAGCCCCTCTGTGATCAATCCCCTGGCTGGAGATTTGGCTGCATCAGACTCCAGTGCTGATCTCCTGCTTCCCCATCACCATGGAGGCTTCTCTTGCCATCTGCATCCTTGCTGCTCTCCTGGTGACAGGTGAGTGGGGCCTACTCCTACAGGGGCTGATTTCCTAACTTCTCCAATGTACCAACAGCTCAGTCACCTGTTGGGTGAAACTGTTGCTGAATGTAACCGAAAAGCAGCCACAGAATAACGGGGGCTGAGCTGGGGGCGTCTGAGTGACAACATCCGAGGAGGAGAGGGCTATAAGTCACAAAGTCCCTGTGACAACGAGTGAAACAATGGGAGGAAATATTTATACTTTAAATCACTAAAATGTTCCCACTGGGCACATTTCAGAGCTGGCCAGAGGCCAAGGGCTTTCCTGACAGGGGATTGTCTCTGCTCTGAAAGGCAGATCTGAATTCTAACATGAGCTCAAGACGATATAAAAGGCATTTCTGCAGGATTCCCATGGCCATAGCTCCGTTCGTATCAATGGGGCCAGATCCCAGCTGGGGTCAGTTAAATTCAAGGGAAGGGACAAATCTAGATGCGTCATGTTCTCTCTGCTTCCCCAGGGTCTTGCTTGCAATGTGAGGTTTGTGCAGGCCAAGGAACCAGCTGCACGGGCGCCATGCAGACCTGCCCAGCTGGGCAGGACTCTTGTGCCATCGCTCGGACACTAACCACATTGGGTAAGTGAGAGGAACCCTAACCAACCTAGGTCAGGCTGGGGAGCCAGGACACCTGGGTTCTAGTCCCTTCTCTGGGGCTGGGACTTCAGCCCAGATCCCTCCCCTCCTACAGTCATGCCTGGCTCCCTGGCCTCCGGGGTGTGTGTCTCTGCTTCCCCTGTTGAAGCTATCCCATATTGTATGAAATAGTTAAACATGCCCTGGAACCTGATCACTGACGTCCATAGGCAGCATCCAACCCACTGGGCTCCTGAGTGTTTGGGGCCACCCTGCCCCATCTCCTCCTAGGGCTGGGTTTTGTGCAGGGCCTGATCCAGTGGGCGTGCTCCAAGGGCGTCTCCTGGATCAGGCCCCGCAGGTGATAGCGGCAGGGGAATGCCTAGTTTGGGAATCCCACCGTGGCTAAGGGGTGAGCTGAATGCCCAGTGTCAGGATCTAGGCAGCCTGGCACGTACCCACTGATGGGAACTTTGGTAACAAAAGGACTTAATGGGCAGTAGATTCGGGGCCCCCAGGGTTACACGGCAGCTGAGTGGGGAGCAGGAGAATCTAAATGCTGGATTTAGGTGCTGAAATGGCTTTCTCTAGGCCTGCGGGACCGCAGTTTCCCCATGGGTAGAGGAAGGCTAATGGCACCTGGGCATTGTTGTGAAGTGGGCGTTGATGGGGTGGGAGTGGAAGGGGAATAAATCTGCCCTCTCCTGTTCAGCGGGAGTGAACATCCAGAGCATTCACAAGCACTGTGTAACATCCAGCCAATGTAAAGCCGGCCACGTCTCTATGAATTTTGGGCTGGGAATGATGACGAGGACGAGCATCGCCTGCTGCATGGGAGACACCTGCAAAGCAACCATTGTTATAGGTACCTCTCCCCAGCTCCATCTCTCCTACCCCACATTACCTTCCCGGGCCTGGTCCTTCTGTCCTGCAGGGGGTGCCCCATGGAATAACACTGGACCCCTGGCTGGGTGGAGTTTAGTGGGCGGGGCTCTAGCTGCCCCCAGGTGTGAACCCAGCTGGCTCCACCTGGGGCGGGGTCCAGGGCTCCCTGCTGCAAACCCCTCCCCCGCCCCTGCTGGCCCCCGGCGTCCCCGGAGCTCCAGCTCCCCCTGCAGGGGGCACCAGGGGCTGAGCCGTGCAGCCTCCAGCTGCTCTCCTGGCCCCGACCCATTTGCTCCACTTCTTCCCAGTGCCCCCAGCTGACACCAAACCCAATGGCCGGAGCTGCCGGGGCTGCTACTCTCTGTCCTCTGAGCAATGCCGCGAAGAGACCATGCAGTGCACTGGATCCGAGACCCAGTGTCTTGACCCTGCTGGGACCATAACATTTGGTAACTTCAGTTAATTTATTCTGGGGTTATTTTTCCTTTGGCTTCCCCCCGCCATAGGGCAGAAGCGAGACACTGTCAGTTCCACAAGGTCACGGGTTCACAAACTATGGGTCAGGACCCCAAAGTGGGTCGCAACCCTGTTTTAATGGGGTCATCGGAACCCGAGGGCTTCAGCCCTGGGTAGCGGGGCTCAGTTTACAGTCCCTCCTCCCCTGTGCCGGGGATGAAGCACTTGGGCTTCGGCTTTGCCCCCCTCCACGCCCTCCCCACTAGGGCAGTGGGGCTTGGGCGGGCTCAGGTTTTAGTTCCCCTTCCTGGGGTTGTGTAGTAACTTTTCTTATCAGAAGGGGGTTGCGGTGCAATGAAGTTTGAGAACCGCTGTGCTAGCTAAAGGTATCGGCTGCAGATCAGGACACCTGGGTTCTGTTCCCAGCGCTGGTTCCCAGTGTGACCTTGGGCCAGTGTCTTCCCCTCCCTGTGCCCCTGGTTCTCCTCCATCCATTGCCTGTCTAGAGTTTAGTCTCTAACTTTTTCATGGTAGGGCCTGGCTTAGTCCTGGGATGCCCTGATGTGCCAGGTACTGGACTGACCCCTGAGATCGGAGTCCTCTCTTCTTTGGCATCTGGCAGACTCCTCATAAGAAACAGGTTTCAGAGTAGCAGCCGTGTTAGTCTGTATTCGCAAAAAGAAAAGGACTTGTGGCACCTTAGAGACTAACAAATGTATTTGGGCATCAGCTTTCATGAGCTACAGCTCCCTTCATCGGATGCTCACGAAAGCATATGCTCAGATAAATTTGTTAGTCTCTAAAGTGCCACAAGTCCTCCTGTTATTCATAAGAAACAGTCCCTGCTGCCAAAGAACTGGCAATCTGAGGAGGCAGAAAAGAATCGTTCTCCCTGTTTTTAAAGATGGGCAAAACTGAGGCACAGAGTCGTGCCGTGACTTGCCCAGTGTCACATAGGAAGGCTGTGGCAGGAAATTGAACCTAGTTTTGTGGAGTCCCACTGGTGCCATAACTCACTCCAAAGCCACCCTGCTTACAGATCCCAGCTCCGCCACCAGCACTGAGCTGCTGCTTTGTAGATGAGCCGTGTGGCTAATACAGGCCTGATCCATTATGAAGGCTGGTAGGCTCTAAGTGACATGCTCCAGGACAGTGTCTGCCACAGAGCAGAGGAGAAGGGGGAGGCCATCCAGGCTCAGACAGGCCGGGGGGAGCAGAGCAGACAGGGAGATGGAGGCTGTTGGGGAGCTTGGCAAGGCCCGGGGCAGGGGGAGGCAGTTGTGTCCTAGTCCCGCTCAAGGAATGGAGCTGCTCCCCTGACCACAATTGCCTGCTTCCCTTCCACACCCCCCCCCTCCCCCAGCAGGTGGAAACCCAACCCAGATGGTGATGAAGGGCTGCGTTTCCCAGTCCATCTGCGACCACCTACAAGTGGGTTCGGGGACTGTTGCAGGGATCCATGCAAATCTAACCATGGCCAAATGCACAATGGTCACCGGCATGGCGGGCGCGGCTCCGAGACCAGTCGGGCTCCTCCTCCCGGCCCTAGCTGGGCTTCTCCCGCTGATGCTTCTCTCCTGATTCCCCACCTGGTGCAATAGCACCACTGCACTGAAATCCACCCTGCAGCCTGCGTTAGCTGCTCTCTTCCCCCCCCCCCCCCCCCCCCCCCCCGCAGGGCTTCCCAGCTGGACTCGCATCCCCTTGATATTGTTGCACTGAATAAAACCCAGTGGAGAGCAAACTCTGGATTTGTTATTTCTCTGATTATTTCAGTGAGGAAAATTTAATTCTCACGAGTGGGGCCGTCAAGAAGCCAGGTAAGAACAGAAGCGTGGCCGCACCGCATTAGGTGAATGGTGCAGTTAGTCCTGTGTCCGACAAGGTTACAACCAGAACTTCACAGGCAGTGCACAGAACGCTGCAATTGTGGAGAGACCCCCCCCCCATCTTCCTAAACCTCCCACTGCCACAAGCTGGGAGGGGAACACCCAGGGTATGGCATGTTCTCTCTGACCATTTTGGGTAATAGCCATTGATGGCACTATCCCCCAGGAACTTATCTCGTTCGTTTTTTTTTTTTTTTTTGGACCCTCTTATAGTTTTTGCCCAGCCCCTGGCAATGAGTTCCACAGGTTACTTGTTCGGTGTAGGGAAAAGTGTGGCCTCTTGTTCGTATGAAACCTGCTGCCTGTTCATTTCATGGGGTGACCCCTGGTTTTGGTGCTGTAGGACAGAGGAATTAGCAGTTCTTTAGTCACTTCTCCACAGCAGTGCATGATTTTCTCCCCGTCTGTCATATCCCCCTGTCTTTCAGTGGGTCAAGGCTGAGACTACTACATTCAGGACCCACTGCTGACAAATAGGACAGCCGTACTCCACATAGCTCCACAAAAAAATTTGTTAGTCTCTAAGGTGCCACAAGTACTCCTTTTCTTTTTGCAAATACAGACTAACATGGCTGCTACTCTGAAATCCGCATAGCTGGTGATTCTATCATTCGCGTTTACCAAGCCAGTAACAGAGATGAGCTTGTGTATCCTCATACAGGTTAACAAGAAGCCACAAACACACGCCTCTGATAGTCCAGCCCTTGGCTCACTGCCCAGACACTGTTTAGACTTTATGATGAATTGTTCCCGAAAACCAGTTTTGCCAGAATTAGTGTTTTTCCCATCCCAATGGATTAGCTACTTCACCAGGTCAGTGTATGAGTCAGATCTTACCTAGTAAGCATGCAGCTGCCAATCCTTTTAGTAACTAGAAACTAAAGGTTTATTAATAGAGTTATAAGTGGTTAGTGGATCATATACAAACAAGTAGCAGAGGGGCAGCCATGTCAGTCTGTATCCACAAAAACAACGAGGAGTCCGGTGGCATCTTAAAGACTAACAGATTGATTTGGGCATAAGCTTTTGTGGGTTTAAAAACCCCACTACCCACAAAAGCTTATGCTCAGATCAATCTGTCACTCTTTAAGATGCCACCGGACTCCTCAGGTGTTTCTTTTTAATACCCACAAGTGATTTTCAATGTCCATACATCAGGATCATAGCAGGGATGGAATAAACTACTAGCGGTCAGGAGTCTCTTTGGACTCACCCAAACAGCTTGGGGGTTGTCAGCCCTTGTTAAGAGCTTCCGTGTTAGGAAGCCAGCCCAGAGAAATGAGGTAGGGAAATCAAGACGCTCTGGAGCTGTCTCAAGTGCCTTTTTATATCCTGTGCACAGAAATGTACTGTCCCAAACACAGGCCATGGCCCCTGTTTGTGGAAAGTTACTGGCCCAAGATGGAGTCCAGGGTCATGTGAGCATATCACAAGCCTTCACGTGGTTTGCTGAATTGCAGGGGTTGGCCATTGGCTCCTCAGGGGAGGAGGAGTTTCTTTAATGGCCCATTGTTAGAGGGAAGTGTCCTCAGTGGGCCATCAACCAGCCTTGCTGTAAATCCATTTGCGGGGGGGTCCCAGGAACACAGTACACGTGTATACGATATCAGTACGCAGCCAATAGTCATAATTTCCACCACAACGATGAGCCAGACATGTCAACGGGATAATCGTGGGTAGCAAATTGTACCATTTCCAGTGGCACTGGCCCGGATGTCCTTTGTACAAGTTTTGTTGCAATTGTATAACTGTGGCAGCAACAGTGACACAAACGGTCATCTTTCCTATACACAGCATCGCACACCCACCCGCCCACCAAGTCGTCTCTTTGCCAAACTGAACGGCCCTAATCTTTTGAGTCTCGTCTCATATAGAAGCCACTCCATGCCCTGAGATTAGGCTCAGAAAGACCCTAGTGCAGAAAGCCGGCAACACAGGCTGGGGGTTACACAGCCCAGGAGAATGTCAGATCAGCCTCCAATGGGGGCTGGGAGCCAGGACTCCTGGGTTCTATCCCTGGCTCTAGTGCTGCATTACTGCTCTCGAACCAAACCCTCTAGCTCAGGCCTGGGTTTATGGACCCAGCAGGTGTAGGCTCAGTTTTCCCCCATAAATGATGCACACAGGAGGGCGGCTCCCCTGAAAGAGACAGCAGCAGCTGCCTGATAAAAGAGAGAGAGTTCAACTATCTGATTGTTATTGTCGGGGCTAGGACCCCCTAGTGCTAGGTGCTGTACATTGTGATTCTATTTATTAGGTGTATTACGGCAACACCCAGGCGCCCAGTGATGGCTGTGGACCCCACTGCACTAGGTGCTGTACATGTGATTGCTATTTATTAGGTGTTTTACGGTAGCACCCAGGGGTCCTAGTCATGGCTGTGGACCCCACTGCACCTAGGCATGGTACAGCCACAGAACAAAGAGACAGTCCCGGCCGCGCACGCGCTTCCAGTCAAATAAAATCTGGGACAACAGACAAATAAATCAGACCCCAGGAAGCTCTGTTGATTCTTACATTTTGAACCGGCGGATGTGGTGGCCAGAGCCAGCTGGAAAAAACAGGTCACTGTGGGATTTTTTGTGAAGCATTTTGCTGTAATTTGCAAAAAAAATTAAATGCACCCCTACCCAATGGGGCATCACTGGCTAGGGGGTCGTACCGTTGACAAGGATCCGTGGGTGATAGTGGCTCACAAATTGAACAGGAGCCAACAGTGTGACGCAGTTGCAAAAAAGGCAAGTCTCCTTCGGGGGTGTAGTAATGGGTGTGTCGGATAGGACAGGGGTTCTCAACCTCTTTCCTTCTGAGCCCCCCGCAACGCGCTATAAAAACTCCATGGCCCAGCTGGGCCACAACAACTGGTGTTCTGCATAGGAAAGCCAGGGCCGCCGTTAAGGGGTAGCAAGCCGGGCAGGGCCCCATGCTAGAGGTGGCATCGCAAAGCTCAGGCTTCAGCTTCAGCCCCAGGGATTGTAGCTCCTGGCCTGCACTGCCTCATTTCACCCCTAGAGGCCACTCTAAGACTAATTGACTTCTTGACGGCCCCGCCCGCTCCAGTTGAAATTTCCCTCCCACAAAATCAATTAAAAATGTCCAAAGACTTTGGTCTCCAGTTTGTTTTATTAAATGGAACAATATAAAGGGAAGGGAACCCAGGCGGGAGCCCAGAGCCGCTGGGCGGGGAGAGAGGGGCAGACACAGGCAGCCGGGGTGTTATTGAGCGGCCGTTGCGCCGGGTGGGGAGTCAGGAAAGAAGCGTCAGCTGGAGGGCGGGAAGGAGGAGCCCGGCAGGTCCCGGACAACCTGTCCCTTCTCCGCTCAGCCCCTGTGAGCCCCGCCTAGGCCCCCCACAGCCTCCATCTCCCCTTCGGCTCCGCTCCGCCCAGCATGTGTGGCCCTGAACAGCTTCCCCCTTCTCCTTTACTGTGACACAGACTCACTGTATGTCCTTGAACAAGTCACTTGCAGCCCGGATCTAGAGCCCGCCGATGACACCCAGATTGGATCAGGCCTGTGTGAGACCCCTGTTCATCTAGCAGAGCAGCAGCTCCCGGTTGGTGGCAGTGGTGGGATCTCAAAGAAGGGTGGCTTCGTAGTGCGTTAAGGCACCAAGATGGGATGCCCCCAAACTGGGGTCAGTTCCCAGCCCTGCCGCAGCCTTCCTGTGTGACCTTTGGCAAGTCACGGCAGTGCTCTGTGCCTCAGTTTCCCCATTTTAAAAATGGGGAGAAGGTTCCCCACCACATCTATTGAAATTGCAGGCTCTTTGGGGGCTGGACTATATCTCCCTATGAGACTTTTAGTGCCCAGCTCAACATGGATCCCTGATCTTCGCTGGGGTTCTGCACAGTGCCACACATGACAGGGGCTCCCAGGACTAAACCAGTCCCTACCACGAAGAGTTTACAGGCTAAACTATACACAGGCAACAGCTGGGAGGAGAACCAGAGGCACAGGGAGGGGAAGACACTGGCCCAAGGTCACACCAGAGGCCAGCGCTAGGAACAGAACCCAGGTGTCCAGATCTGCAGCCGATACCTTTACCTAGCAGTCCCCACAGTGTCTCGCTTCTCCCCTATGGAGGTGGGGGCACAACAAAGGAAAATAACCCCAGAACAAATGAACGGAAGTGACGTGATTTTAGGGTCCCGGTGATCTCAACACACCGGGTCTTGACTTCAGTACAATTTATGGTCTCTTCACGGCATTGCTCAGAGGGCAGAGCGTTGCAGCCACGGCAGATCCGGCCATTGGGATCAGTTTTAGCTGGGGGCACTGGTAAGAAGCGGAGCAAACGCAGTCAGCCCTGCCTTTGAGTGCAGAAGTGGGGCACGCAAGAATTTTAAAAATTCATACTGGCCACTCCAGGCTTGTATTAAACTCCCAAGGTCACCCAAGTGCAACCCACCCCCTTTTGAGAACCCAGAAGGAACACTTGGGAATTCCTTCCTGTGGGGTACCCTCAAGCCCTTTCACCCTCCTTGCCGGGAAGAGCTGAGAAAAAACAAAGGAAATCAGCTGTTGCCACCAGCTAATTAAATGACATACACAAACCTCTTAGGACACAAAAATCCAATCCTGTTCTTAAAAAAGGTAAATTTTATTAAACCCAACAAGAAAGAAAATACATCTGGAATTTAGGATTTTGCTGGATTTAAAAAAACTACTTACAAAAATTAAACATCAAGAATAACCTTACTGAGGTCCAGCTTAAAGGTTAAAAGCAAAACAAAAGCATTTGGGGGTTAGCACGGAGGAGTCCACGAGCCTTACAGAAAATAAAAGATATAAACCTAATTGTGTCTTTCTAGACATTTCCTAATCTACTGACATATTTGGGTAGTTCTAGGTATAATCTGATGATTTCCATACCTGGCAAAAAGCCTTTTACAGCATAGCCATAGCCCTGGTTTTGCTCTGTCCCCTTCTTTCCAGAGAACAACCCCAGAACACACAGGGGAACCTTTTTTCCCCAATTTTAAAAAGTTCTCGCCTTCCCATTGGCTCTTTTGGTCAGGTGCCCTCTCCCTTTACCTGGGGGACTTTTTAACCCTTTACAGGTAAAGCAAGTAGCCACCAAGAGGGACTTTATAGCTAACTGGCTGGGTGGGTGTCCATAAAAGGGAGCTACCCCCCCCCTTCATTTGTCACTGTGGAGGTGAGCAAGCCGCCCGCCACCGCACCGGGGAGGTGACTCTCTGACTCCCCTTAAGCCCCTGTGTTCCATCAGCCAGGCCCAGGAAATCAGCTCTGTTCCCCTCCGCGCCTTGCCAGGGAGCATGGGGCAGAACCGAGAATGGGGGTGGCTGAGCCTCTAGCCAAATGTGGGGAAACTGAGGCAGCTGCAGAGCACTAGCAATGCTGTGAAACCCCCAAGGATGGGAAATGCCCCAGCACAGTTACAGTGGTGGGAGCAAGAGGGCAGAGAACAGAGGTAGCTGCCACCAGGAGGGAGGGGGAATGTCTCCACCCAGTCTATGGCTGCCTGATGATCTGTGCTGAAGTCAGAGACCCCGAGCGGGTCGGGGAGATACCAGCCTGTGTGGTGTGGGGAGCAAAACTCCACCTCCTTGGGGGGGAGGCAGGGTCAGCACAGTTCCTCCTTCTCCCCAGGGAATCAGGAGTGATGATGCCAGGCCCCAGGCTCTGATCTCTAGGGAGGGGGACATAGAGGGAATTTGGCTCTGGAGGAGAGATACGGCTTTGACCTAGGCTAGACCCTGGTATCCCTCCGCTGTTAAAAGTAGTGCATGGCTGAGAGCCTCTTTGCAGGGAGCTGGATGTTGTGTATCAAGGACGGTTTGCAGAGGCAAGCTCTATCTTCAAGGGGGGAGGAGTGGGGTTTCCTGGTCCTGCTGGCAGTCTTGGGGGCTCTGCGGGGAAGTGTGGGACCAGAGGTAGCCTGCAAAGAACCATTCTAGAACAAGGTGGGCTGAGTTGTCTCTCGCAGTCATAGGGAGCAGCCTGCTTTGTCTCCCTCTGGTTTGTGTTCTTGTGGGTGATCTTCCTGGATTCCCAGAGACAGTCACCTCACACTGCAGCCTACCACCAGGAGCATTTCAGGTTTGTCTCTGACTTCACTCGGTGAGTGCCATGAACGTACCAGCCGCAAAGGGTTCAGAGGTGCGGCTATCCCAGAGCTCTGGCAAATGGCTCTGTGGTTCCACCCACCCTGTTGATGGCTCATGCATATGCAATCCCTCATCGGATCTAATTTCAGTTCATCTGTGATAAATCCCCCGGCCGGAAATTTGGCAGCATCAGAGACCCCAGCGCCGATCTCCTGTTTTCCCATCACCAGTGAGGCTTCTCTTGCCGTCTGCATCCTCGCTGCTCTCCTGGCTACGGGTGAGTGGGGCTGTGTTGCTACAGGGGCTGATTTCCTTAGGTGGCCAATGTAATAAAAACTCAGAGCAACATGTTGCATGCAATTGTTTGTTAAAGTAGCCAAAAAGCAGAAAGAGAATGACAAGTGGAAGCAAGGAGGAAGAGGTGACTGGAAACCATAAGTTCCTATGACAATGAGTGAACCAAGTCTGGAAATGGGAGGAAACGTTTATGGTCGAAATCACTGAAAACTGGTGAAATTTCAGATCCGGCCAAAGGAGAAGGAAATTTTGGAAGGAGGATCTTCCCCCACGATGAGTGTGACTGAAAGGGAACAGAGCTGAATGTCAGTGCTCTAGACACAATAAAAAGGCATTTCTGTAGGGTCCCCAGCTGGAGTGAATTGGCCCCAGTTCTTCAGCAGCTATCGATCAACCCCCTGGAAAAGCAAGGGGGCGAGGGAGGGACAAACTAGACACATCATGTTCTCTCTCCCTCTCTAGGGGCCTGTCTGCAATGTGAGGTTTGCCTTGGACCAGGAACCAGCTGCACGGGCGACCTACAGACCACAAGACTCCTGTGCCATCACTGTGTTAGAAAACACAGTGTGTAGGTGAGATGGACCCTAACCATCATGGGTCAGGGAACAGGCTGGGGAGCTAGGACGCCTAGCTGTGGGAAAGGAGTGGGGTGAATGGATCTGAGCAGTGGTTGACTGGGTTCTATGCCAGGCCCTGTGGACTAGGTCCCCAAAGGGGGATTTAGGCCCAGCATTGCAATGCCTGGCTTCTAGGACACTAGCCAGCCAGTGGTCTCCATGGAGCCTGGGTCAGGGGCCCAGGCTGCCCATACAGCACTTAGGGAGAGAGAAGCACCTTTGAAAGGGATCCACAAAAGCCAGCACGCTGAGCAGGGAGCTAAGCCTGCCCCTCTCCTGGAGTTTGGCACCTAAGTCCTGGCTGCATGGAGATGCCCAGCACTGTTTGGGGTCCAGAACTCAGAATCCCTTGCTAAGAGTCAGGCATCTGAACTGGGTCAGCTCTTCCTTACAAAAGGCAGTGGTGGAGGATTAAATAGGTAATCTTGGCTGAATTCAGTTTGGATCTGGTTTATCATTCTGACAATGGTTAGTTTTAAGGATTTTTTCTCAGTTTTTCTCTACTGAAGTTTTCAAAGTTTCAGGAAATGATTGAGCATGGCGGGGGTGGGGTTTTTCAGACAATAATTGGGGAATAACAGCAGATGTTGTGATTCAAAAAATTAAAGCTTTATAACCTTAAAACACAAACTGTCAACGTCAGCTATAAACGTACACAGCATAAATCGCCGTAAATCAAACTCCAGCGTGTTCTCAAGCAGCGTTGTTCTTACTTTGCTGACGTGTACGTTTTAAGGCTGTCAGTGCTTCTGAGGGAATGAACAGATCAAGCAATTCTGAGTGATCCCTGTCATCCCATCCCAGCTTCTGGCAATCAGAGGTTTAGGCTCACCCAGATCATGAGGTTGTATCCCTAACCATCTTGGCCAATAGCCATTGATGGACCTACTCTCGAAGAATGTATCTAGCTCCTTTTGGAACCCAGTTATACTTTGACCTTCACAACATCCCCTGGCAGTGAGTTCCACAGGTTGACTCTATGTTGTGTGAAGAAATACTTCCTTTTGTTTGTTTAAAACCTGCTGCCTATGAGTTTCATTGGGCGACCCCTGGATCTTGTGTTATATAAGGGATAAATAACACTTCCCTCTTCACTTTCTCTACACCGGTTATGGGTTTATAGACCTCGATCATATCCCCCCTTAGGCATCTCTTTTGCCAGCTGAAAAGTCCCACTCTTATTAGTCTTTCCTCGTGTGGAACCTGTTCTATCCCCCTATCATTTTGGTTGCCTTTCTCTGTTCTTTTTCCAATTCTAACATTGCACTGGGGTGACCAGAACTGCAGGCACTATTCAATGAATGGGCATCTCATGGATTTATCTAGTGGCATTATAATATTTTCTGTCATATTATTGATCCCTTTCCTCATGGTTCCTAGCATTCTGTTCGCTCTTTTGACTGCCACTGCACATGGAGCGCCTGGCCAGAGAACTATCCATGATGACTCCAACATCTCTTTCTAGAGTGGTAACAGCTAATTTAGACCCTTCATTTTGTATGTAGAGTTGGGATGTGTATTAGTTTTCATTTCTCAATATTGAATTTCATCTGCCATTCTGTCACCCAGTTTTGCGAGATCCCTTTGTGGCTCGTTGCAGTCTACTTTGGGCATAACTCTCAGGACTAATTTTGTATTGTCTGCAAACTTCACCACATCTCTGTTTTGCAGATCATTAATGACTCAGTTGAAGTGCTCTGGTCTCAGTACAGATCCCTGGGGGACCTTGCTGTGAAAACTGATCATTTATTCTTACCCTGTCTTTTTTCTGTTTCCTGTCTTTTAACAAGTTACTTATCCATGAGAGGATCTTCCCACTTCTCCCGTGACAGCTTAGCTTCCAGAAGATGAGGGACCTTCTCAGAGGCTTTCTGAAAGTCCAAGTAAACTATGTTTGTTGCTCCCCTCAAAGAATTCTAATAGATTGGTGAGGCATGATTTCCCCTTACAAAAGCCGAATTGACTCTTCCCCAAAAATCATGTTAACCTATGTGTCTGATAATTCTATTCTTTACTGTAGTTTCAACCTATTTGCCTGGCACTGAAGTTAGGCTTACCAGCCTGCAATTGCCAGGATCGCCTCTCGAGCCTTTTTAAAAAATTGCCATTACATTAACGACCCACCAGTCATGTGGTGCAGAGGCTGGTTTAAGTGATAGGTTATAAACCGCAGGTAGGGTGGTGCGATTTCATAATTGAACTTCCTTCCCACTCCCTGTGGCTTAGTTTCCCAATGGGCAGAGTGAGGATTATGGCCGTCGTTGTGCAGTGGGTGTCGACGGTGTCGGAGTGGAAGGGGAATAAATCTCTGTCTCGCCTTCTGCGCAGCGGGAGTGAAGTCTCAGAACATTACCAAGACCTGTGCGACACCCATCCAGGGTAAAGCTGACCTCATCTCTGTCACATCCTGGAATGGAGAGACAGTAAGGATGAACATCTCCTGCTGCGTGGGAGACGCCTGCAGAGCAACCACGGTTCCACGTACATCTCTCCACCTCTGCCTCTCCTCCCCCATCCCCTGCACCTCCTGTTCCCTGGAACCTGCCCCACGTTAGCTTCCTGAGCCTGGTCCTCCCGCCCTGCAGGAGGCGCCCCATGGAATAACACTGAGCCCCTGGCTGGGCGGAGTTTAGTGGGCGGGGCTCTAGGCTGCCCCCAGATGTGAACCCACCTGGCCCCACCCGGGGCAGGGTCCAGGGCTCCCTGCTGCAAACCCCTCCCCCGCCCCTGCTGCCCCCGGCGTCCCCGGAGCTAGAGCTCCCCCTGCAGGGGGCACCCGGGGCTGAACCGTGCAGCCCCCAGCTGCTCTCCTGGCCCCGACCCGTCCTGGGGCTCGTCCCCCGAGCTGACTGCGTTTGCTCCGCTTCTTCCCAGTGCCCCCGGCCGACACCAAGCCCAATAGCCGGAGCTGCCCTGGTTGCATCATCTCAAACTCAAGTTATTGCCAGCAAGGGACCATAGAGTGTACTGGAGCCGAGACCCAATCTTTCTACTCAATCAAAAGAATAGGCACGTGGTAACTTCCATTAATTTATTCTGGGTTTTCCTTGTTGTTACAAGTTCATAACCATCCCTGAGTCAGCCCCAGAGCTCCGATGAATAGCTCATTCGTTCCTTCCCATGGCTTGGACCTTTGTTCTTGGCCTCATGTTTCAGGGGAGAAGAGCAAGGTGCCCCCTTCCCAGTTTAGCTTCGCAAGGTTGGTTTTGGAGTAACTGGATGTGGGGAATTTGCATTAATGTTGCCCTAGAGATTCCCTGGGAAAACCACTTACCACTTGTAGTTGCCAGAGTCCATCCCTGGCTGGCACATGGTTCAGTACAGGCCTTTGGACCCAGGTCTCACATCTGTCCCAAACTCCTACTCTAGGACAAGATGCTGTGGGGTCTGCTGGGTAAAGATATCAGCTGGAGATCAGGACACCTGGGTCCTATTCCCAGTGCTGGCTCCTGTGTGACCTTGAGCCAGTGGCGTCCCCTTCCTTTGCCTCCGTTGCCCCTCCCATATTTTGCCTAGATAGAGTTTAATCTGTAAGCTCTTTGTGGTAGGGCCTGGCTTAGTATTGGGAGCTCCTGGTGTGCCAGGCGCTGCACAGACCCCGACCGAGATGGGAGACCCTCTGGTGCCAGGCACTGCATAAGATCATAGTGACAGTCCTTGCGCCAAAGAGCTTGTGATCTACACAGGCAAAGGAAGGAGCATTCTCCCTGTTTTACAGCTGGGAAAACTGAGGCACAGAGCAATGTGGTGACTTGTCCAAGGTCACACGGGAAGGCTGGGGCAGAGCTGGGAATTGAGCATAATTTTCCTGAGTCCCATCATGTTGCCTTAATTCCCCACTAAACCTCTCAGAGCTCCTACTCCTGCCACCTGAACTGAGCTGCTGCTTTGCTGGATGAGTGGTGGGGCTAATTCAAGCCCAGTCCGGGTGTTGTCGGTGGGCTCTGGACTGGGGCTGCAAGTGACTTGCTCAAGGAGATACAGTGTGTCTGCCACAGCAGAGGAGTAGGGTTAGGACATCTAGGGCCAGACGGGCTCGGGGGAGCAGAGCCAGTGGGGAAATTAAGGCTGTGGGGGCCTAGATGGGGCTCTGAGGAGCAGAGGAGGGGGTGGTTGTTGTGCCCCACATCAGCCTGTGCAGTGGAAATGCTCCCCTGACGCCAATCGCCTGCTTTCTCCCCACACACACGCAGGTGGAGATGACGCATTCGACATCCTTCACGGTTGCACTACCAAGTCCTACTGTGCCATGCTAATGGAGGCATTTGATGTTGTCCCAGGGGACAGTGTAGTTCCAGTCATGGACGTGTGCACCACAACCTGCGAGACGGCTGACACAGGATTAGCCGGGCTCTTCCTCTCAGCCCTCGCTGGGATCCTCCTGCTGACGCTTCTCTCGTGTCTGTGTGGATGAGCACTCCACGCTTTCTTATCGACTTGCATCTAGACTTGCCGGTAGGCTTTTCACCCCTGCCCCATCTCCTGCCAAAGGCCTTATCTACGCTACAGAGGTTTGTCGACAAAAGTTGTGCGACTGCAATGAAGTCCGTGTGCCGGTGGCGTGCAGCCACGCTAGCAGCTCTTGCACGGCCACAGAGAGCAGGGCACGGTGGGTAGCCAGCCCGCTGTGCAACTGGCTGCAGGGCGCTTTCGGAAGGGTTTGCAGCGCCTTGTGGGGCTGGGACAGCGTCACCAGATGCCGGTGTCTCAATTCCAACCTTCCGTGGGCAGACTGCCAGCCACTTTTCAGTGTGGGGGGAGAGAGTAACAGAAACAGCATGTGTGTTGGTGTAGAGTGTGTCCTCACGCCAGGGCCCTCCTTAGGCATACGCAGTATACATGGCTGTATCGGGCACCCAAAAATTTGGGACACCCCTGGGTCTTATTGTCCACCCTTCTGCCTCTTCCTATCCCTGGTCTGACCCTTCCTGCAGGCTCCCACAGCTGGCTGCTGCAGCCTGGCGAGTCTTCCTCCAGAGGTTTCAGAGTAGCAGCTGTGTTAGTCTGTATTTGCAAAAAGAAAAGGAGTACTTGTGGCACCTTAGAGACTAAAAAATTTATTTGAGCATAAGCTTTCGCGAGCTACAGCTCACTTCATCGGATGCATCCGATGAAGTGAACTGTAGCTCACGAAAGCTTATGCTCAAATAAATTTGTTAGTCTCTAAGGTGTCACAAGTCCTCCTTTTCTTTTTCTTCCAGAGGGGATCTAGTAACTTACAAGTGAAAAAGCCTCCAGCCTGCCAGCCCTATTAGCACAACACCGACACTGCCAAAGAGCCATTCAAGGGGGAAGGAAGCCATTTGCCAAACCCCAGGTATATACGGTTAGCATCTGAATTTACTGGCAAAACCAGTTGGGCATCACTGTCATATTTACTCCAAAGATGTTAGTCTACAGGACCTTAGTTAAAAATTTGCTTTCATTGTCAGAAGTTCCTGAAGCTTTGATAGGAGAGGGATCATAAGAACATAAGAATGGCCAGACCGGGTCAGCCCAAAGGTCCATCCAGCTCAGTGTCCTGTCTGCCGACCATGGCCAGTGCCAGGTTGCGCAGGGCTGCTGACAGGGGGGAGGGCAAAAGGGGCAGCTGCCCCGGGACCAGGAGATTTAAAAGGGCCCAGGGCTCCTGGCTGCCACTGCCAGTACTGCGGTAGTGGCAGCGGCCGGAGCCTGCACCCCTTAAATCGACGCTGGAGCTCCGGGCGGTGCAGGTCGGGCAGCACTGACGCGCTTAGCCCAAGACCCCGCCTGTTCCGGGGAGCAGGAGCCACATCCCCCACACCTCGCTCAGGGGCATGGCAATTGTGTCGGCAGCCCTGGGAAGGGTGCATGCCTGCAGGGCAGCTGAGATCAAAACAGGGAACAGAGCGGTCACGGAGGGCGTTGTGGGATACTGGGGGAGGCCAGTTACGGTAACATAATGGACTGACACTTTGTCGCTTTAACTTGGCCACAAAAAGCTCTAGTCCTTTCGTCAAGGGGGACGGCAGTTTTACTGTCCAAACAGTGGCCTTGCAGTTGCATCTCTGCCACTTTGCTGCCAAAAGCTGCCTTTTGCCGACTAAATTTTGTAGGGTAGACAAGGCCAAAGAACGGCCACTTGGCAGATTATGGCCCATTGGCCGGGTTGACACGTGGCTGAGGCGTCAGCTTGCCCTTTGTCCCTAAGACAGGGGTGACAACAACCTCTTCCTGGTGGGTGGGGGGAGACAGAAAATTGGAGGGCTGCTTTATACATATTACCCCCCCCCGCCTTCTTCTTCCCCGGCACAGGCCGCTCCCGGGCCAGGTCAGACCCACCTCCAGGAAACCGCCCCAGCCGCAGGAAGCTCTGCACCACCCACCCCGCTCTTCCTGCCCCCATCACTCTTCAGCCAAGGGGGGAGGGGTCACCTCTGCCCTGTTCCCCCAGAGCACCATTGTCCCTAAAGACCAGCCCTAGACCTTGTCAATGTTCAGAGCTGGGTGGCCGGTAGCAGCCCCTGCTGTCCGGACCTCCAGCTCCGAAGGCAGCGCCACCGCCCGTAGCAGCGCAGAAGTAAGGGTGGGAACCATGCCGCTCTTTGTGCACGGCGACGTGGCTCTGGCAAATTTTGGAGTTGCTATAGCCCCTGCAACACCCCCCCCCCGTGCCACGCCTCTTTGCAGGAGGTTTGAACAGCCCACAGTTGTCAGCTACCCCACAGCGCTTCCTAAGTAAGCACCTTCATTCACCTAGTCTTGGGGGTTGACACCTAGGGTTTTCTTGTGGTTACACATTGATAGTGGTCATAGACTAAGCACCAGAGTCCCGATGACTAGCTCAGTCATTCCTTCCTCCAACAGGAGCCTTTGTCTTGGTCTCATGTCCCGGGGATCAGCAGACAAGGGCCCCATCCTCATGACATAGCTTCACAAGGCTGGTTCTGGAATAACCAGAGGTGGGGAATTTGCATTAATGTTGCCTTAGAGATTACCTGGGAAAACCACTTACCACTTGTAGTTGCCAGAGTCCATCCCTGGTTGGCACATGGTTCAGTACAGGCCTTTGGACCCCAGGTCTCACATCTGTCCCCAATTCCTACCATAGGACAGGATGCTGTGGGGTCTGCTGAGTAAAGATATTGGCTGGTGGTCAGGACACCTGGGTCCTATTCCCAGTGCCGGCTCCTGTGTGACCTAGGGCCAGTGACTTTCCCTCTCTGTTCCTCCTCCCATCTTTTGCCTAGATAGAGTTTAATCTGTAAACTTTTTGTGGTAAGGCCTGGATTAGTATTGGGAGCCCCTGGGATGCCAGGTGCTGCACAGACCCTGACTGAGTTTGGAGACGCTTGTTGTGCCAGGCATTGAACAAGTTCACTGGGCACAGGACTGTCACTAAGAGCTTGCAATCTAAGCAGACAAAAGAAGGAGTATTGTACCCATTTCATAGATGGGGGAACTAAGACACAGCCTTATGAGGAAACATGTCCAAGGCCACACAGGGAGGCTGGGGCAGAACTGGGAATTTAACCTAGTTTTCCTGAGTCCCATCATGGTGACTTGAGTCCCCACAAAACATCATAGAGATCCCACTTTGGACACCAACAGTGAGCTGCTGCTTTGCTAGGTGAGCAGGGTCGCGGCTAAAACTGGCTGGATCTAATCCAGATGTCATCAGTGGGATCTAAATCAGGGCTGCAAGTGACTTGCTCAAGGACCCACAGTGAGTTTGTGTCAGGGCAGAGGACAAGGGGGAGGCCAGTCTGGCCCAGAAAGGCCAGGGGGAGCAGAGCAGATGGGGAGATGGCAGGATTGCGGGGCCGAGGTGGGTCTCCCAAGAGCAGAGCTGAGACGGGGGAGGGCGTTGTGTCCTAGTCCAGCTTTGATGGCCTCCTTTCCCCCCACCCTCATGCAGGTGGAACTGCCACATCGACCACCATGAAGGGCTGTGCTACCGAATCCTTCTGTGCCCAGCAAAGCAGCCAGCACAGCTTGGGGACCAGCCGGGCTCCTCATCCCAGACCTGGCTGGGCTCCACCTCCTGCCGCTCCTCTCCTGATCCCCCACCCATGCAATGGCCACGCCACACTCAATAATGTCCCTGCCGCTTGCATCTGCCCCTCTCTGCAGCTGCTTTCCCCTCCCAGGGGCTCTGGGCTCCCGCCTGGATTTGCTTCCCCTTTATTTTGTTGCACTGAATAAAACAAACCAGAGACAATTCTCAATTAAGAATCTTTTTATATCTAGCCTTGGGCAAATTTTATTTTTTTAAAATTTCAGTGGATAATATTGATAGGTTTTTAAAGCTTTTTTTTTCTATTTTTATCCATTTAAATGTTCACAGTTGTGGGAAATAATGGAGGGCCATAATGATGTAATGACAGTAGATGCTGAGATTCAAAAAATTAAAGTTTTCTAACTGTTAAAGCACAAATTGTCAACATCACCTATCAGAATATGCAAAACAAAGAGCCTAAAAATCAAACTCTAATAAATTCTCAACAAACATTTTTCTTACTGTGCCTATTGGAAAATGTTGTGATTTTGTTGCAAATATCTATTTCTTGGGTTGGGTGTGTCTGGTGAAATCGATGTTGGTCAAGTTTACCAATGAAAATCTTAACCTTCCAAGCCATCACAACGAACACTTGCCTCTTCTGCCACTGGCAGCACCCCTAGAGAAGGGGAACATAAATCACAGGCCGCTTTGGAAACTGTCGGCCAAGGTCAGCAAGGGAGGTTTTGTAACAGAGCTGGGAACAGTGCCCTGAGTTTGGGAGATGCAGGTTTGAATTTCTACCTTAGGAAAAAAGAACAGGAGGACTTGTGGCACCTTAGAGACTAACAAATTTATTAGAGCATAAACGTTGGTGGGCTACAGCCCACTTCATCGGATGCATAGAATGGAACATATAGTAAGAAAATATTTATACATACAGAGAACATGAAAAGGTGGAAGTACCCATATCAATTATAAGAGGCTAATTAATTAAGAGGAGCTATTATCAGCAGGGGAAAAAAACCTTTTGAAGTATCTCAGGCCATCTGCAACCAGCTCCCGCTGACATGCAGCCACAGCTGGAACAGGCTCAAATTTTTCCATCAAAAACTTTTGATGTTGAAAATGAAAAACCCAATTCTTGGAGGGACATTTCCTTCTTTCTCCTTTGTTATCCTCCAGAAGGGGAGGAATTCTGCCAGGGTGTGACAGAACCCCGTTGAGTTAGACAGGAAAAGCAACTGCAGATGAGACGAGGTGAAGCGTTTCAGTGCGCACACCACAGCAGTGTCACGTACTGGGCTGAGTCGAGCGTACAATAGCTCTGTTTTGTTTGTAGTAACCTCCTGATGGAAAGGTTTGGCGGGACCAGAACCGCGGCAGAAGTTACAGGTTTTTTTCCAGAACAGCAACTGCCTTTGTGCGGTCCTCTGTCCAGCACCACTTTGACTGAGGCGGGTATAACATTTCTGCTGTAGCCCAGAAGGCCTAGAATAGATTTTAAGGCAGATACACAGACAGGCAAAGGTGAATGCAAATGTAGGTCTCCGTGCTGTTGAGCTGGTGTCTGTTTGTCTCTAGACAATGTAATTTCTCAAAGGAAACTGAGTGAGCAGACGCGCCTTGGCTGGGTGACATTTCAGATCAGCCTCTTGTGGTAACTTCACCAGCTTATTTACAGCTCCAAGCGCTCCTCTGAAGTACCCATGGCCAGGTACAAGTTATTATCATACAGGGGGTAGCTAGAAAATAACAGAGCCCGCTTCACTCACCCATGGAATTGGAAGAGTAATTGTGAAACAGGCTTACGGATGATATTGTCGCAAGAAGAAGCAGCAAAATAATTATGTGACACATACAAACATCTAACACGTGTATAGGACAAGACAAATGTTGCTCCACTTACAGGACAAAACATTCAAATGAATGAAAACAATGCATGCTAGAACACAAACAAAAACCAAACAATTGATGAGGCAGGTGACCCTTTATTTAAATCTTTCAATCAAAATCTCTCATTCATTTTATATTAATTCCTTTGCCCCTTTAATTGTACTAATTCAATTGATTTAAAGCAATTTACATTGCTCTTACCTTGTGAGTACAGCTATATCGACAAAGGGGCGAGCGTTTAATAGTTATGCGAGGATTTAAAAAACAAGAATTACCATTTTGTTGCTTGAAAGTCATAGTATATTTTGTTGCTTGAAAAGCATATTACATGCTTGACCTTAGGATTTAAAAAGAATTAAAATCATTAGTTTTACTGGACTTACTTAAGCCCTTTTATTTTTAGCATTTTGGTACTTTGTTAATTATTATTTTATTTTATTTTTATTTGCACCTAGGGTGACCAGATGTCCTGATTTTATAGGGACAGTCCCGATATTTGGGGCTTTTTTTTAATATGGGCTCCTATTACCCGCCACCCCCATCCCGATTTTTCACACTTGATATCTGCTCACACTATTTTCATCTGTTTCCTTAGTTTGGATGACACTGTATTTTTTACAAATGAAGCATTGTGGTTTTACAGGGCTGAGTGCCACACAGGTAAGTTTTACCATTCACATCAAACAATTTATTTTCTCCTTCCTCTCCTTTTTAACTCTTTGCAAAATCAGACCTGTGAGCTTTTCTTTAAAAACAGAGGGAATGGGGGGAAAGCCGGGGCTGAGATAAGAGAAACCTTTGCAAACAAAACACAGGGTCCCAAAATCTAAAAGTGAACCAAATTAACACAGGTGGGGTTGTTTTCTTTACTTATGGACTATAAGGTGGATAGAAAGCTAGCTAGATTGTTGGGCTTAACGGGTAGTGATCAATGTTCCATGTGTAGTTGGCAGCCGGTATCAAGTGGAGTGCCCCAAGGGTCAGTCCTCGGGCCGGTTTTGTTCAATATCTTCATAAATGATCTGGAGGATGGCATGGATTGCACCCTCAGCAAGTTTGCAGATGACACTAAACTGGGAGGAGAGGTAGATATGCTGGAGGGTAGGGATAGGATACAGAGGGCCCTAGACAAATTAGAGGATTGGGCCAAAAGAAATCTGATGAGGTTCAACAAGGACAAGTGCAGAGTCCTGCACTTAGGACGGAAGAATCCCATGCACCGCTACAGACTAGGGACCGAATGGCTAGGCAGCAATTCTGCAGAAAAGGACCTAGGGGTTACAGTGGACGAGAAGCTGGATATGAGTCAACAGTGTGCCCTTATTGCCAAGAAGGCCAATGGGATTTTGGGATGTATAAGTAGGGGCATTGCCAGCAGAGCGAGGGACGTGATCGTTCCCCTCTATTCGACATTGGTGAGGCCTCATCTGGAGTACTGTCTCCAATTTTGGGCCCCACACTACAAGAAGGATGTGGAAAAATTGAAAAGAGTCCAGCGGAGGGCAACAAAAATGATTAGGGACACATGGAACACATGACTTATGAGGAGAGGCTGAGGGAACTGGGATTGTTTAGTCTGCGGAAGAGAAGAATGAGGGGGGATTTGATAGCAGCCTTCAACTACCTGAAAGGGGTTCCAAAGAGGACAGAGCTCGGCTGTTCTCAGTGGTGGCAGATGACAGAACAAGGAGCAATGGTCTGAAGTTGCAGTGAGGGAGGTTTAGGTTGGATATTAGGAAAAACTTTTTCACTAGGAGGGTGGTGAAACACTGGAATGGGTTACCTAGGGAGGTGGTGGAATCTCCTTCCTTTACGGTTTTTTAGGTCAGGCTTGACAAAGCCCTAGCTGGGATGATTTAGTTGGGGATTGGTCATGCTTTGAGCAGGGGGTTGGACTAGATACCTCCTGAGGTCCCGTCCAACCCTGATATTCTATGATTCTATGGTTTGAAATAACAAAGTAAACCAGTAACAGTTCTGTAGACAGTAACATGCCACAGAGGAAAGAACCTGAACTTTCCCCCCTTCTTACACAAAAACACTGTCAGGTTGCATTAAGGTGAGAGAAACCATGTAAGACAGTAGGAATAGATAAGACAAATGGGTACCCATTAAAGAAGTTTAGAAGGCAGGTATTTGGGAATTTCCAAAATCCACAGAAGGAGAAAAGCCAGCAAGGGGAGCAGAGAGGGAGCAGCTGCATAAACCCACCGTAGCTACAAATAAGTTTAAGAGAGATAAAAAACCATCAGAGGTGGGGGAAATGGGATTGGAGACTGTTCTGAACAATCTGACCTGTCCCTCCTCTTTAGCTTGCGAACAGCTCAGTGTCGGAAATTCCCACTCCTGCACATAATAAGACACGGTGGTATTTCATTTACTCACCCCCTCTATTTTTTGCTTTAATTCTCTGATTTGCTCCTTTAATCTCCCTCTGGCTGTTGCATGATTTACTGTGATTTCCTGCCTGCCAGCAAGAACCTGGTTTTGGCAGTTTGTCTTTGTATATTTGTTCTCCCGTTGTGCTGTACGCCAAGAGCCAGCACAAAGTTACTGTTATATTTTGCCACCTGTGCCAATGAAAGAGTCTCATGATTCATTGTGACAAGTTTCAGAGTAGTAGCCATGTTAGTCTGTATTCGCAAAAAGAAAAGGAGGACTTGTGGCACCTTAGAGACTAACAAATTTATTTGAGCATAAGCTTTCGTGAGCTACATCCAATGAAGTGAGCTATAGCTCACGAAAGCTTATGCTCAAATAAATTTGTTAGTCTCTAAGGTGCCACAAGTCCTCCTTTTCTTTTTATGATTCATTGTGTGCTTTTTATCTTTTCCCCTCTGCATTCTTTTTAACCCATTGATTTCCAATGGATGCTTTATTCATCGCTCTTCATGCAGACAGAGCAGCCCCTTCATCAATAATATTGTTTATTATACAATTCTTTAGTGTTTTCCCATTGCCGGCCACCTTTTTTTTCTTATTTTATTTAACCTGTTTTGAGACTTTCTGATTGTTTTTTGTATTCTTCCCCACCCCACCCCAATGCACCGGACAAACACGGCAGTGAGCTCTTCACTCAGGCTTTATAACAGTAGAATAAAACATTTTTAGACTGTCCCTAGTCCCTATTGGAAAACATACGTCCTTAGCCCAGATGAACGTTATTGACAATCACGTTGAGGTCTATAATTTGTTGCCTGCTTGAATTTAATAACGATTCGAGATTGTCACCTACCAGGCTCCAATGCAATTATTTAATGAAAGATTATTAATCAAATGAATACGGCACTATAAAGAATACTGATACTTTACCTCACCATCTAGGCAGTGAAGAGAAGGTGGTTTGGTCCTTTCCTCTGTAGGTGGTGGAAAGCCACCAGCATTCATCCCAAATGACCTTTCCAACTCTTTCCCTTGATAACAGGTTTCAGAGTAGCAGCCGTGTTAGTCTGTATTCGCAAAAAGAAAAGGAGTACTTGTGGCACCTTAGAGACTAACAAATTTATTTGAGCATAAGCTTTCGTGAGCTACAGCTCACTTCATCGTCCACCAAATGCATCCGATGAAGTGAGCTGTAGCTCACGAAAGCTTATGCTCAAATAAATTTGTTAGTCTCTAAGGTGCCACAAGTACTCCTTTTCTTTTTCCCTTCATAGGGTGTGAGTCAAAGAAACTCCCATTCAGAAGGAAAAATCCAGTGGAGTGACTACATGGCTGGTTTGTTATGAAAAATGTTCCCTAGACCAAGTAACCAAATTCAGCCAATTTTATTGTTGAAGACAAAATAGGCCAATACAGAAAGGAAAGAGTTTATATCAGACTGATCTTTCTGGGATGCTTGTTTCTCCCAGTGTTTTCCATTCACCTTACACAGAACGGGTGGTTCAAAAATACACTCCTAAAACCACTTCTAGGTGTAGCAGGGTTTCTAGCTAAAAGCACAGATTTGCCTCCTATGATCCTTTCCTTATCTCCGTTAGGGACACTGAATTTTAAGCCAGTTGCACGTAAAGTTAGCTGTTCTGGGACATCAGACAAATGTATCTTGCTTTGACTCTTTCCTGATCCACTTATGCCAAATGCTGAGTTGTCCCAGTCCAAGGCATTGTGGGACATCCCAGTGAACAGCACTGTGGAAAGAAATATTATAATTCCTTTAACATAACTGCTTTCCTGCTGGGTATAAGACTATTAACATGGTATGCATATGTGTAATGTATATGGATTAGTGAACAGGACCCTGCTTGGTGCCGTGATTATGATTAAATATTTAATTTAACAACCACTTAATATTATTTTACCAAACTGATCTGTGACGCAGAGGTAAGAGCATTTGCCTGAGACTTATACTATTTTAGCAAACTACAAAAGTGGCAATACACAATACAGGTAAAACGATCACTCCTTAAACTGGAATAGGTGTTAGTAGAGTTTGACCCATAGCATTACACACGAGGAATAACAGAAATTTGGCGTCGTGACAGCACAAGCAAGTTTTTTATCCCCAAATGTCTTATTATTGGTTATCACAGAGTACTACCAGTACTGTTGATAGTCAGTGACTTCACCACCCTTTGGATCGTTATGAAATATAGCCCAGAGAGTAAATAACCAATGGTGGTTAGATTTATTGCTCTAAGCCAATAAGGAAACAGGGGAAATATTCAATACGATCCCATCACATTGTTACATTTACCTTATAAAAAAGGGGGGATTTCCAGAATTCCACACCTGTAATCATCTATTTTAACACTCTTCCTGTTTACAAGTACAAAGTACAGTGTGCACCCTTCAAACGTAGAGTTAACCCTTCCTGGTACCATGGGGTCCCCCTTACCTCTGTATTCCACGCACCAGCATTGCAGCTGATGCCCTCTAGGTCTGCACAAGGATAGAACAATCTATGTCTTTTCCTCTTCCTATGGGCCACTCCACTGCAGGGCTGTGAGAATAACTCCCGACCCATTGCTATGGATAAAATAACTCCTCTATCTTAATCCTGGAAGCTTTCCTGTCTCCTTAAACCAAAGCGAACTTCAGCTAATGCATGGTGCTGTGGGATACTTAGTGTACATGAACAGGATTATAATAAAGGTGGAGCCAGTTTAGGTTACGTAACTGCTATAATATTTGTGCTTAATGCTATTTGTGCATAATGCATACTAATCTGTATCTATAAATATAGTGCATAAAATACACATTATTAATTAATAAGATATCTATCTATCTATCTATCTATCTATCTATCTATCCATCTATCTATCTATAGCTATAGCTGTATCTATGCTAGCCAGCGTATATTGGTTAACAGGACTGCCCCTCCATACTATAGGTCACCCTCACTACTAGTCCTCACCACTTTTTAAGCTTCTTAAGGCTGGCATAAGGACCAGCTGGCTTCTCTGTCTCATTGTACTCGTCCTGGCTGTCATGGCAACACAATGGAGTTGCAATGTCAAAAACATTGTGCTGACACACCTTGCTGCCCGTCAGTGGTAGAAGAAACTACACATGGTGCCCTCCATGTTTGCGTTGCTGAAAGACCAACGCTATTGGTGGAATATCTGCGCCCTACATTGTTCGCCTGCATCCCAAGCTTCAGAGAGCTTCTGCAACTTTGACTTAAAGTCATTCCCAGCCTCACCTACATTCAGATCCTCAAGTTCTTCGGGCCAGTCCATGTCCCTAACTAATTCCCTTCAGTTTTTTAAAGTTTGCCCTTTTGAAATCATGGGCCCTAATGGCAGCCCTGTGTTTGTTTATCCTGCCATTCTGTTTGAACTGAATTAGTTGATCACTCAAAGCAAGGCTATCCTCTCCATCCAGTTCTTCTATGAGGTCCTCTCTACTCACTGGTATCTAAGGAAGGTCCAGCTGGTCCTTGTAGATGTTGTCTTCCACCCAGTAACCTGGGAAAATTACACACCACCCCTGGGCACCTCTGAGAGGCAATACTTCCCCTCTCGCAAGGAGAGTCTGAGTTGAGGAAAGAAACTTTTAATCAAAAGAGGGAAGTCACCAGACAGTAATTAGGGAAAATACTACAGGCAGGATTCATAAACATAAAACTGTGGATAGGATGCCCCCCACCCCCAGAGTGGGTGGGGCAGAGCCTTCCGCCTCTTGTTCTACAACCAAAAGTTCCTTTCCTGTGCCCCTCCCTGCTCCCTCACCATACCCCACTCTCAGTGGTTGTCCTTCGTCAGTGAGGACCCTGGGTTCAGAGGTGCATCTGTGTGAGTTCACCTTCCACTTGGGGAAGAAGGCACCCTGCTTGCTGCACTATTTGAGCACTTGATCTGGCTGGCCAACCTGCCAGCCATCTGTTCTGTTTCTCCTTTCCGCTGGCCGGCCCCTCACCGCTCCACAAGCTGCCTGTTGGTCACCTTCTGCTGCCACTTGCCTCTGCTCTGACCTCTGCAGACACATGCAGCCGGGGTGTTATTGAGTGTGGTGTGGCCACTGAGTGGGGAATCAGGAGAGAAACTTCAGCAGGAGGTACCCAGTGAGGGTGGGAAGGAGGAGCCCGGCGGGTCCCAGAGCTGTGCTGGCCCCGCCAGAGGCTGCTGTGCAGTTGATCGTAGTTGGATCGAGCCTTCCAAAGATCCCAGAATCGATTTTTGATAGTGCACAAAAGGACTTGGTAGTGCAGCCCTGCACGAAGTTCGATGTGCCAAGTACACCTGTGGAGGGGGGCGGGGGAGTGGGCACGTGATTGGTGTCAGGGGAGAGAGTCCACTGCCAGAGCTGGTCTGGGACATAATGACCATTCTCTCCTCTGCTCCTCAGAGCCGTACCTAGGCCCCCCCAGCCTCCATCTCCCCATCTGCTCTGCTCCCCCGAGCCTGCCTGACCCTGGATGGCCTCCCACTTCTCCTCTGCTCTGAGGCAGACTCATTCTGTCTCCTTGAGCAACTCACTTGCAGCCCTGATCTAGAGTACACCAACGACACCTGGATTGGATCAGTCCTGCATTAGCCCCACTATTCACCTAACAAAGCAGCAGCTCAGTGCTGGCACTAGTCGTGGGATCTCTACAAGGTTTTATGGCGAATTAAAGCACCATGAGGACTTTGTAAAACCAGGATCAAATTTGAAACTCTGACACTGGTTTTCTGTGTAACCTTGGGCAAGTCACTGCATCACTCTATAGCTCAGTTTCCTCAGCTTTAAAACAGGAAGATAACACCTTCTTTGGATTGTGTAAATCACAAGCTCTTTGGCACAAGGACTGTCACTATGAACTTGTTCAGTGCCTGGCACAATGAGGGTCTCTGATCTCAGTTGGGGTCTGTGAAGCGCCTGGCGCACCAGGGACTCCCAATACTAAGACAGACCCTACCACAAAGAGCTTACAGATTAAACTCTATCTAGGCAAAAGGTGAGAGGGGAAATGGAAGGAAGGAGAGGGGAAACCACTGGCCTAAGGCCACACCAGAGCTGGTGCTGTCAATACTACCCAGGTGTCCTGATGTCCAGGCAATATCTTTATCCAGCAGACTACACAGCATCCTGTCCTAGGGTAGGAGTTTGGGACAGATGCGAGACCTGGAGTCCAAAGGCCTGTACTGAGCCATGTGCCAGCCAGGAATGGACTCTGGGAACAACAAGTGGTAAGTGGTTTTCCCGGGGAATCTCTAGGGTGAGGTTAATGCACATTCCCCACCTCTGATTATTCCAGAAACAGCTTTAAGAAGCTACACCAGGAAGGGGGCACTTTTGTTTGCTGATCCCCTGGGACATGAAGCCAAGACCAAAGGTCCCAGTTGTAGGAAGGAATGACTGAGCTAGTCATCGTGTCTCCGGGGCTGACTCTGGGACTGTTATGAACTTGCTACAACAAGGAAAACCCAGAATAAATGAACGGAAGTTACCAGCCTGGACACATTGGGTCTCAGCTCCAGCACACTCTATGGTCCTTTCTGTGCATTGATGTAGGAATGAAGAGTTGCAGAAATGGCAGCTCCAGCCATTGGGTTTGGTGGCAGCCGGGGGCACTGGGAAGAAGCAGAGCAAACGCAGTCAGCTCGGGGGACGAGCCCCAGGACGGGTCGGGGCCGGGAGAGCAGCTGGGGGCTGCACGGCTCAGCCCCGGGTGCCCCCTGCAGGGGGAGCTGTAGCTCCGGGGATGCCGGGGGCAGCAGGGGTGGGGGAGGGGTTTGCAGCAGGGAGCCCCGGACCCTGCCCCGGGTGGGGCCAGCTGGGTTCACACCTGGGGGCAGCTAGAGCCCCGCCCACTAAACTCCGCCCAGCCAGGGGCTCAGTGTTATTCCATGGGGTGCCCCCTGCAAGGCGGGAGGACCTGTCTCAGGAAGTTAAGGTGGCCCAGGAGGTGCAGGGGATGGGGGAGGAGAGGTGGAGATGGGGAGAGGTACCTGTAACGGTGGTTGTTCTGCAGCCGTCTCCCACGCAGCAGGCAAAGGTCGTCCTTGTTGTCATTCCGTTCCCATAATGAACAGAGATGGGGCCAACTTTACATATGCTGGATGTCACACAGCCCTTGAGAATGCTCTGAGTCTTCTGTCCCGCTGTACAGGAGAAGACAGAGATTTATTCCCCTTCCACTCACACCCATTCATTGCACTCTGCACAACAACAGCCCTGTGCCATTAGCCATACTCTACCTATGGGCTGAGTATAACTGAGGCACGGGGAGGGGGAAGGAAGTTCTGAGGGAACTCAATTATGAAATCTCAGACCTGCTGCCTTTGGTATGTAACCTTTCACTTAAACCAGACTCTGGACCACATGACTGGTGGGTAGCTCATGTAATGTTACAAAGGGCTCCAGAAGCGACCCTGGAAATTACAGATCAGTAAGTCTAACTTCAGTGCCAGAGAAGTTGGTAGAAACTGAGTAATGAACAGAATTATCAGATACATAGATGACCAGCATTTGCTGGGGGAAGTCAATACGGCTTTTGTAAAGGAATCATGCCTCACCAATCTGTGAGAGTTCTTGGGCGGGGCAGGGGAGGGGAAACATGGACAACTGATAAAAACAGAACAATGCTTGAAAATAACCATTGCCAAAATGATAAACCAGGTACAAATTGAATTGTGCCAAGCCTACGTATTTAATATGAAAGGGAATAGCTTCAACAAGAGAAACCTGCTCCATAATCCAGTGGAAGGAGCGGATTTGAAACTGGGTCTCCCACCTCCCAGCTGCATGTCCCAGCCACCGGGGTCTGAGGGCAGCCCCTCCTCCACTGCCACCTTTTGCAAGGAAGGGCTCAGAAACCAGATTCCCAGCAAGAGGTTCCTGGTTCTGGACCCCAAGCAGAGCTGGGCACCTCCATGCAGCCAGAACTTAGGTGCCAGACTCCAGGAGAGGGGCAGGCTTAGCTCCCTGCTCAGCATGCTGGCTTTTGTGGATCCCTTTCAAAGGTGCTTCTCTCTCCCTAAGCGCTGTATGGGCAGCCTGGGCCCCTGACCCAGGCTCCATGGAGACCACTGGCTGGCTACTGTCCTGGAAGCCAGGCATTGCAGCGCTGAGCTTAAACACCCTTTGTGGACCTGGTCCACAGGGTCTGGCATCCTGGCTCCCAGTCAACCAGTGCTCAGATCCTTTCACCCCACTCCCTTCCCACAGCTGGGACTAGGAGAGGACCCAGGCGTCCTGGCTTCCCAGCCTGTTCCCTGGCCCCTGTGAGTTAGGGTCCATCTCACCTACCCACTGTGGATTCTCACAGAGCGATGACACAAGTGTCATCCCCAGCAGTGCAGGTCTCTAGGTCGCTCATGCAGCTGGTTCCTGGCCCTTCGCAAACCTCACCCTGCAGACAGGCCCAAAGAGAAGGAAAGAGAACAGGAGTCACCTGGATTTGTCCCTCCCTCACCTTCCCCTGGGTTTGATCGACACCAGGTGGGCACCTGGCCCCATTGACTCCAGTGCAGCCACAGCCAATTGATACCAGTTAGGAATTGTATAAAAATGTATTTTAATTTATCCACTACCCAGAAAATATGAAAGCAAAGAATTAAGGAATCAATTTGCAAACACCTACAAGATAATAAGGTAGCAAGTAACAGTTAGCATGGATTTGTCAAGAATAAATCATGTCAAACCATCCTGATAGCTTTCTTTGACAGGGTGACAAGCCTGGTGGATAGCGGGGAATAGTAGATAGGGTATAATTTAATTAAGTAAAGTTTTTAATACTGTCTCACATGACCTTCTCATAAACAAACTAGGGAAATGCAACTTAGATGGAGCTACTATAAGGTGGGTGCAAAACTGGTTGGAAAACCATTTCCAGAGATAGTTATCAGCGGTTCACAGTCATGCTGGAAGGGCCTAACGAGTGGGGTCCAGCAGGGATTGGTTCTGGGTCCAGTTCTGTTCATTGTCTTCATGAGTGATTTAGACAACGGCATAGAGAGTACACTGATTACGTTTGCAGACGATACCAAGCTGGGAGGGGTTCCAAGTGCTTTGGAGGATAGGCTTAAAATTCAAAATGTTCTGGACAAACTGGAGAAATGGTCTGAAGTAAGTAGGATGAAATTCAATGAGGACAAATGCAAAGTACTCCACAGAGGAAGGAACAATCAGTTGCACACATACAACATGGGAAATGACTGCCTAGGAAGGAGCACTGCAGAAACAGATATGAGCTAAAAGAGTAACATTGTTGCAATAAAAGCAATCATCATTCTGGGATGTATTAGCAGGAGTGTTGTGAGCAAGACATGAGAAGTAATTCTTCCGCTCTACTCCGCGCTGATTAGGGCTCAATGGGAGTATTGTGTCCAGTTCTGGGTGCCACATTTCAGGACAGATGTGGACAAATTGGAGAAAGTTCAGAGAAGAGGAGAACAAAGATTAAAGGTCTAGAAAACATGACCTGTGAAGGAAGATTGAAAAAACTGGGTTTGTTTAGTCTGGAGAAGAGAAGACTGAGAGGGGACATGATACCAGTTTTCAAGTACGTAAAAGGTTGTTACAAGGAGGAGGGAGAAAAATTGTTTTTCTTAACCTCTGAGGACAGGACAAGAAGCAATGGGCTTAAATTGCAGCAAGGGAGGTTTAGGTTGGACATGACATTAGGAAAAACTTCCTAACTGTCAGGGGGGTTAAGCACTGGAATAAATTGCCCAGGGAGGTTGTGGAATCTCCATCATTGGAGATGTTTAAGAGCAGGTTAGACAAACACCTTCAGGAATGGGCTAGATCAGGGGTTCTCAAACTGGGGGGTCAGGACCCCTCAGGGGGTTGCGAGGTTATTACATGGGGGGTCGTGAGCTGTCAGTCTCAAACCCAAACCCCACTTTGCATCCAGCATTTATAATGGTGTTAAATATATTAAAAAGTGTTTTTAATTTGGGGGGGGGTTACACTCAGAGGCTTGCAGTGTGAAAGGGGTCACCAGTACAAAAGTTTGAGAACCACTGAGCTAGATGATCCTGCCACAAGGCAGCAGGGGCAGGGGAGAGGTTTGCACCTCTCCTGGACTAGATAATCTCTCAAGGTCCCTTCCAGTCCTAGGATTCTATGATTCTATATTATCTTTAGCTCTGACAGATCTGTTTCCTTTCAGTCAAACTCAGGTGGAAAGACCCTCTTTCAAATATTTCCTTGGGTTTTTTGGTCAGATCTGAAATTTCACCAGTTTTCAGTGATTTTGACAATAAACATTTCCTCCCATCTCCAGACTTGTTTCATTTGTTGTCATTTGTTGTCATGGGAACTTGTGACTTCCAGTCACCTCCTCCTATGTGCTTTCATTCAGATGCTCCCATTTGTCCCCCGCTATTCTGTTGCTACTTTTTGCCTACTCTAATAAAGAACTGCATGGGACAGGCTGCGCTGAGCTTCTGTTACATTGGCCATGTTAGGAAATCAGCCCCTGTAGGAACAGACCCCACTTACCCGTAGCCAGGAGAGCAGCGAGGATGCAGGCAGCAAGAGAAGCCTCCATGGTGATGGGGAAGCAGGAGATCAGCGCTGGGGTCTGTGGTGCAGCCAAATCTCTGGTCAGGGGATTTATCCCAGATGGGCTGAAATGAGATCAGAAGAGAGATTGCACAGGGATAATCCAATCAACGGGGTGGGGGGGGGAAGGGTGATGGGACTTCAGAGCCATTTGCCAGAGTTCTGGGGAAGCCACACCTCTGACCCCTTTGTGGCTGGTATGTTCCCAGAACCCACACAGAGAAGTTAGAGACAAACATCATATTCTCCTCCTGGAAGGTTGCAGCATAAGATGGTCTTATTTATGAGGATGCAGAATGATGACACATAAGAACCAAAAAGCAGAGACAAAGCAAGCTGCTCCCTAAACAAAGGGGACAAAGCAGGCTGCTCTTGTCGACAAAGATGCACAACTCAGCAGACCTTGGTCTAGGCTGGTTCTTTCTAGGTTGCCTCTGGTCCCACACTTCCCAGTAGATCAGCCAACCCCATTCCCCTGGCCCACCAATTCTTAAAGTGATAGCTTGCAACCCAAACAGTCCTTGATACGCTACCCCTCTCTCCTTACAAGGTGACTTTCAAACATGCACTACTTTTAACACTGGAATAAGAATTAGTAGGGGAAGCAAAAGTGGATGGGAACCTGGGAGGCAGTGACCATGAGATGGCCGAGTTCAGGATCCTGACACAAGGAAGAAAGGAGAGCAGCAGAATACGGACCCTGGATTTCAGAAAAGCAGACTTTGACTCCCTCAGGGAACTGATGGGCAGGATCCCCTGGGAGAATAACAGGAGGGGGAAAGGAGTCCAGGAGAGCTGGCTGTATTTTAAAGAATCCTTATTGAGGTTACAGGGACAAACCATCCCGATGTGTAGAAAGAATAGTAAATATGGCAGGCGACCAGCTTGGCTTAACAGTGAAATCAGTGCTGATCTTAAACACAAAAAAGAAGCTTACAAGAAGTGGAAGATTGGACAAATGACTAGGGAGGAGCATGCTGGAGTGTAATCAGGAAGGCCAAAGCACAATTGGAGTTGCAGCTAGCAAGGGATGTTAAGAGTAACAAGAAGGGTTTCTTCAGGTATGTTAGCAACAAGAAGAAGGTCAGGGAAGTGCGGGCCCCTTACTGAATGAGGGAGGCAACCTAGTGACAGAGGATGTGGAAGAAGCTAATGTACTCGGTGCTTTTCTGGCCTCTGTCTTCACAAACAAGGTCAGCTCCCAGATGGTTGCACTGGGCAGCACAGCATGGGGAGGAGGCGACCAGCCCTCTGTGGAGAAAGAAGTGGTTCAGGACTATTTAAAAAAGCTGGACGAGCGCAAGTCCATGGGGCCGGATGCGCTGCATCTGAGAGTGCTAAAGGAGTTGACGGATGTGATTGCAGAGCCATTGGCCATTATCTTTGAGAACTCATGGCGATCGGGGGAGGTCCCGGATGACTGGAAAAAGGCTAATGTAGTGCCCATCTTTAAAAAAGGGAAGAAGGAGGATCTGGGGAACTACAGGCCAGTCAGCCTCACCTCAGTCCCTGGAAAACTCATGGAGCAGGTCCTCAAGGAATCAATTTTGAAGCACTTAGAGGAGAGGAAAGTGATCAGGAACAGTCAGCATGGATTCACCAAGGGCAAGTCATGCCTGACTAATCTAATTGTCTTCTATGACGAGATAACTGGCTCTGTGGATGAGGAGAAAGCAGTGGACGTGTTATTCCTTGACTTTAGCAAAGCTTTTGACATGGTCTCCCACAGTGTTCTTGCCAGCAAGTTAAAGAGGTATGGGCTGGATGGATAGACTATAAGGTGGATAGAAAGCTGGCTAGATGGTCAGGCTCAACGGGTAGTGACCAATAGCTCCATGTCTAGTTGGCAGCCGGTATCAAGGTGAGTGCCCCAAGGGTCAGTCTTGGGGCTGCTTTTTTTCAATATCTTCATTAATGATCTGGAGGATGGTGTGGATTACACCCTTAGCAAGTTTGCAGATGACACTAAACTGGGAGGAGAGGTAGATACGCTGGAGGGTAGGGATCGGATACAGAGGGACCTAGACAAATTGTTGGATTTGGCCAAAAGAAATCTGATGAGGTTCAACAAGGACAAGTGCAGAGTCCTGCACTTAGGATGGAAGAATCCCATGCACCGCTACAGACTAGGGACTGAGTGGCTCGGCAGCAGTTCTGCAGAAAAGGACCTAGGGGTTACAGTGGAGGAGAAGCTGGATATGAGTCAACAGTGTGCCCTTGTTGCCAAGAAAGCCAATGGCATTTTGGGCTGTATAAGTAGGGGCATAGCCAGCAGATCGAGGGACGTGATGGTTCCCCTCTATTCAACATTGGTGAGGCCTCATCTGGAGTACTGTGTCCAGTTTTGGGTCCCACACTATAAGAAGGATGTGGAAAAATTGGAAAGCGTCCAGCGGAGGTCAACAAAAATGATTAGGGGACTGGAACACATGACTTATGAGGAGAGGCTGAGGGAACTGGGATTATTCAGTCTGCAGAAGAGAAGAGTGAGGAGGGATTTCATAGCTGCTTTCAACTACCTGAAAGGGGGTTCCAAAGAGGATGGATCTAGACTGTTCTCAGTGGTAGCAGATGACAGAACGAGGAGCAATGGTCTCAAGTTGCAGTGGGGGAGGTCTAGGTTGGATATTAGGAAACACTATTTCACTAGAAGGGTGGTGAAGCACTGGAATGTGTTACCTAGGGAGGTGGTGGAATCTCCTTCCTTAGAGGTTTTTAAGGCCCAGCTTGACAAAGCCCTGGCTGGGACTATTTAGTTGGGGTTGGTTCTGCTTTGAGCAGGGGGTGGGACTAGATGACCTCCTGAGGTCCCCTACAACCCTGATATTCTATGATTCTATGATCCAACTCCCGAGTGTGGATGAACCTTCAACCTACCTCTGGAGCCAAATTTCTTTCTGGGGTCCTCCCCGAAGGTCAAGGCCTTCTCCAGGACAAGAGGAACTGAGGTGGAGTTTTCCTCCCTGCACCATGGAGCAGGTTCCCTCTCTCACCCACTCTGGGTCACTCATGTTGCCACAGACCATCAGGAAGCCATAGACTGGGGAGAGAAATTCCCCTTCCTGCTAGCGACAGCTACCTCCACCCTCCAACCACCCCCACCCACCCATGTGCACTGCGCTTGGGCACTTCCCAATCTTAGGGGGCTGTCACACTGCCAGTACTCCGCATCTGACTCAGTTTCCCCGCTTTCAGCAGGGGCGACAGCTGCTCTATTATGTCCCATGTTCTGTGGTAACAGGAGGAAGAGCTGATTTCTCTGCTCCCGGGTGAAGAAGTGCAGGAGTTTACCCTGCAGTCAGCAAGACTCCGATCTCTCGTACGGCAGCAGATGGCTGTCGCCCTCCAGACTGGCCTCTGTTTGCATAGGCTGGGAAGAGAATCGGGCATAACAGTGTTTCCTCTTGCTTACATCCCACCCCCACTGTCATTTCTCTCCTTTAGCTACCTCACTTGCATGCTGCCTCTCGCCTTCATTTGCATCCTTCTTGGGGCTGCCAGTTTTACTTGGACGTATTCCTGGAGGTTTCATCACATGACATAATTTATAATTAAAGATTAATCTTCAATTCCTGGGGGACTTCAGGACAATATTGGAAGGTTGGCAACCCTAATCCTTATCGAGGTGGGGCTGGGAGCCGGGACTCCTGGGTTCTTTCCCCAGCTCTTGGAGGGGAGTGGGGTGTAGGGCGTTAGAGCAGGGGGCTGGGAGCCCAGACTGCTGTTCTGTTCCCAGCTCTGCAGAGGGTGTGGAGTGATGTCTAGGGGTTAAAGGATCTGTAGACCAGAGGGGTGTTACTCACCAAACACTCTTTATGGGGCTTCAGGCTGAGTAATGTTTGCCTGGGGTGGAGCAGAAGGTGAGCTCTGTGAACAGAAAAGATGTACAATCTGTCCGTGGTCTGTGTGTGTCTCTTTCCTCCTTTTTACAGATGGGCTCAGCTGCATGCTCTGACGTGAGCTAGAAACTTAAAACTCCCCACATTCGTCTTTGGCAGAGTCGATAAATTTCTGTTCCTGTTGCCAGTGCTGCCCCCCACCCATGATTTACTAGTAGAAATGGTATGTGCACATCTAATATAATGCATATACTACTTGGTCCTGCCATTAGTACAGGGGACTGGAGGAGATGACCTCTCAGGATCTCTTCCAGTTCTATGATTCTATGATTCTACCCTTATGTTCATCCATTTTACAAAACTGTGATAAATCTTGTACAAAATCTGCCTTATGAGGTACCATTTTAAAACTCATACTCTGCTGAATATTATTGTCCTGGTAACATATGTGTGGCAACATTGCATGTAAAGTGATAATTTTCTACTGCGTAAGGCATGTTCCAAGTGTGGGGAAACAGCATCAGACCAGTTCCCAAGAGACAAAAGGCTAGCCAACACCTCAGCCAGGTGTCAACAAATCAAATGGACTATCACCTGGTTAAGCGGCAGGAAAAAGGCTGTAAGTGAGAACTTTACATCTTGGCAGTTCAGGAGCTGGGGGTTCCTGTGTGAACAGGTTGGCTGTTGCCAGAACCCCAGCATGAGATGTTTCACAAAAAGGGGGAAAGATAAAAACAAAGCCCCAAATCATTTCTCTCTCCTCATCTCTACTCACTGCATCAATAACATTTGAAAGGCTTCCCAGCTCCACTCCACTCTACTACAGGCTTGTCTGGCTTGTCTGGAAGCAGGGCCTCTAGGGGAAAAGGGGAGTGGGCCCTTGTGGGGGAGTGGTTGGGATGGGACCTCAGGGGCAGGGCCTCAGGAGACAGGGGCCCCAGGGCCTCCCACTTTTGGGAGGGCTTGGTGCCCTTGCTCCAGAGGCAATCCTGGCAATACAAGCCGGTAAATCTGATTTCAGTACCAGGAAAATTGGATGAAACTATAGTAAAGAACAGAATTATCTGAAAAATAGATGACTACAATATGTTGAGGAAGAGTCAACATGGTTTTTGTAAAGGAAAATCATGCCTCACCAAATTTGGAAGAATTCTTTGATGGGGTTGTGACACGACACCCCCTATACATCATGGGAGCATGATTATGACATAATTATGACGCAATTTGTACTAGATGAGTCATATTAGGAGTCATTGGGAAAGTTATGATTTGCTGAATGTGATTATCCTATTCTTGGGCATGTGTCGTTTTTGTATCTGAAGTTATGAATATTGACTATGTACCTGTATTTCATATGTGCTTACTCTGTGTAACACCCACAGTTAGCCTTTCAGATACAACAATGGAGAAACTCGACAGTGCTGATGGCCTATCAGCAAAGACAATGAACTATTTAAGAGCTTAGCCTTCCTGTAAATGTTTCAGCAAGCCTGTAAATAATGGCTGCCATGACCCAGCAAGGCCATGTGACCAGATCGCATGACACTGAACTCCATTTTGAGTACCTGTATTTTTCAGCAAACTGCGCTGAGAATGCCATTTGAAACAAAGGGTTCCTGACATAAGGTGGGGTGTGAAATCCCACTTTATATAGCTTTGAATTAAGAGGGAAAAACAATAACAAAAAATGTGGAAATGGCAGAGGTGCTTAATGACTTCTTTGTTTCAGTTTTCACCAAGAAGGTTGGTGGTGTCTGGATGCCTAACATAGGGAATGCCAGTGAAAATGGGGTAGGTTCAGATGCTGAAATAGAGAAAGAACAAGTTAAAAATTACTTGGACAAGTTAGATGTCTTCAAGTCACCAGGGCCTGATGAAATGCATCCTAGAATACTGAAGGAACTGACTGAGAAGATATCTGAGGCATTAGCTATTATCTTTGAAAAGTCATGGAAAACAGGGGAGATTCCAGAAGACTGGAAAAGAGCTAATATAGTGCCCATCGATAAAAAGGGAAATAAGGGCAACCCAGGCAATTACAGACCAGTCAGCTTAACTTCTGTACCAGGTAAGATAATGGAGCAAATAATTAAGGAATCAGTTTGCAAACACGTAGAAGGTAATAAGGTGATAAGTAACGGTCAGCATGGATTTGTCAAGAACAAATCGTGTCAAACCAACCTGATAGCTTTCTTTGACAGGGTAACAAGCCTTGTGGACGGGGGGAAGCGGTAGCTGTGATATATCTAGACTTTAGTAAGGCTTTTGATACAGTCTCGAACGACCTTCTCATAAACAAACTAGGGAAATACAACCTAGATGGAGCTATTATAAGCTGGGTGCATAACTGGTTGGATAACCATTCCCAGAGAGTAGTTATCAATGGTTCACAGTCATGCTGGGAGGGCTTAATGAGTGGGATTCCTCAGGGATCAGTTCTGGGTCTGATTCTTTTAAATGTCTTCATCAGTGATGTAGATCATGGCATAGAGAGGACAGTTATTAAGTTTGTGGTTGATACCAAGCTGGGAGGGGTTGCAAGTGCTTTGGAGGACAGGATGAAAATTCAAAATGATCTGGACAAACTGGAGAAATGGTCTGAGGTAAATTGGATGAAATTCAATGAGGACCAATGCAAAGTGCGCCACTGAGGAAGGAACAATCCGCTGCACACACACAACATGGGAAATGTCCGCCTCGGAAGGAGTAACTTGCTGAAGCACATGGTGAGGAAACCCTCCACCAGTTCAAGGATGCTGGTGGAGGGTTCCTGGCTGAAAGATCCAGCCAGCCAGCTGTGAGCGTATGGTGAGAAAACCCTGGCTTGGTGTCTAATGTAGCTTGTTAAATTAGTCATTGGTAAATGTTTTGTCTTCGTTTTTCCTGTACCCATTTCTGACTTTTATACCTAGTACTTGTACTCACCTAAAATCTACCTCTTTGTAGTTAATTAACTTGTTTTATTGTTTACATAAGCCAGTGTGATTGAATTGAAGTGTCTGGGAAACTCAATTTGGGTGATAAAATATGCACCTATAATTTCTTGTAATCAAATGGAAGACTCTAGATCAGCCTGGGTGGTTCAGGAGAGGGCTGGGTAGCACAGGACATGTTTCTGTGTGAGAAGCTGGGACTGGGGGTGTATTGGCATCACCGTGCAATATAACCAAGGCTGGAGAGAGCCAGTAATGCAGGTGTGGCCGGCAGGCTGCACTTTCACACACACACTCAGGATGCAGCTTACACACTGGAAGCTGTTTGTGAGCGGCCCAAGCAGGATTCACCTGAGCCCGGCTATTAAAGGAGGAGAGAGAGACATATACAGAGACACAACGGAGAGATTGTACATCTTTTCCAGCTCACAAACTCACCTTGTACTCCAGCCCAGGCAAAAATTACCCAGCCTGGTGCCCCTAAGGAGCATTTGGTAAGTGAAACCCCTCTGGTGTAGGGATGCTTTAACCAGTAGACTCTACTATCCTCCCAAAAGTAAGAATAGAACCCAGGAGTCCTGGCTCCCTGCCCCATAAGGTTGCAAATGAAGGCGAGAGCCAGCATGCAAGGGGGATAGCTAAAGGAGAGAATCAACAGTGGGGGTGGGCTGTATGCAAAAGGAAACACTGTTATGCTTCATTTTTCAGAGTAGCAGCCGTGTTAGTCTGTATTCGCAAAAAGAAAAGGAGTACTTGTGGCACCTTAGAGACTAACAAATTTATTTGAGCATAAGCTTTTGTGAGCTACAGCTTACTTCATCGGATGCATTCAGTGGAAAAGACAGTGGGGAGATTTATATACACAGAGAACATGAAACAATGGGTATTACCATACACACTGTAAGGAGAGTGATCGCTTAAGGTGAGCTATTACCAGCAGGAGAGCGGGTGGGGGGAGGGGGAAGCCTTTTGTAGTGATAATCAAGGTGGGCCATTTCCAGCAGTTGACAAGAACGTCTGAGGAACGGGGGGGGGGGGGAATAAACATGGGGAAATAGTTTTACTTTGTGTAATGACCCATCCACGCCCAGTCTCTATTCAAGCCTAAATTAATTGTATCCAGTTTGCAAATTAATTCCAATTCAGCAGTCTCTCCTTGGAGTCTGTTTTTGAAGGTTTTTTGTTGAAGAATAGCCACTCTTAGGTCTGTAATCGAGTGGCTGGACTTTACAAAAACTAGACAAGCCATTTACAACACACACTTTGCTTCTCTACAAAAGAAAAAGGACACTAAACTATCTAAACTACTACAGGTTTCAGAGTAGCAGCCGTGTTAGTCTGTATTCGCAAAAAGAAAAGGAGTACTTGTGGCACCTTAGAGACTAACAAATTTATTAGAGCATAAGCTTTCGTGAGCTACAGCTCACTTCATCGGATGCATTTGGTGGAAAAAACAGAGGAGAGATTTATATACACACACACAGAGAACATGAAACAATGGGTTTATCATACACACTGTAAGGAGAGTGATCACTTAAGATAAGCCATCACCAACAGCGGGGGGGGGGGGGAAGGAGGAAAACCTTTCATGGTGACAAGCAGGTAGGCTAATTCCAGCAGTTAACAAGAATATCAGAGGAACAGTGGGGGGTGGGGTGGGAGGGAGAAATACCATGGGGAAATAGTTTTACTTTGTGTAATGACTCATCCATTCCCAGTCTCTATTCAAGCCTAAGTTAATTGTATCCAGTTTGCAAATTAATTCCAATTCAGCAGTCTCTCGTTGGAGTCTGTTTTTGAAGCTTTTTTGTTGAAGTATAGCCACTCTTAGGTCTGTGATCGAGTGACCAGAGAGATTGAAGTGTTCTCCAACTGGTTTTTGAATGTTATAATTCTTGACGTCTGATTTGTGTCCATTCATTCTTTTACGTAGAGACTGTCCAGTTTGGCCAATGTACATGGCAGAGGGGCATTGCTGGCACATGATGGCATATATCACATTGGTAGATGTGCAGGTGAACGAGCCTCTGATAGTGTGGCTGATGTGATTAGGCCCTATGATGGTATCCCCTGAATAGATATGTGGACAGAGTTGGCAACGGGCTTTGTTGCAAGGATAGGTTCCTGGGTTAGTGGTTCTGTTGTGTGGTGTGTGGTTGCTGGTGAGTATTTGCTTCAGATTGGGGGGCTGTCTGTAAGCAAGGACTGGTCTGTCTCCCAAGATCTGAGAGAGCGATGGCTCGTCCTTCAGGATAGGTTGTAGATCCTTGATGATGCGTTGGAGGGGTTTTAGTTGGGGGCTGAAGGTGATGGCTAGTGGCGTTCTGTTGTTTTCTTTGTTGGGCCTGTCCTGTAGTAGGTGACTTCTGGGTACTCTTCTGGCTCTGTCAATCTGTTTCTTCACTTCAGCAGGTGGGTACTGTAGTTGTAGGAATGCATGATAGAGATCTTGTAGGTGTTTGTCTCTATCTGAGGGGTTGGAGCAAATGCGGTTATATCGTAGCGCTTGGCTGTAGACAATGGATCGAGTGGTATGATCTGGATGAAAGCTAGAGGCATGTAGGTAGGAATAGCGGTCAGTAGGTTTCCGATATAGGGTGGTGTTTATGTGACCATCGCTTATTAGCACCGTAGTGTCCAGGAAGTGGATCTCTTGTGTGGACTGGTCCAGGCTGAGGTTGATGGTGGGATGGAAATGGTTGAAATCATGGTGGAATTCCTCAAGAGCTTCTTTTCCATGGGTCCAGATGATGAAGATGTCATCAATGTAGCGCAAGTAGAGTAGGGGCATTAGGGAACGAGAGCTGAGGAAGCGTTGTTCTAAGTCAGCCATAAAAATGTTGGCATACTGTGGGGCCATGCGGGTACCCATCGCAGTGCCGCTGATTTGAAGGTATACATTGTCACCAAATGTGAAATAGTTATGGGTCAGGACAAAGTCACAAAGTTCTGCCACCAGGTTAGCCGTGACAGTATCGGGGATACTGTTCCTGACGGCTTGTAGTCCATCTTTGTGTGGAATGTTGGTGTAGAGGCTTCTACATCCATAGTGGCCAGGATGGTGTTTTTAGGAAGATCACCAATGGACTGTAGTTTCCTCAGGAAATCGGTGGTGTCTCGAAGATAGCTGGGAGTGCTGGTAACGAAGGGCCTGAGGAGGGAGTCTACATAGCCAGACAATCCTGCTGTCAGGGTGCCAATGCCTGAGATGATGGGGCGTCCAGGATTTCCAGGTTTATGGATCTTGGGTAGCAGATAGAATACCCCAGGTCCTGGCTCCAGGGGTGTGTCTGTGCGGATTTGTTCTTGTGCTTTTTCAGGGAGTTTCTTGAGCAAATGCTGTAGTTTCTTTTGGTAACTCTCAGTGGGATCAGAGGGTAATGGCTTGTAGAAAGTGGTGTTGGAGAGCTGCCTAGTAGCCTCTTGTTCATACTCTGACCTATTCATGATGACGACAGCACCTCCTTTGTCAGCCTTTTTGATTATGATGTCAGAGTTGTTTCTGAGGCTGTGGATGGCACTGTGTTCTGCATGGCTGAGGTTATGGGGTAAGCGATGCTGCTTTTCCACAATTTCAGCTCGTGCACGTCGGCGGAAGCAGTCTATGTAGAAATCCAGGCTGCTGTTTCGACCTTCAGGAGGAGTCCACCTAGAATCCTTCTTTTTGTAGTGTTGGCAGGAAGGTCTCTGTGGGTTAATATGTTGGTCAGAGGTGTGTTGGAAATATTCCTTGAGTCTGAGACGTCGAAAATAGGATTCTAGGTCACCACAGAACTGTATCATGTTCGTGGGGGTGGAGGGGCAAAAGGAGAGGCCCCGAGATAGGACAGATTCTTCCGCTGGGCTAAGAGTATAGTTGGATAGATTAACAATATTGCTGGGTGGGTTACGGGAACCATTGTTGTGGCCCCTTGTGGCATGTAGTAGTTTAGATAGCTTAGTGTCCTTTTTCTTTTGTAGAGAATCAAAGTGTGTTTTGTAAATGGCTTGTCTAGTTTTTGTAAAGTCCAGCCACGAGGAAGTTTGTGTGGAAGGTTGGTTCTTTATGAGAGTATCCAGTTTTGAGAGCTCATTCTTAATCTTTCCCTGTTTGCTGTAGAGGATGTTGATCAGGTGGTTCCGCAGTTTCCTTGAGAGTGTGTGGCACAAGCTGTCAGCATAGTCTGTGTGGTATGTAGATTGTAATGGATTTTTTACCTTCAGTCCTTTCGGTATGATGTCCATCTGTTTGCATTTGGAGAGGAAGATGATGTCTGTCTGTATCTGTGCGAGTTTTTTCATGAAGTTGACAGATTTCCACTCTATACGGCTAAATTCAGTGCCTTGCATAATCACAGGTTTCAGAGTAGCAGCCGTGTTAGTCTGTATTCGCAAAAAGAAAAGGAGTACTTGTGGCACCTTAGAGACTAACAAATTTATTAGAGCATAAGCTTTCGTGAGCTACAGCTCACTTCATCGGATGCATTTGGTGGAAAAAACAGAGGAGAGATTTATATACACACACACAGAGAACATGAAACAATGGGTTTATCATACACACTGTAAGGAGAGTGATCACTTAAGATAAGCCATCACCAACAGCGGGGGGGGGGGAAGGAGGAAAACCTTTCATGGTGACAAGCAGGTAGGCTAATTCCAGCAGTTAACAAGAATATCAGAGGAACAGTGGGGGGTGGGGTGGGGCCACAACAATGGTTCCCTTAACTCACCCAGCAATATTGTTAATCTATCCAACTATACTCTTAGCCCAGCAGAAGAATCTGTCCTATCTCGGGGCCTCTCCTTCTGTCCCTCCACCCTCACGAACATGATACAGTTCTGTGGTGACCTAGAGTCCTATTTTCGATGCCTCAGACTCAAGGAATATTTCCAACACACCTCTGAACAACATACTAACCCACAGAGATCTTCCTACCAAGACTACAAAAAGAAGGATTCTGGGTGGACTCCTCCTGAAGGTCGAAACAACAGACTGACTTCTACATAGACTGCTTCCGCCGACGTGCACAGGCTGAAATTGTGGAAAAGCAGCATCACTTGCCCCATAACCTCAGCCGTGCAGAACACAATGCCATCCACAGCCTCAGAAACAGCTCTGACATTATAATAAACAAGGCTGACAAAGGAGGTGCTGTCATCATCATTAATAGGTCGGAATATGAATAAGAGGCTGCTAGGCAGCTCTTCAACACCACTTTCTACAAGCCATTACCCTCTGATCCCACTGAGGGTTACCAAAAGAAACTACAGCATTTGCTCAAGAAACTCCCTGAAAAAGCACAAGAACAAATCCGCACAGACACACCCCTAGAATCCCGACCTGGGGTATTCTATCTGCTACCCAAGATCCACAAACCTGGAAATCCTGGATGCCCCATCATCTCAGGCATTGGCACCCCGACAGCAGGATTGTCTGGCAATGTAGACTCCCTCCTCAGGCCCTACGCTACCAGCACTCCCAGCTATCTTCGAGACACCACTGACTTCCTGAGGAAACTACAATCCATCAGTGATCTTCCTAAAAACACCATCCTGGCCACTATGGATGTAGAAGTCCTCTACACCGACATTCCACACAAAGATGGGCTACAAGCCGTCAGGAACAGTATCTCTGATAATATCACAGCTAACCTGGTGGCTGAACTTTGTGACTTTGTCCTCACCCATAACTATTTCACATTTGGGGACAATGTATGCCTTCAAATCAGCGGCATTGCGATGGGTCCCCTAATGCCCCTACTCTACTTGCACTACATTGATGATATCTTCATCATCTGGACCCATGGAAAAGAAGCCCTTGAAGAATTCCACCATGATTTCAACCATTTCCATCCCACCATCAACCTCAGCCTGGATCAGCCCACACAAGAGATCCACCTCCTGGACACTACGGTGCTAATAAGGGATGGTCACATAAACACCACCCTATACCAGAAACCTACTGACCGCTATGCCTACCTACATGCCTCCAGCTTTCATCCAGACCACACCACACGATCCATAGTCTACAGCCAAGCTCTGCGATATAACCACATTTGCTCCAACCCCTCAGACAGAGACAAACACCTACAAGATCTCTATCATGCATTCCTACAACTACAATACCCACCTGCTGAAGTGAAGAAACAGATTGACAGAGCCAGAAGAGTACCCAGAAGTCACCTACTACAGGACAGGCCCAACAAAGAAAATAACAGAATGTCACTAGCCATCACCTTCAGCCCCCAACTAAAACCTCTCCAACGCATCATCAAGGATCTACAACCTATCCTGAAGGATGACCCATCACTCTCACAGATCTTGGGAAACGGGCCAGTCCTTGCTTACAGACAGCCCCCCAACCTGAAGTAAATACTCACCAGCAACCACACACCACGCAACAGAACCACTAACCCAGGAACCTATCCTTGCAACAAAGCCCGTTGCCAACTCTGTCCACATATCTATTCAGGGGATACCATCATAGGGCCTAATCACATCAGCCACACTATCAGAGGCTCGTTCACCTGCGCATCTACCAATGTGATATATGCCATCATGTGCCAGCAATGCCCCTCTGCCATGTATCATAGAATCATAGAATATCAGGGTTGGAAGGGACCCCAGAAGGTCATCTAGTCCAACCCCCTGCTCAAAGCAGGACCAAGTCCCAGTTAAATCATCCCAGCCAGGGCTTTGTCAAGCCTGACCTTAAAAACCTCTAAGGAAGGAGATTCTACCACCTCCCTAGGTAACGCATTCCAGTGTTTCACCACCCTCTTAGTGAAAAAGTTTTTCCTAATATCCAATCTAAACCTCCCCCATTGCAACTTGAGACCATTACTCCTCGTTCTGTCATCTGCTACCATTGAGAACAGTCTAGAGCCATCCTCTTTGAAACCCCCTTTCAGGTAGTTGAAAGCAGCTATCAAATCCCCCCTCATTCTTCTCTTCTGCAGACTAAACAATCCCAGCTCCCTCAGCCTCTCCTCATGTACATTGGCCAAACTGGACAGTCTCTACGTAAAAGAATGAATGGACACAAATCAGATGTCAAGAATTATAACATTCAAAAACCAGTTGGAGAACACGTCAATCTCTCTGGCCACTCGATTACAGACCTGAGAGTGGCTATACTTCAACAAAAAAGCTTCAAAAACAGACTCCAACGAGAGACTGCTGAATTGGAATTAATTTGCAAACTGGATACAATTAACTTAGGCTTGAATAGAGACTGGGAATGGATGAGTCATTACACAAAGTAAAACTATTTCCCCATGTTTATTCCCCCCCCACACTGTTCCTCAGACGTTCTTGTCAGCTGCTGGAAATGGCCCATCTTGATTATCACTACTAAAGGTCCCCCCCAACTCTCCTGCTGGTAATAGCTCATCTTAAGTGATCATTCTCATTACAGTGTGTATGGTAACACCCATTGTTTCATGTTCTCTGTGTATATAAATCTCCCCACTGTATTTTCCACTGAATGCATCCGATGAAGTGAGCTGTAGCTCACGAAGGTCTGTAAGGTGCCACAAGTCCTCTTTTTCTTTTTGCGAATACAGGCTCACATGGCTGCTACTCTGAAAGAAGTTAATATGCAGCTCCTTGTCTAGGCACCGACTCCGGGGCTGGAGCAACAGGCGCCAACTATTCAATCTGCCGGGGGGTGTTCACTGCTCAACCCCTGGCTCTGCCACAGGCCCTGCCCCCACTCCACCCCTTCCCACCCCCTCCCCTGAGACTGCCATGCCCTCGCTCCTCTCCCTTCCCCCCCAGAGCCTCCTGCATGCCACAAAACAGCTGATTGGGAGGTGTGGGGAGGGAGGGGGAGGTGCTGATCAGCAGGGCTGCTGGTGGGTGGGAGGCACTGGGCGTGAGGGGCGGGGAGCTGATGGGGGGCTGCTGGCGTATTACTGTGGCTCTTTGGCAATGTACATTGGTAAATTCTGGTGCCTTCTCAGGCTAAGGTTTGCCACCCCTGTACTAACCTGTCTAGCACGGCCCCTTTCCTCTCTATATAGTCCAAAGACAGAATCGGATTCACATATACTTTGGGAGTAACCGTGAATGATTTACTGAAATGTCATTAATTGCACGACCCTCATGCCTGGGCACTTCCTCTTTAGGTACAATTCAGATTGACCCTTTCTCAGCCCACCAGCTTGTGTTTTATTGAATTGGTCGCATACTGTCTGCAGGTTTGTGCCACAGAGCGAAGAGGTGATACTCAGCTTAGTCACAAGGGTAGAAGTGCGACTCTTTCGACATGAGAGATGTTTAGTCAGATCATCGGGTGGTATAAATCATATAACTGGGATCTGGCCCCAGTGACTCCAATGGAGCGATGGCCGATTCACACCAGATGGGGGTCTGGTGAAACTATTAAAGAAACTAAGGATGCCAATGGGGTTGGTTTCATTATGACTGCTCCCTGCCACTCCCACACCTGTTTGCTCAATTCCTCCTCATTGACTTCTGCAAATATTTATTGGTGACACATTTTCTCATCCACCCCATACCAGTGTCAAACTGGGCCTCACAAGCATCACACTGCACCCAGCTGGGGGAATTTAATTATAGAGTAACTGAAGAGCGTTTCGGCTTCATTGCATACCAGGCCCTTTTCTTCGCTGAGGTCATCAAGATGGGTAGGGGGGCTTCCAGACAGAATCCAGGAGTTAGGATCTCCAGGAGTCGAGAGAGAGAAGCAGATGGCATAGATACTGGTTTGCTTTGAATGTGCTAATGTACAAGGGGCATAGGACAGGAACCCTGAGAGAATAAGAGACCCAAACAACATACACGACCCTTGTGTATTTCAAGCGCGCAGGGAAACAACTGAAAATAAATGACCAGCATGCGGGGGAACAAACGGGGCTGGAGCGGGGAAAAGAAGCATAGAATAGAATCATAAAATCATAGAATATCAGGGTTGAATGGGACCTCAGGAGGTTCTAGTCCAACCCCCTGCTCAAAGCAGGACCAACCGCAACTAAATCATCCCAGCCAGGGCTTTGTCAAGTCGGGCCTTAATAACCTCTAAGGATGGAGATTCCACCACCTCCCTAGGGAACCCTTTCCAGAGCTTCACCACCCTCCTAGTGAAATAGTGTTTCCTGATCTCCAAACTAGACCTTCCCCACTGCAACTTGAGACCATTGCTCCTCGTTCTGTCATCTGCCACCACTGAGAACAGTCTAGATCATACTCTTTGGAACCCCCCTTCAGGTCGTTGAAGGCTGATATCAAATCCCCCCTCACTCTTCTCTTCTGCAGACTAAGTAACCCCACTTCCCTCAGCCTCTCCTCATAAATCATCTGCCCCAACCCCTAATCATTTTCATTGCTCTCCGCTGGACTCTCTCCAGTTTTTCGCATCCCTTCTGTAATGGGGGGACCAAAACTGGATGCAAAACTCCAAGTATGGCCTCACCAGTGCTGAATAGAGGGGAATAATCATGTCCCTCGATCTGCTGGCAACGCTACTACTAATGCAGCCCAATATGCTGTTACCCTTCTTGGCAACGAGGGCACACTGCTGACTTATAGCCAGCTTCTCTTCCAGTGTAATGCCCATGTCCTTCTCTGCAGAATTACTGCTTGGCCAGTTGGTCCCAGCACAGAAACAAAGAAAGAAACAAAGAAAGACAGATGGGGAGGGGCTAAGCTGGGTGGAGGAAAAAGACATGAACCTAAAGCTGGGGAGGAACCACCAAGCCTGACGTAGACACAGGGTGTGCGTCATCCCCAGACCACTGTTCATAAACTCCCCCAAGCCAGAGTAAGGAACCAAAACAAAGAGCAGCTGCAGCACCAGCAGGGAGAGAGAGCCCAGCACCAGGTAAGGGCACTGGGGTCTAGTGGTTAGAGGGGGCGGGCTGGGAGCCAGAACTCCTGGGTTCTATCCCCAGCTCTTGGAGAGGAATGGGGTCTGGTGGGTCACAGCAGGGGGGGCCAGGAGCCAGGACTCCGGGGTTCCCTGCGTGGTGCTGACAGCGGGAGTGTCACACTTGTGTGGGTTGTTTATTTATTCAAATGGACCTTTTCGGGTGCCAGTTGCCGTCATCCCAACAACGCCCCATTCCCAGCCCGGTTTAATCATTTTTGTGGCTCTGTCCCAGAGCTCCTGCCAGTTTGGGCAGCCTTAGGCAGTGAATCCCCACCGTTGCTGAGACCTGGGGGGTCCAGTCCACACCCACCCAACCGCATCTCACCCCATGCCCGTCCGTTGCAGAGATGGACCCCAGAAAAGCGCCTAAATACCTCATCTCTGCCGGGCGCCGCATCCTCACCATCGCCTTTGCCCTGCTCATCTTGGGGGTCCTAACATGGGCCTACGTGGCTGGGATCCAGCTGGTGGCCGACCAGTATCGGATCATGGCCTTCGGCCTCTATGGAGTCTTCCTTGCCGCCCACCTGGTCATCCAGAGCTTCTTCGCCTCTCTGGAGCACCGGCGGATGAGGAGGGAGTCGTTGGCCTGTAGCTACACCAAGACAGTGGCGTTGACCATCTCGGCCTACCAAGAAGACCCCTCCTACCTCTGGCAGTGCCTGGAGTCGGTGCGGGCCACCCTGTACCCCCCAGAGAAGCTGCGGATCCTCATGGTGATCGACGGCAACAGCCCCGACGACCGCTACATGATGGACATGTTCCAGGAGGTCTTCGCCGGCGAGGACGTGGGCACCTATGTCTGGGAGAACAACTACCACCAGCAGCCCCCACTGGAGGGCGAGGAGGGGGGCAGCGGCTCCCAGGGGGAAGGAGGGGAGGAGCCTGGACCCTACACTGAGGTGGAGATGGTGGACCCGGGCCAGCTGGCGGTGGAGGAGTTAATCCGCTCCAGGCGATGCGTCTGCATCATGCAGCGATGGGGCGGGAAGCGGGAGGTGATGTACACGGCCTTCAGGGCGCTGGGCAACTCGGTGGACTTTATCCAGGTCGGAGCAACCAGCTGGCTACCCTCCCCCCACCCCACTCTCCAGCCCAGCACCCCCTACTGCTGTTCTGGGCATGAGGCCAGCCCTGCCTGCCAGGGGAGAACCCCCCGACCCCACTCCCTGCAGCACAAACCCCCTAGCACCACGCTGGGGCATCGGGCCAGCCCTGCCTGCCAGCGGAGAACCCCCCGACCCCACTCCCTGCAGCACAAACCCCCTAGCACCACGCTGGGGCATCGGGCCCAGCCCTGCCAGGCAGCGGAGAACCCCCCGACCCCGCTCCCTGCAGCACAAACTCCCTAGCACCACGCTGGGGCATCGGGCCAGCCCTGCCTGCCAGGGGAGAACCCCCCGACCCCGCTCCCTGCAGCACAAACCCCCTAGCACCACGCTGGGGCATCGGGCCAGCCCTGCCTGCCAGGGGAGAACCCCCCAACCTCGCTCCCTGCAGCACAAACCCCCTAGCACCACGCTGGGGCATCGGGCCAGCCCTGCCTGCCAGGGGAGAACCCCCCGACCCCGCTCCCTGCAGCACAAACCCCCTAGCACCACGCTGGGGCATCGGGCCCAGCCCTGCCTGCCAGGGGAGAGCCCCCCGACCCCGCTCCCTGCAGCACAAACCCCCTAGCACCACACTGGGGCATCGGGCCAGCCCTGCCTGCCAGGGGAGAGCCCCCAGCCTGCCCCCAGCAGTACAGCTCCCCCTAGTGATGCACTGGGCATAGGGGTCAGCACAGCTCCCCCTGGGGGTCTCAGCAAGTAACACCCCTCCTTGGCTGCCCCCAGGTGTGCGACTCAGACACCAAGCTGGACCCCGGCGCCACGGTGGAGATGGTGAAGGTGTTGGAGGCCAACAAGCACTACGGAGCCGTGGGGGGCGACGTGCGGATCCTCAACGTCTCCGACTCCTTCATCAGCTTCATGAGCAGCCTGCGCTACTGGATGGCCTTCAACGTGGAGCGCGCCTGCCAGTCCTATTTCAACTGCGTCTCCTGCATCAGTGGGCCCCTGGGTGAGCCTGCCAGGACGCCTGGGTTCTCCCACGCTCTGGGAGGGGAGTGGGGTCTAGTGGCTAGAGCGGGGGGCTGGGAGCCAGGACTCCTGGGGTCTCCCCATCTCTGGGAGGGGAGTGGGGTCTAGTGGTTAGAGCAGGGGGGCTGGAAGCCAGGACTCCTGGGATCTCCCCATCTCTGGGAGGGGAGTGGGGTCTAGGGGTTAGAGCAGAGGGGCTGTGAGCCAGGTCTCCTGGGGTCTCCCCGTCTCTGGGAGGGGAGTGGGGTCTAGTGGTTAGAGCAGGGGGGCTGGAAGCCAGGACTCCTGGGGTCTCCCCGTCTCTGGGAGGGGAGTGGGGTCTAGGGGTTAGAGCAGGGGGGCTGGAAGCCAGGACTCCTGGGGTCTCCCCGTCTCTGGGAGGGGAGTGGGGTCTAGTGGTTAGAGCAGGGGGGCTGGAAGCCAGGACTCCTGGGGCCTCCCCGTCTCTGGGAGGGGAGTGGGGTCTAGTGGTTAGAGCAGGGGGTTCTATCCCGGCTCTAGGAGGGGCCGGGAAGGGAGCGCTGGGAATTCCGGCTTTGCTGACCCGGCGCTGCCTGCTGCCCCCTGCAGGCCTGTACCGGAACGACCTCCTGCAGCAGTTCCTGGAGTCCTGGTACAACCAGAAATTCCTGGGCACCCACTGCACCTTCGGCGACGACCGGCACCTCACCAACCGCATGCTGAGCATGGGCTACGCCACCAAGTGAGTGCACGGCCCAGCTGGGCCCGGGCCCTCCTGAGGGTGGGGGCCCGGACTCCTGGGGTCTCTCCCCAGCTCTGGGAGGGGAGTGGGGGCTAGTGGTTAGAGCGGGGGGGCTGGGAGTCAGGACTCCTGGGTTCCAACCCCAGCTCTGCATTAGCTAAGCCCCCCGCCTGCCCCCCTCCAGGTACACAGCCCGCTCCCGCTGCTACTCAGAGACCCCCGCCCACTTCCTGCGCTGGCTGGCCCAGCAGACCCGCTGGACCAAGTCCTACTTCCGCGAGTGGCTCTACAACGCCCTCTGGTGGCACCGGCACCACCTGTGGATGACCTACGAGGCCGTGGTGGCCGGCGTCTTCCCCTTCTTCGTGACGGCCACCGTCCTGCGCCTCTTCTATGGCGGCAGCCTGTGGGACGTGCTGTGGGTCCTGCTCTGCGTCCAGCTGGTGGCCTGCATCAAGGCGCTCTACGCCTGCTGGCTGCGGGGCAGCCCCCGCATGCTCTTCATGAGCCTCTACGCCCTGCTCTACATGGGCGGCCTCCTGCCGGCCAAGTACTTCGCCATCGCCACCATGAACAAGAGCAGCTGGGGCACCTCCGGGAGGAAGAAGATGGTGGGCAACTTGATGCCCCTGCTGCCCGTCTCCATCTGGGGGCTCCTGCTGCTGGGGGGGCTGGGCTACACCATCTACCAAGAGGCCCAGCCCGTCTGGACCAGCCTGGTCAAGCAGGCCGAGCTGAAATACCTGGTCATCGGGGTGGGCGTCTACCTGGGCTACTGGGCCGGCATGGTGCTGCTGTACTGGGTGTGGATCCGGCGGTGCTGCCGGAAGCGGGCCGATCACTACACAGTCCAGGTGTGAGGCCCGGACACCAGGGTTCCTTGTTATTCTCTTCCTACCTCACACCCCTGGCCTGGCTGTGGGGAAGCTGGAAGGCCGGATTAGACAGGGAAGTGATGGCTAGTGGAAAGAAAAGGGAGCGAGGGTGCCAGGACTCCTGGGTTCCATCCCTTGCTCTGGGTGGGGGATGGGATCTAGTGGTTAGAATGGGGAGGGGGAAGGGAGCCAAGGCTCCTGGGTTCTTTCCCTGGCTCTCTGTGGGAAATGGGGGCTAGTAGTTACAGCAGCGGGGCTGGGATCCAGGACTCCTGGGTCTACTGCCAGCTCTGAGAGGGAAGTAAGGTCTAGTGGTTGGAGTAGGTAGGGCTAGGAGCCTGGACTCCTGGATTCTAGCCATGACTCTTGCAGGAGCATGGAGTCTAGCGCAGGGAGTCTCAAACTGGGGGTCATGACCCCCCAGGGGGTCACAAGGTTATTATGTGGGGGTCACGAGCTGCCACGCTGGCGCATCGCGGCCAGCATCCCGTGCTCGTCTTATGAATTGCCCAGGCTGTCTCTCCGTCGGAGAGCGAGGGGTACCACCGGGGTGATGCTTCAGTCAACTGCTGGCCCCGGCCCCGCGCTGCTAAATGGTGCTGATCCTGCTCCACATGCTCCCTGCTCCTCCTGGTCTACACGACAGACTTAGGTCAACATGAGGCAGCTCAGGGGGGACCTAATTACGTCCGTGTCCACACCCCTGCCTTGCTCCCGCCGACGTACGTGCCCTACCCCAGTGACATCACAACTGGGGGGCGCTCGGGTGACCTTGCGTCCTTGTAGACACGGCATTACTTACACCAGCCGTTGGCTCACCCGTCCCAGGCTCTGGCCACACTGCACTGACACCCGCTCTGGCGGTGCCCCCCCACCCTCAGGCACTAGGGGGCACAGCATCACCCCCGTTTCAGTCACATCGCCCCTGTGAGTCCGGCCTGCAAGGCCTTGTGCCGGGTGATGTCTCCCTGCGCTGGGCCCTCTGCCAAGGCCCCCCCATGCAGTGCCGGTGTCACGTGGGGCTGGGCCGGTGCCCGCTGTCCTGGCTCTGGGCCCACGGCTCCCCATGCACTTCGGCCCTGGCTCGCCATCAGCGCAACTGGTCTGTGCTGCCCCAGCTCCCGGCTCCCCAGCCCAGCTCAACCTGCTGCTCTCCCCTTAACTCTGCCCTCCCCTGCCTCAGCCAGCCCCAGCTCACGTGGAGGACGGGCCCTGGGCTCCTGACTCCCTCATTGGCCAGCAGCCCTGTCAATCAGGCCAACCTGCAGCGATGCCCACTCCCCATTGGCCCTGGGGACTGTCCTCCTCTTCGACCCTTCCCCTTTCTTTTGCTACTGGGAGAGGGCTGACCAAAAACCCAGCACCATGTTTCAGTGAGGGGCCAGCAGCCCCTGGACACCCTCCAGCCTGGTCTACACTTAAAGTTCAGGCTGTTATAACTACAGAGGCCAGGGGTGGGGAGGGGATCCACACCCTGAGCACCGCAGTGAGGCCGACCCAACCCCTGGAGTAGACGCAGGTCGATGGGTGAATCCTTCCTTCAGCCTCGCTGCTGTCGCTCGGGCAGGGGAGTTTCCACAGGGATGGAAAAACCCCGTCCATTGGGACAGGTGGCGTCTTCACTACAGGGCTCTGCCAGCCCAGCTGCAGCGCTGGGACATGACAGTAGCCGTAATGTAGACAGGGCCCTGTAACCCAGCAGAGCTAATCGCCCCTCCCTGCACATGCTGGATGTTCTCCTGACTGGGGTCCGTGGGGTATAAAGTGTCCAAGCCCAGGCAGGATTCAATGGCCACAGCAGCGGGTGACTCACCTTGTGCACTCGTAGCTAGGAGAGCAGGGAGAAGGCAGAGGAGGAAGGAAACCATCCTGGTGCTGGGAGGCCCTCGGGGCTGGGTTCGGAGCCGAATGGGTCTTCTACCAGCTGACACAGCGAGCTCTGCCTGAGGGAGGAACAGAGAGTCAAGACCGAAATGAGGTGGGAAAGGGAATTACAGCCCAGATTCCCGGGGGGGGGGGAGGGACAGGCAACAGAGCTGCACAAATAACCGATTTTTTGGTTTACTGGCAGTTCTCAAACATTGGGGGGAAAATTGTTTTGGGTTGATGCAATTTCTCGTCCAACTGAAAAGCCGAATGAAAAATGGTTTTGGTTCATTTTCAAGCATTGGGAAACATTTTTAAATTGGTTTCAAAAGGAAAAGCACCGTCAACTTTGAAATGAAAAGACAATTTGAGTTGAAAAAAATTAAAAAGGTTTAATTCTGGAAATGTCAAAACATTTTCCTTTGTCGGGGTGTTTGTTTGGGATTTTTTTTGGCTGAAGCAATACAGTGAAATCGCCACAAATTCGTGAAACGTTTCAGTCGCCCCAAAGCTGCATTTTTCATTGGAGAAAAGTTTTGGTTAGAAAATTTCTCCCAGCTCCCCCATGGCCCAGACATGCCTTGCAGTAGCAGAGCAGGGCACCGGGACACCGGAGAAGGGCGCTCCGCAGGGCAATCCTTGTAATAGTCATTGCTCCGGACGGAATGATGGTGACCAGCAAAGCGCAGATGTCAAATGGAGCCAGTGACAGTCACGGGGACATGACTTGCCCCTGCCTCACGTCCTGTTACACCAAATAGCTTCAATGTAGAAGGAAACAGTTAAACAGCAAGTCAGCCTGTGTACTTATTGCCTGATGGCCAGGGCCCCAGCAAGCCTATGGGTCCATTGACTTCAACAGTTACACTGGTGTAAACCGGCTGGGGATCTGCCCCATTGACTCCAATACAGCTCCAGCAGATTGACCCCAGCTGGGATCTGCCCCATTAACTCCAATGGAGCTGTGGCTGATTGACTCCAGCTGGGGATCGGGTCCAGTTTTCACTCCCTCATCCATATTTGCTCCAGGTCTGCACCGTCCCTTCTGACATGGGGCGACCGGCAGGGCCTGTAGGGTGTCAGGGTCAGAGCATCCTGCTGATCTGGAGAGGGACACTACAGTGTTTCCACATTATCTCCACCCCCTTGGGCGGCCCAACGGCTTCTTCGCTTTTCTCTTCTGCAGCGAGCTGAGGTGTCCATTGATCTTCCTACGGGGACGCTCCGGTCCCTTCCCTGGATCAGTCCGATTCGGTTAGAACCTGTCAGGTCTAGGAGGCTTCAGACCCCCCGACCCCTCATGTGAGTTACTTTGCATTGATCAAAACTCAACTTCATCTGCCATCGCGTTGCCCATTGACCCAGCTCCGTTCGATCTCCCTGAAGTTCCCGACTAACCTCAATACATTGCCTCCTCTGTAGATATCACCACCTCCTCGCTCACCCCCGTCAGATCATCTGAGAACCGTGAACGCTGGGCCTAGCACAGAGCCTGGAGGCCTCCACTTTTAAGCTTTTGCCATCACACTAAATTCCCTTGAATTCCAGCCCTGTTTTCTAGAGACACAAGGTAGGAGGAAGAGACGAGCTTCCGAGCGACACCGAGCCCTTCTGCGGGTCAGCGGAGCTCGAGAGCTCGTGTCTCTCCCCAGCAGAAGCTGGTCCAATAAAAGCTTTTCCCTCCCCCACCTTGTCTCTCTAATATCCCGGGACCCGAACGGCTACAACAATGCTGCAAACTCCTGTTTTCTGGCTGTTGTCCTGTTTCTGCACCATGACCATGGCCACCCTTAGGCATAGGCAGAATACGCAGCTGTGTAGGGCACCTGAACATTTGGGACACCACTGGGTCTTAGTGTCCACCTCTCGCTGGCTTTCCTGTCCCTGTTCTGACCCTTCCTGCAGGCTCCCACAGCTGGCTGCTGCAGCCTGGGGAGTCTTCCTCGGGAGGGGATCGAGTACTTCAGCCTGCCATCCCTATTAGCACAACATTGAAACTGTTAAAGAGACATTCAAGGAGGAATGAAGCCATTTAACAGGCATTTGCAAAATGCCAGGAATATACTGTCAGTTTCTGCATTTACTGGCCAAACCAGCTCTGCATCACTGTCATATTTACTCAGAGCATGTTAGTCTACAGGACCTTATGTTGTCAGACATCACCGGTGTGGCGCTCTGCTCTGTTCAATGATGATAACACTCGGCTGCGTGCACGTGTTCCCTCTGTGTGCTGCCCTGGCTCTGCAGATCGCTGGCACAGCAGACCCTGAGAGAACCGCCAATGACCACAGACTCCGATAAGGTACGAAGGCACCCGGCCAGGTTTATTGTCAAACGAAGGACAGTAATAGTTCCCCGCAGACTTTACCGGACATACTACACATATGTGTCCCCAACAATGGACTGGCTCAGTCCATGGTGGGACTCTCCATTGTCCCTTATGCCAGACAAAAACAACCCCTCAGGGATGCATTCTTATACGTAGGTACAATGAGGTTACACATCACTCATGACACATTGAGATACAACCCCTCTACACATTAGGGTGCTGCCTCTCCCCTGGTACAGGTTGGTTCGAGCAAACAAGTCTATTGATCATATTGTCCTTTTGACCCTGTCTTTAGGATGGGTCAGCCTATTCCTAGTTATCTCTGTGGGATGTGTTCATACCGGGGTGTTCTGGTGCCATCCTGGCACATGTTCATCTTATTAGTGCTTATATGTGTGTACGTACTTTTAGCAGCCTTCTTCTTGCCAACTTCTGCGAGCAGGGCCTGCCTCTGGCTCCCAGCTTAACTTGACTTTAAGTTCGCAAAGTCTTGACCATTACTTCAGTTCAGGCCTCAGGCCTCATACCGGGCCTCTGATACCAAGGGTTTATGTTTCAGGGACTCATCTTACTACACCTTAGTTTTAAATTTGCTTTACAAATATTTCATTAGTGAGTTGAAGATTATAAAAATCACATCTCTAAAAAATCCTTGCATAAATTTTAGATACACAATCATCTTTAGCCTTAAATGTTTGGATCTTCAGACATATAGTTTTTAAATAAATCCTTCAAAAGACCACCCTTATCTAAAATACACACTATAATTTTAATTACTATAGTAAAAAAAAAATTGCTTTCAAAGTCTTCCCATCTTTTCTGTCCATCCCTTTCTCCCTTCACCCCCTCTCTCCCTATTGAAGAGAGCCCTTAAAGGGACAACACCCCTTTCCTTCCAGATAGCTGGACAAAGAGTTTCCCTTTCTTTACTTCTGACTATCTGATGAACTAGTTTTAAGAGAGCCCTCCAGCAAAATCAGTACCTTAGTAAGATATAAAATCCTTTGTTATGCCTAAAATCTTTGAAAACATATTTTTTAAAGTTGGTGAAATTTCATAAACATATCTATTGTTATGGAGATCACACAAAGTAAATTAGTGTTCCCTTTTTCGAAAAGCAATGAACATCGTTTATGAACACACGAAACCTCTGTGACTGACTAATTTAAAATAATGTCTGAAGTCGTGCACCATTGCCGCTGTTCCTCTCCCGGCTCTGTTTCTTAAGTGCGACATTGGCATCCTGGTGGATAACATGAGACAGTACTGGGAGAGCTTTGGGCTAGATAACATTTCCCTCAATGCACTCGCTATCCAAGTTGAGAAGTCTGTTGCTGAGCTGAAGGATGTGATCAAGTCCCCATTGGCCAGAGATCTCAAAAGAAACGGCTGAGGAGCAGCTGACTAAGGCTACAGGAAAGGGTCTAATTCTAGCTAAGCATTTTGTCAGCATGATACCGGTGGCCGGGACCATATTTGCTGCAGAGACGTCTTTCCCCGTGGCTCACAGAATGCTGAACAGCTTGGATGACGTTGCTGAAGACACCCAAAGAGTCCTGACCCAGGCGTTGGACAGAGAAGAGAAAACAAATGAATAACAGCAAAAAAAGACTAATAAGCTGGATACACACCTCTGGCAGATGGAGCTTGGAGCCAACCAGAAGATAATGGCTGATTCTTCTGTACTCAAAGCTAATGCAGCAAAAAAAAAATATATATATATATATATATATACATATATATATATATATATATATATTGAAAAAGATCTCCAGAGTTTGGGCTTTAAAAAACAAAGATGTATTTCTAGTGCTGGGGAACAGGCAAAATGGAGGTTCAGGTCCTTGGTCCCACTATTTTTTTTTAAGCCAGGCCCCAGATGGGAAACTTCTGGGACAGCAGCAGGGCAAATACCAGCTCAAAAAGTCCTGATCTATGTTAATTAAAAACATCGGACAAGATTTTTAAAATATACTTTAACTTTCTCTGTATAAATCAATGGAGATTCCTTGAGTCCCATGGAGCTATTGACACCAGCTGAGGATGTGGCCTATTGCATGCAGTGTAAACCGGTGCAGAATCTGACAGTGAGAAACCGGCAGAGCTGTTATAACCGTGCAGACATGTGATCAGAAAACAGTTGTTGCAGACACAGAATGCCCGAGGCAAGCAACAGCAAGATTCATTGCCCGGTGTGCGTCGCCCAATAATCACAACGGGGTGGAGAAGTAGAAAAATTTATTTGAAGCTTCAGGCAGTACAGGGAGACAACAATCTCAAATCCTGCACACCAGTGCAAGCAGTTACACATATTTTATACATTCATTCTTTAGCATGCTTATCCAACAGCAAGCTGCCCTGAGTATCCATATAGGCAATCCGGTATACCAGCCAGTTCCCCTTTTTCCTCTTATCATCTATTCCCCCATATATGGAGTTGTTTGTTTAGTACTATCTAACATTCCTGTCCTGCTTGACCTAATCTTGCTCCAGCTAGTCTGCGCCTGCAATACACTGTTGCAAACTTCTCAGCGTGACCACTGTGAGTATTTCCGGGCAGAAAAAGGAAGGGGGGGCCATCTGGGCCTAGAGCGAGGGGGCTTCATTGACACTCGTGGTCTTCCATCCCCTTGAGTTACCTAGTGCCATGCCCGGTGTCCCCAACACAGTGAACCCAGAACCAGCTCCTTCCAGCTTTTGTTCTTTCCGAGTCCTTTTCCCTTTGCCAATAAATGCTGGGATAGACCAGTTCCACCCCGAGCATGTGAAGACAATTAATTAAAAGGAAACCATTATAAATAGACTTCTGAGCAGTAAGAAACCTACCTGAGACCCGTAACCTTCTCTGCTACCATGGACTCAGCTCTCAACTCAACTCTGCCCGAGGGAAACAGACTCGATTAAAAACCCCTTAGCACAGATCCCCAGCTGGTGTAAATGGACCTAGCTCCATTGATTCAATCCTGAATCTGTCCTTCCAGGCACATCCATTTAACTAGTCTCTTAGCCAGAGGTTAGCTAAAGATTCTTTTCTCCATCTGCCGTCCTTACACTAGAGGCTGTTAGCCCTGTAACTCAGTTGTACCCTGAGTAGGGTTTGGAAGCATCTGGCTGCTAAACCCATATCAGAGGCTTAATAGTTAAATCACTGATGTCTGTGAGATTTTTCTTATGGCCCCGAGCTGCAGTTTGAGCTGCTGCTGATGGTGTTTTTGGTGCTGATTTGCTTGTTTGATGCAGAGTTTAGGTTGGGGTCTGGGAATCACCGACACCGCTCAGACTGATTTGGGATTTGCGGATTGTAATCGCGTTGTGTTGGGCTCTGAGGACGATTGGCTTATATGATGCCACTCGCCAGCCAAGTGCGACTGATTCGCTCTATATTCCACAGTCAGTAATTCATGCAGTTGCATCTCTTTGCTCTATGTATTCACTGCTTGTAGTTTTATCATTACTGCCGCTCTTAGAAAAATACTTTTGTCTTTTAATAAACTCCCAGTCAGTTGGATCTGACACTTTGAGCATCTGATTTTTATTGCTCTTAGAAAAACATGGAGTAAGGGGCATCAGCTGGACCTCAGCTTTGACTCCATCTCCCCCTCAGCCCTGCAGATTTGGACTGGATAGTTATATGGATATCAAGACTATCCAGAGTTAGAGTTAATGCTAACAAAAACATAGGAAAGGCTCTTAAACACCTGCTTTTGTGTTTAAGCCAAACTCTGGCTCTTAGAGACCAGGGGGAGATTGTTACAACATGACCCTGTCACCCACTGTGCAGCCAGGGGTCTGTCATGAGTAGACCCAACTGCCCAGTCCCCCCATGTGTTTGTGAGCCAGTGGGGACTGGTTAAAGTCTGATCACTGCTTCTAGCTCGGGACTCTAGGGTGCACTACCAGACTCAAACCTCTTGTCATGAGCCACCCTAGACCCCGAAATCAGTGTTGGAGTCCTCCTGAGTGCTCCAGTCACTTATACACACTCCCCTGGAGCACCTAGGTTGTGGGGGCTCTGGGCTTTTTAATGGCAGTGAGAGCAATTAACAATCGGAACGACTTACCCAGGGGCGTGGTGGATTCTCCATCGCCGGCAACTTTTAACTCAAGATGAGAAGTTTTTCGAGAAGATCTGCTGCAGGAATTATTTTGGAGACACTTTCTGGCCTGTGTTATCCAGGATAGCAGACTGGAGGATCACAAAGGTCCCTTCTGGCCTAAGAATCTATGAAGCTTTTGGGGATAACTGCCTGGCTGGAAAGCTGGGGGAGGGAGGACCTGTGGCGGATTACTGCACAGGGGGAAGGGGTGGAACAGGGACGGGGCCGTAAGCGGACCATGGTTCAGGTTGTGGGAAAGGTCAAATGGGGTTTGGCCATGGGCAGAAGGGGCAGAATGGATGAAGGGCTCCGAGCTCTGGCAAGGGCCGAAAGGTCTGCCATGGTCCCGGCCGGGGCTGAGAGCCTGGACCCCGGCCAGGACCGGTCTTTCAGGCCCCCTCCACCCCAGCCAGGGCCATAGTGAGGAGGCTGCCGGCTCTCAGTCCCACCCCCGGCACTCTGGCCGGGGACACTGGGGGGCTGAGAGCAACAAGCAGGGGTGGGGCCTCGTCCTGAAGAGGCGAGTCAGGGGTGTCTAGTCTCCCCAAGGGGAAGCTTCATCAGCTGTCCATACTAGCAACACAGGGTTAGCAGAGGATCCCAGTGACTTCGCTCTCAAAGCACTCGAGAGTTACAGGTCTTTGAAAATACCAAAAGTCCTGAGAGCCCCTCCTGGCGCCGTGGGCCTGATCTCACTCCGTATAGGAGTTTAAGGAACCATCTATACTTGAAAATTAAATCCGCATAGCTGTGTGTCCGTCAGGGGGTGTGACCAGGCAGGGGAGTGATCAGGCAGATGTGGGGTTGGTGGGGCACAGAATTAATTTGTGAGTATTTGGGGGCTTGCGGTGAAGCTGGAATCTGGGGGCAGAGAGGAATGAGGGGGTGCCGTGGGAAGACATGTTTGGTGCTCAGGAGTTGCCAAGTGCGCAGGCTGAAGACAGTTGGGACAGAGCAGTGATGGGTTCATGTGGGAATGTAAAGGGACTGTGGGGAGGGGCTGGAGGCAGAATGGGCCAGGATTCGGGTCTGGGGTTATGCAAGTGGCGATGCACCCAGTGGTGCAGACTGGGGAAGTGTGTGGGAGCTGGTGAGCTAAGGTCACTCTGCAATGGGGGAAAGTCCTGGGGCAGAAGAGGGGATGCCAAGCAGGGAGAGTGCTGGGGGCAGAGTGGATAAGGTGGGGATAACAAGGAGGAGGAGAAAGGGGGGAACTCCAACATGGGGAAGGGACACCCAAAGGAGGGATGGGAGGTAGATTTAAGAGGGGGAGGCAGAGAAAGAGGGAGACCCTGGGTGGAAAGAGAGACCTGGGGCGGGGGGGAGAGTTAAAGGGGATATCGGGAGAGGGCAAGGAAGAGAGAATCCCAAGGATGGAGCAGGATGTCCTGAGACGGGAGGGAGTCCAGCAGGGACCAAGAGAGCCTGGAGAACACGGAGGGGGCAGATCTGTGGGAGGGGAGGAGAGGAGAATAGGACGGAGAGGGCCAGAGCCAGGGACTTAGGGCCTGTGTCCGTTAGGGATCTATCCCGATTGCGGCTGTGCCGGGCCGGAGACCATGGGGCTGAACCGGGGGACCTGACTAAGGAAATCTGGAAAAGGCGGGAACATAAAGAACAGACGGGGAGGCTGCCCCACCTCGCTGCCCTTTCCCCCCAAATCCTTTGGACTGTTAGAATTGCAACAAGGGAGATACCAGGATGAGCTATGGGGAGATAGAGGGAGTATTGGGGGCTCCCGGGGGGCGGGGGATATCGAGGGATCGTGAGGGAGAACAGCGGGGGCTCCTGAGGGGGATATCGAGTGGCGGTGGGGGCTCCAGAGGGGGGATATTGAGAGGTGGGGGAGGGGAAGGCGGGGGCTCCTGGAGGGTAGGGTGACCATATGTCTGTTTCCTTGCTCACTGCAGCAGAGAAAGATCCACCTCGGTGCCCCGACTGGTCCCTCCCCTGCAGCCACAGCTGCCGGATCCCGCCTGGCCTGCCAGGTAAGTGGAGCCGGCAAGCGCCTCTTGCCGGGCCGCCTGCCCAACCTGTGCCTTGGGGCCCAGCCCAGCCAGGAGGGGTGACATGCCCGGCCCCGGCTCCCCGCCCTGCCCAGGGGGAGAGGCCCAAAGGAAGGTGCCAACTGACAGGCAGGTGCTATGTCCCGGGCCTGCGCCCGCCACCATGACAGGGAGCGACACTGCCCCCCACCCACCTCCAGAGCGAGGCCAGAGGAATGCATCCGATGTAACAATCACTATAACATCACGATAACAACCATGCTCAGTGCACCATGAGCCTTCCGAAAACACCCGACATGGCAAACTTCCCATTGGATACCACACAATCATTTCACAAGGATGAGCATGGGGTTGTAGGGTGTTCCCCTGAGGTACAGAGCGTCACACCGTGTAACGACCTTTGGGTTCGTTAAACCACAAACCAGTGAATGATGCAGGAATACAGCTTTTAATAAAACCAACAAGAGAGTTTCTGTCTGTGGTGACCTGCTGTGCACAGCTCTACTGGGCTCTCAACCCAGCTTCCAGGGCACATCACTAAATCCCTGCATTCATAATACAGTCCATTATGTGGGAGCGTCTCTTAATTATAATCCTCAACAAACATATTTTCTCTACAACCCTAACCCAGATCAGGGCCCTCTTGCACCGGGTGCTGCACAGACCCCAACTGAGATCAAGGCCACATTGTACCAGGCACTGCACAGACACACAGGGAGACACAGTTTCTGCCCCAACCAGTTTACAGTCTAAGTCGACAAAAGATTATTCTCTCCGTGTTGTAAGCAGGGGAAACTACGGCACAGAGAAGACTAGATGTGATGAAGGTCCCACTGCCAGGCTGTGGTACAGCAAGGTCTCCTGAGTCACACTCCAAACACTCTGACTGCAACGCCATCCTCCCCAGTGCCACTAAACTGACTTTTTCTCTGCCACCTCCAGAGCCTCGGTGAGCACCCCGTGGGCATCCTCAGCAACGCCTTCCAGAAAGGAATGCGGGGTGCAGAATGTGACTAGCCACGAGATCTCTGCAGCTAGGAGGGTTCCATACACTGGTAGGAGGCTTCTGTACTTTTTAATTTGTATCATGGTATCACCCTTCTCCTTGTCCCCTTGCTCCCAGGCAAGATGAATAGGCTTAGATGATTTAGGTTTAGATGATTTTAAAAACCAGTGGGTTAATGGCCTTATTACACTACCTGAAACTTTACTCAACAGCTCCAAAGCATTTTCTTTAGAGATTTCCTTGGCCAACGGGATTTTTATCACTTCCTTCAACTGAGACACTGGTTTCCTGATCTGTTTGGAGAGTTTAATGAGGAATTCTTCATCCATACCAAAGACTTTGCAGTACTCGGTCATAGATTCCACCAGGATGTCAATGTCATTTGAGACAGAGGGGTGGGGGATGGGAACAGCTGCAACAATACACGATTTCAGGGCTCGTTTCCAGATCTGGTTCTTCAGGGCTTCTTTTTTCTTAACCAGGATTGGCCCTGAGATGTTGGGAAGCGCCAAGAGGAAAACGTGTCTCTTGTGAGAGTCCAGTTCATTGGCCACAGTTTCCTGCAGTTGAGGAGAATTGTACTGGTCAAATTCCCACCTGGAAATGAGGAAAACCTGTGGGGAACTCACCCCTTCTCTCTTCAGCCTCTCCACACAGTCATCTCGGATTGTCTGCAAGGTGGTCCCCTGGTCATAGTTTCTTTTTCTACTTTCATTTCTCAAGTCCTCATCCACTTTGGAGTGCACAAAGTAGAACTTCTTCCCCATCTTCTGGATCTCCTGGGCCAGGTCTGCGTTACAAGATCTGAAGTGCTTCGAAGTGATAATGATGAAGAAGTCATAGCGGGCAAAGCTGACCTGCTGAAGGTAGGAGTCAGGCCGGAAACTCTGTGTCCCAATCCCAGGCAGGTCCCACACTGGGGAGCATGGGATGCAGATAAGCGTTTGGCTCCGTTGTCTTTTCTGTGATGTCAACCTCTGCCGCTCCTTCGTCATCGTCGGCTAACTCCAGCATGGCATTGACAAAGGAAGATTTCTCAGATCCCGACTTCCCCGTGATGGCGATGTTGAGCTTGGTGGTTTTTGACGGCTCCAGGGCTTCTTGTGCTTTGGAAGCTGCTTCTGAAAGGTTCCCTGTTTCAACAGCCGCCTTTAGCTCTTCAAGATCCTTCTCGGACATACCAGGGAGTTTAACGTCCATATCTTGAAATATGCTCCTTGATACCTCTTCTGAAGCAGCCATCTCCCTGGGAGGATGTGGGGAGAGAAGAGAAATATGATAGTCATTCTCATCTTTCACCCAACCAGCTGTGGTCCAGTTGTTAGAGCACTGAATTGGGACTGTCTAAGTTCCCCCTTATTATTAATTATTAGTATTAATTATTTAATGTACAGAAATGACCCCACTTGATATTAGTGCACTGTCACTGCAGAGCTGCCACACAAAATCAGAGCCCCCACTACGCCAGGGCTGCACAGAACCAGACCAAGATTGGGGCCTCCATTCTACCACATGCGACACAAACCCCAACTAAGATTAGGGACGCCATGGTGGCAGGCACCACACAGACCCTGACAAGATTGGGGCCCCATTGTGCTGGGCACTAATATGCATAATTAGTAACTACGGTTAGAAAATGGAAGGGGTCTGCAAAAAAATCAATTTTTTGCAAAAAAATCATGAACCAAAATATTTTGATTTGGAAATGCTTTTGTGATGCCTCATGGGAGTTGTAGTTCAGGTGCCTCATGCCCCCATTTGCTATTATAGACCAGAGTCACTGGTCAGACTACATTTCCCATGATGCACCACACTTTCCCCTCGGAGAGAGAGCGAGGCAGAAAATGACCAGAACCTCTCACCATAGTGCATCATGGGGAACGTAGTCCAGCCAGGGATCCTCATACATAGAAGAGAATGGGGACATGAGGGAAATGAACTACAACTCCCATGAGGCATTGCAGCTGCCCTTTCAAGACAAAATAGTTTGGTTTTCTGCAATTCTGGATTTTTTCCAACAACAAAAAAAATCTGACTCTATTAGCAGACAATGAAAAACAGCCTTCATCAAACCCATAAGCCCACAGAGTTATTGAGATGACATAGGCTGGAGCATGCTAGGACACAGGTAGTGCCAATGTCCTCATCTGAGGCCTTGCTAAGTACTTGGTTTTACCATTGGCCCAGGTTCACCTCTGGTGTAAAACTCCACCGATCTCATTAAGCTGGTATTTTAAAGAATAAAATAATTATTAACAATGCTTAAGAATCCCATTGGAGCTACAGCCCAGAGACCCCAGCTGGGATCTGGCCCCACGGACTCCAGCGGAGCTATGGCCCATTCACACCAGGTGGAGATTCTGACATAGATTTTTCCACCATCTGACATGGGTTCTCTGAGCTCCAGGCCAGCGTATTAACCAACCACAAAACCATTCTTCCTCTTGGCCTGTAGCACACTTTTGTACATTTTCTTACATCCGTATTGTGCCTAGCACAATGGTTTATTGATATGCAACTGATGTTCCTACATGCTACCACAATCAGTGGGGGGAGGGATAGCTCAGTGATTTGAGCATCGGCCTCCTAAAGTTAGGGTTGTGAGTTCAATACTTGAGGGGGCCATTTATGGATCAGGGACAGTGGGATTAGTCCTGCTTTGAACAGGGGGTTGGACTAGATGACCTCCTGAGGTCCTTTCCAACCCTGATATAGTTATTATGATTCATAGACTAACAGTAATAATCCCTCACTCTTCTATGGCTCTTTTCATCCACAGATCTCAAAGCACTCTACTAAGGAGGTCAATATCATTATCTTGTTTTCATAGATGGAGAAACTGAGGCACGGGGAAGAGAAATGACTTGTCCAAGGTCAACTGGCCGGCCAGCAGCAGAGCTGGAAATAGACTCCATGTCCCCTGCGGTCAAGTCCAGTACTCCGTCTATAAGTAATACAAATGATTAATCATAATAACTTTCTCCAGTGCGTGAGACACTCCAGCCCCTGGTGTCCAGCTCCCTTGAGAGTCTCTGCATGGGGGCTATTGAACTAGTGATGCTCCTAAACTCACTTTTCCTCTGCTGCCTCCAATGCCTTGAGCAGGACCCTTTGGGCATCTTCAGCCACATTATCCAGAAAGCGCTGCAGGACGGTGCATGTGACCGAAAAACCCATGTGTGCCTCCGTGGGAGTGTGACGGGGGGCGTCTCACCACTGCGGTGCCCCCTGCTGGCTGTTCTGGGAATTAGCGCTGTGCCCTCTTCTGATGGTGTCTCACCTGCCATCACCTCTGTTCCTGGACCCATGTCTCTCCACGGACACTGCCCTTTGGCTCTGCCACACTCTGTTTCCCCATTCTGGGGGACCAGCAATCTCTGTCTCACCACTCCCTCAGTGGCAACTGCAGTCCACTATCCCAGGGCCGCTTCCCAGGTGACTCCAGCACCCTCTTCCCACTTATCTCAGGCCTCAGCATGCTGGCCTTAAAGGCCAGTCAGAAGCTCGCTCTCGATCCCTTGGTCCTGCCCAGCACTGCTCTGTCAAGGGTGCTAGCTTCACATGGATGGCAAGGCAGCCAGTCCTCCCTCCTTGAGCTCCAGAGAGTAACTGATGTTCTCTGTGTGTGTATATAAATCTCTCCTCTGTTTTTTCCACCAAATGCATCCGATGAAGTGAGCTGTAGCTCACGAAAGCTTATGCTCTAATAAATTTGTTAGTCTCTAAGGTGCCACAAGTACTGCTTTTCTTTTTGCAAATACAGACTAACACGGCTGCTACTCTGAAACCTGTCATTATGCAAGGCACTGAATTTAGCCGTATAGAGTGGAAATCTGTCAACTTCATGAAAAAACTCGTACAGATACAGACAGACATCATCTTCCTCTCCAAATGCAAACAGACGGACATCATACCGAAAGGACTGAAGGTAAAAAATCCATTACAATCTACATACCACACAGACTATGCTGACAGCTTGTGCCACACACTCTCAAAGAAACTGCGGAACCACCTGATCAACATCCTCTACAGCAAACAGGGAAAGATTAAGAATGAGCTCTCAAAACTGGATACTCTCATAAAGAACCAACCTTCCACACAAATTTCCTTGTGGCTGGACTTTACAAAAACTAGACAAGTCATTTACAACACACACTTTGTTTCTCTACAAAAGAAAAAGGACACTAAGCTATCTAAACTACTACATGCCACAAGGGACCACAACAATGGTTCCCGTAACCCACCCAGCAATGTTGTTAATCTATCCAGCTATACTCTTAGCCCAGCAGAAGAATCTGTCCTATCTCGGGGCCTCTCCTTTTGCCCCTCCCCCCACGAACATGATACAGTTCTGTGGTGACCTAGAATCCTATTTTCGATGTCTCAGACTCAAGGAATATTTCCAACACACCTCTGACCAACATATTAACCCAAAGAGACCTTCCTGCCAACACTACAAAAAGAAGGATTCTGGGTGGACTCCTCCTGAAGGTCGAAACAGCAGCCTGGATTTCTACATAGACTGCTTCCGCCGACGTGCACGAGCTGAAATTGTGGAAAAGCAGCATCGCTTACCCCATAACCTCAGCCATGCAGAACACAGTGCCATCCACAGCCTCAGAAATAACTCTGACATCATAATCAAAAAGGCTGACAAAGGAGGTGCTGTCGTCATCATGAATAGGTCGGAGTATGAACAAGAGGCTACTAGGCAGCTCTCCAACACCACTTTCTACAAGCCATTACCCACTGATCCCACTGAGAGTTACCAAAAGAAACTACAGCATTTGCTCAAGAAACTCCCTGAAAAAGCACAAGAACAAATCCGCACAGACACACCCCTAGAACCCCGACCTGGGGTATTCTATCTGCTACCCAAGATCCATAAACCTGGAAATCCTGGACGCCCCATCATCTCAGGCATTGGCACCCTGACAGCAGGATTGTCTGGCTATGTAGACTCCCTCCTCAGGCCCTACGCTATCAGCACTCCCAGCTATCTTCGAGACACCACTGACTTCCTGAGGAAACTACAGTCCATTGGTGATCTTCCTAAAAAAACCATCCTGGCCACTATGGATGTAGAAGCCTCTACACCAACATTCCACACAAAGATGGGCTACAAGCCGTCAGGAACAGTATCCCCGATACTGTCACGGCTAACCTGGTGGCTGAACTTTGTGACTTTGTCCTCACCCATAACTATTTCACATTTGGGGACAATGTATACCTTCAAATCAGCGATGGGTACCCGCATGGCCCCACAGTATGCCAACATTTTTATGGCTGACTTAGAACAACGCTTCCTCAGCTCTCGTCCCCTAATGCCCCTACTCTACTTGCGCTACATTGATGACATCTTCATCATCTGGACCCATGGAAAAGAAGCTCTTGAGGAATTCCACCATGATTTCAACCATTTCCATCCCACCATCAACCTCAGCCTGGACCAGTCCACACAAGAGATCCACTTCCTGGACACTACAGTGCTAATAAGCGATGGTCACATAAACACCACCCTATATCAGAAACCTACTGACCGCTATTCCTACCTACATACCTCTAGCTTTCATCCAGATCATACCACTCGATCCATTGTCTACAGCCAAGCTCTATGATATAACCGCATTTGCTCCAACCCCTCAAACAGAGACAAACACCTACAAGATCTCTATCATGCATTCCTACAACTACAATACCCACCTGCTGAAGTGAAGAAACAGATTGACAGAGCCAGAAGAGTACCCAGAAGTCACCTACTACAGGACAGGCCCAACAAAGAAAATAACAGAACACCACTAGCCATCACCTTCAGCCCCCAACTAAAACCTCTCCAACGCCTCATCAAGGATCTACAACCTATCCTGAAGGACGACCCATCACTCTCACAGATCTTGGGAGACAGGCCAGTCCTTGCTGACAGATAGCCCCCCAATCTGAAGCAAATACTCACCAGCAACCACACACCACACAACAGAACCACTAACCCAGGAACCTATCCTTGCAACAAAGCCCGTTGCCAACTCTGTCCACATATCTATTCAGGGGATACCATCATAGGGCCTTATCACATCAGCCACACTATCAGAGGCTCCTTCACCTGCGCATCTACCAATGTGATATATGCCATCTTGTGCCAGCAATGCCCCTCTGCCATGTACATTGGCCAAACTGGACAGTCTCTACGTAAAAGAATAAATGGACACAAATCAGACGTCAAGAATTATAACATTCAAAAACCAGTTGGAGAACACTTCAATCTCTCCGGTCACTCGATTACAGACCTAAGAGTGGCTATCCTTCAACAAAAAACCTTCAAAAACAGACTCCAAGGAGAGACTGCTGAATTGGAATTAATTTGCAAACTGGATACAATTAACTTAGGCTTGAATAGAGACTGGGAATGGATGAGTCATTACACAAAGTAAAACTATTTCCCCATGTTATTTCTCCCCCCCACCCTACCCCCCACTGTTCCTCTGATATTCTTGTTAACTGCTGGAATTAGCCTACCTTGCTTGTCACCATGAAAGGTTTTCCTCCTCCCCCCCCCCCCCCCCCGCTGCTGGTGATGTCTTATCTTAAGTGATCACTCTCCTTACAGTGTGTATGATAAACCCATTGTTTCATGTTCTCTGTGTGTGTATATAAATCTCTCCTCTGTTTTTTCCACCAAATGCATCCGATGAAGTGAGCTGTAGCTCACAAAAGCTTATGCTCTAATAAATTTGTTAGTCTCTAAGGTGCCACAAGTACTGCTTTTCTTTTTGAAGGTGCTCTGACGCCCTTCTTATATGGGCCAGCCCGTCCCTAATTGGCTGCCCCATGCAGCCCCTCTCTGATTGGCTGCCTCCTGCACAACCTCCCGTATGGGCCAGTGTGGGGCAAACACTTCACCAAACTGCTGACCAATGGCATCGCATTGAGGATATGTCTCGTTCTTGTTATGCAAACCCCTCCAGCCTGAGCCAGCAGATTCAAAATAAAATGACTAGATATTTCTTTGCCTAGCGGAGACCTTACCACAGCTCTCAAGTCCACGACGGGCTTCCCAACCTGCTGGGCAAGGTTAACCAGGGAGTCGCCATCCAAGCCACAGCTCTTGCAGTAACTTGCCATGCAGTCCATCAATTGGAAAACGTCACAAGCAATGGAGAGACCTGGATTAAAAACGGCAGAGATGGCGTTGGATTGTACCCTGACCTGTCCATGCAGGGCTTTCGTCTTCCTTTCGAAGATGGGTCTGAAAACGCTGGATAGGGCAAGGAGGAAAACATATCTCTTGTGAGCATTGACTTCATCTGCAAGAGCTTCTTGCAGTTGGGGAGCATCTTACTGGTCAAGTTCCCACCTGGAGATGAGGAAACCCTGTGGGGAGCTCACCCCTTGCCTCCACAGGAACTCGTTGCAATCATCCAGGGCACCCTCCTGGCTGAAGTTCTTTTTCCTTCTCTCGTTACACAAGTCCATGTCCATCTGGGAGTGCACAAAGTAGAACTTTTCCCCCATCCTCTGGATCTCCCCGGCCAGGTCAGCATGGGTGGATCTGAACCTGTGTGAAACAATGATGAAGAAATTGTAGCAGGCAGAGTTGACCTGCTGGAGGTAGGTGTCGGGCTGGAATCCCGATTCCAAGTAGGTCCCACATCCTCACATTGTGGGGTTTTGGATGAGGAAACACGACTGGCTCCTTTGTTGTTTCCATGATGCAAACCCTGGCTGCACCTTCATCATCATTTTCCATCATCACCCAGCATGGCATTGACGAAGGATGATTTCCCGGAACTTGACTTCCCTGTGATCGTGATGTCGAGCTTAGCATTTTTTGATAGCTCCAGGAATTCCTGCATTTTGGAAGCCACCTCTAAAAGGTTTCCTTTGTCAATGGTGGCCTGTAGCTCTTCAAGATCCTCCTTGGAGATAGTGGGGAACTTAAAATCTAAATCCTGTGATCTACCAGCCACAACACCTTTTGGTAACTTCAATCCTTGAGGAGGCCATTTAGGGATCTGGGGCAAAAATTGGTGATTGGTCCTGCTTTGAGCAGGGGGTTGGACTAGAACCTCCTGAGGTTCCTTCCAGATATTCTATGATTCTATGATATTTCTGGGGGAAAGGAGAAATATGCCAGCCAATACTGACAGAAAGGGAAAATGGAAGCAGGGGAAGACAGAAAGGAGAATTTTTAAGGCTGGTAGGACACCAGTAGATAGCAAACAAGACCATGTATCAAGAATAATCTTCACTCATCAGCATTTAAGATTAACAGGAGAGAGGAGAGGTAGAAAAAGTAATGACTCAGAGCTCTGTGGTGGAGATCTCTGCTTGTGAAGAACTAGAGCTTTGCATTAGAGCTGGGTGAAAACTTCACAGCAAGTTTTTTTTGCCAGTGGCTTTTCCATCGAAACAGAAATTCTGTTTTCAAATATTTTTTCAAGCTTTTATTAAAAAAAAACCACTCAAAAATAGTTAGATTTTGTCAAAAACGTAAACATTTTTGATGCAAAATTCTGCCCAAAACCAACACAAAACACGCACACACAATTTCATGGAGAGAAAAAGGACCTACATTCCCCAAACAGCTCTTGTTTTTCTTATTGCAGATTCATAGACCTGAAAGCCAGAAGGGAACATTAGAGCATCAGCTGACCACCCATATAACACCGGCCAGAGACATTCACTGATTTACTCCTGTATTGAGCCCACAGTTGAGCAAGAGTGTATCTTTTAGGAAGATGCTCTAGTTTGATTTAAAGACCCCAAATGATGGAAAATCCACCAGACCCTTGTGCATCACCTTTTAAACAAGAAAAGTGAATATCTGCTCAGCAAATTCTCTCTGAGGGCTTGGAAGAGATTTTTTCCAAGTGTTTTTTTTTCCACAGTTTAATTTGAATTATCCCAGTTCAAATCACCAACATTCCCCCCCTTTCCTCTCCCTGATATATTGTCAGTTTTCCCATAGGAAATTTGGAAATGAAAATGTTTGTGTTGATTTAAAATTCCAATTTGGTTTCAAATAAATGTGGATTCAAAACAAAAATGCTCTGTGTGAATTGATTCCAAAATTCCGAACAAAAATTTTTGAACAAACACTTTGCATTCAAAATTTCTCATGGGGGAAAAAATTAGTTTTCTGACCAGTTCTACTAATTAGATACATTTACACACTGGCAAGTAAGCATATTCATTAGTGACTGGTCTAGTTTAGAGAATGTGACAGGGTTGGGCCGGATGGCTACAGGAGAGTAATAGAAGGCAGATATATTAGCCTAAGGTTAAGTAGGTCCCTTTTCCCTGTTCCCAGAACAATCAGGAACCTTCTGGAGACAATTAAGACAGACAGGCTGATTAGAACACCTGCTGCCAATCAAGGAGCTGCTAGAATCAATTAAGGCAGAATAATCAGGGCACCTAGGTTTAAAAAGGAGCTCACTTCAGTTTGTGGTGCGCATGTAAGGAGCTGGGAGCAAGAGGCGCTAGGGGCTGAGAGTGAGAACGTGGACTGTTGGAGGACTGAGGAGTACAAGCATTATCAGACACCAGAAGGAAGGTCCTATGGTGAGGATAAAGAAGGTGTTGGGAGGAGGCTCTGGGGAAGTAGCCCAGGGAGTTGTAGCTGTCACACAGCTGTTCCGGGAGGCTCTCTAGACAGCTGCCTTCCACAGGGCCCAGGGCTGGAACCCAGAGTAGAGAGCAGGTCTGGGTTCCCCCCAAATCCTCCCAACTCCTGATCAGACAAAGGAGGAGTTGACCTGGACTGTGGGTTCACGAAAACAGCCAAACTGAGGGCTACCGTGAAGCTCCAAGGCGAGGAAATCTGCCAATAAGTGCAAGACCCACCAAGGTAGAGGAGGAACTTTGTCACAAGAGATACACGGATTCTTGATTCCAATGTAATAAGAATTTATTCAACTATAAAACCATTTCTACATGAAACATGATGACAGAACAAAGAAAATACAGAGAACTGATATTTTGAAGCACTAGCTATGAGACAGAGATGTATAACAGGCTAGCATTGTTTATCTGAACATACTACCCTGTTAGCAAATATTAATCCTACTGGAAAAGGAATATGAGGGTTTTGCTGTGTCACTAGATGGGAGACTCATCTGGATTTAAGGGAGGTTGGAGTGGGTCTCTGAGGAGAGATGACCTAGGATGTGGGCAGAGCAAAGCTGAAGGAGGAACCTGGGAGCAGCCACTCAGAAGGAGGAAGCCTGAGCTGATCTTTGTTGTTCTACTGTTGTTCCCTTGGTTAATAAAGCTGATCTCAGGGTGGGTTTGGGCTTTGCATGTTATATCAACTTTTGTTTATGCACTATAAGCCTCTTTGCGATAGTTTATATATTGCAGTCCCAGTAACGTGGAGAAGAGTTGGGTGAAATTTTTCAGTTGAATAGTGCATTTGCTGAAGAATGAACTTCCAGGGTAACCAAAACTAATTACAACATTCAGGACAAATAATGTTGACTGATTAAAAACTTAAAAAAAAAATTTTAAGTTTGTTTTGACATTTTCTAATGGTTTGACTTTTTGCTTTCAAATGGTGTTTCGTTTTGAAATATGGCTAGATTTCTTAACTAAAAAAAGGGGGCGGGGCAGAGGGGTAAACAAAAAATCCAGAAACAAAACCAAGAAAAAAGAGAGAGAAAAAAATCAACTAGGGGCAAACAAAATATTTTGTTCAACCCAAAATGATTTTTTTTCCTTGAAAAAAATTTTAAAAATCAATCAGTTTTCATTCTAAATGAACTGATTATTTTTTACAGATTGCTTTGGTTCAGCCACTGAACCAAAAAAAAAAATCAACTTTCCACTCAACCCTCCCCAGCAGACATTTAAACACATGCCAGCCATGCCAGGGGATAGGCTAAGAATCAGGGCAATGCAAATCAACACTCCAGCAGATGAGAGGCCACTGAAATCAACAGACAGCAATAACTCAAACAACATCTTGGAATGGGAGCAGCACGTTCATATCAGCATCTTAGCGATCCATGGACATAGTTCTAGAGGAGACACTAAGTGTCTCACAAACACAGATGGGTTAATCCTCACTATAGCCCTGTGAGGCAGGGTAGTTGTAACTTTTTAAAAAATGTAATTATGGTTTCTTGGCCCAGGGAATGAGGTGTCAGACTCAGCTTGATGGCGTTTCTCTGTCTCTCGACCTTGACACTTTCCCATCTTACTCCAGAGCTTTCTTGCGAACCCTTTGTGCATCCTCAGCCACCTTCTCCAGGAAGTTTGACAGAATGGAGTAGGATGTGGCAAAGGACAACCCGGCTGCAGCCAGGATGCTAATCACTGGGACGAGGCCAAAGCATTGTTTGATTAAGTGGGTAAGGCTGAACCCAACCTGGACAATCTTCTTCATTAATACATCTCGGGTGAGATCTTCCCCTTGCGGTGAGACAATAACAGCCTTGAGCTCTGCGACAGGCTTCCCAGCCTGCCTGGCCACCTTAGCTAAGGTGTCATCGTCAAGGCTGAATTGTTTGTAGAAGGCGATCATGGATACCAACAGGAGGCTAACATCACAGGTGAGAGAGACACCTCCCATGGGAAGGACATTGATAAAAGCTGACACCAGGGATATTTTCCATAAGTGTCCACGCAGAGCAGATTTCTTCTTCTCTATGATTTCCAGAGAGAAGTTGGGGAGACTGAGCAGGAACACAAGTCTCTGTAGATGCGGGAGGTCCTTCTCCAGAGTCTCCTCCAGCAAGGGAAAATCATACTGGTCTAAATCCCAGTTGGAGAGAAGAAAGACCTGGGGGTCGATTGCTCCTTGGTCTCTCAGGCATTTCCTGGCGTTCTCCCTGATCCTCTGGAGAACATTCTCTTCGACGTAGGATGAGCCCTTCTTGCATTGGCCAAGCCTTCATCCACTTTGCAGCGCACAAAATAGAACTTCTTCTCCATCCTCTGGATCTCCTGGGCTAGGTCGGCGTGGCTGGATCGGAACCGCTCCGAAGCAACAATGACAAAGAAGTCATAGCGGCTGAAATTCACCTTCTGGAGGTAACTCTCTGGTCAAAAATCCATCACCCCGATCCCCACCAGGTCCCACGGGATCACATTCAGGTAGCTTGGATGAGGATAAGCCATTGGCTCGGTCGTTGTTTCTATCACCCCGGTCTGGGCCGCGCCTTGATCTTCAGCACCCAAACCACGGAGGGCATTGATGAAGGAGGATTTTCCAGAGTCTGTCTCCCCTGTGACAGCAATGTTGAGCTTGGTGTTTTCCAGCGACTCCAGATCCTCCCGAGCTTTGGCAGCTGCCTCTGCCTGGCCTCCATCCTTGAAAAGCTCCATGAATTTCTCATGCACCTGTAGCGCTGCATTGAAAAACCCCTTAGGGTCTGACTCAATGTCAATGCCCTTCGTCAGAGCTCAGAGAGACTCCATCTGCCGCAGAGAAAGAAATGGATATCACCGTTACTCTGAGTTGGTTTTTAAACAGGTGACTTAAAACGATCAGTTCAAGTAGGAACTCAAGGCTGGATTAAGGCCTAGATACTGTAACTGTAAATTCCTGCATCCATCAGCACGGACAATCCAAGAAGTTTTTGGAAAGTGTAGAAGACAATTTCCTGGTGCAAGTGCTGGAGGAACCAACTAGGAGCAGAGCTCTTCTTGACCTGCTGCTCACAAACCGGGAAGAATTAGTAGGAGAAGCAAAAGTGGATGGGAACCTGGGAGGCAGTGACCATGAGATGGTCGAGTTCAGGATCCTGACACAGGGAAGAAAGGAGAGCAGCAGAATACGGACCCTGGACTTCAGAAAAGCAGACTTTGACTCCCTCAGGGAACTGATGGGCAGGATCCCTTGGGAGAATAACAGGAGGGGGAAAGGAGTCCAGGAGAGCTGGCTGTATTTTAAAGAATCCTTATTGAGGTTACAGGGACAAACCATCCCGATGTGTAGAAAGAATAGTAAATATGGCAGGCGACCAGCTTGGCTTAACAGTGAAATCCTTGCTGATCTTAAACACAAAAAAGAAGCTTAAAAGAAGTGGAAGATTGGACAAATGACCAGGGAGGAGTATAAAAATATTGCTCGGGCATGCAGGAGTGAAATCAGGAAGGCCAAATCACACCTGGAGGTGCAGCTAGCAAGAGATGTTAAGAATAACAAGAAGGGTTTCTACAGGTATGTTAGCAACAAGAAGAAAGTCAAGGAAAGTGTGGGCCTCTTACTGAATAAGGGAGGCAACCTAGTGACAGAGGATGTGGAAAAAGTTAATGTATTCAATGCTTTTTTTGCCTCTGTCTTCACGAACAAGGTCAGCTCCCAGACTACTGCACTGGGCAGCACAGCATGGGGAGGAGGGGACCAGCCCTCTGTGGAGAAAGAAGTGGTTCGGGACTATTTAGAAAAGCTGGATGAGCACAAGTCCATGGGGCTGGATGCGCTGCATCCGAGAGTGCTAAAGGAGTTGACGGATGTGATTGCAGAGCCATTGGCCATTATCTTTGAAAACTCATGGCGATCGGGGGAAGTCCCAGATGACTGGAAAAAGGCTAATGTAGTGCCCATCTTTAAAAAAGAGAAGAAGGAGGATCCTGGGAACTACAGGCCAGTCAGCCTCACCTCAGTCCCTGGAAAACTCATGGAGCAGGTCCTCAAGGAATCAATTTTGAAGCACTTAGAGGAGAGGAAAGTGATCAGAAACAGTCAGCATGGATTCACCAAGGGCAAGTCATGCCTGACTAATCTAATTGCCTTCTATGACGAGATAACTGGCTCTGTGGATGAGGGGAAAGCAGTGGACATATTGTTCCTTGACTTTAGCAAAGCTTTTGACATGGTCTCCCACAGTATTCTTGCCAGCAAGTTAAAGAAGTATGGGCTGGATGAATGGACTATAAGGTGGATAGAAAGCTGGCTAGATAGTCGGGCTCAACGGGTAGTGATCAATGGCTCAATGTCTAGTTGGCAGCCGGTTTCAAGTGGAGTGCCCCAAGGATCGGTCCTCAGGCTGGTTTTGTTCAATATCTTCATTAATGATCTGGAGGATGGCGTGGATTGCACCCTCAGCAAGTTTGGAGGTGACACTAAACTGGGAGGAGAGGTAGATACGCTGGAGGGTAGGGATAGGATACAGAGGGACCTAGACAAATTAGAGGATTGGGCCAAAAGAAATCTGATGAGGTTCAACAAGGACAAGTGTAGAGTCCTGCACGTAGGATGGAAGAATCCCATGCACCGCTACAGACTAGGGAGCGAATGGCTCGGCAGCAGTTCTGCAGAAAAGGACCTAGGGGTTACAGTGGACAAGAAGCTGGATATGAGTCAACAGTGTGCCCTTGTTGCCAAGAAGGCCAATGGCATTTTGGGCCGTATAAGTAGGTGCATTGCCAGCAGATCGAGGGAGGTGATGGTTCCCCTCTATTCGACATTGGTGAGGCCTCATCTGGAGTACTGTGTCCAGTTTTGGACCCTACACTACAAGAAGGATGTGAAAACATTGGAAAACGTCCAGCAGAGGGTAACAGAAATGATTAGGGGGCTGGGGCACATGACTTATGAGGAGAGGCTGAGGGAACTGGGATTGTTTAGTCTGCGGAAGAGAAGAGTGAGGGGGGATTTGTTAGCTGCTTTCAACTACCTGAAAGCGGGTTCCAAAGAGAATGGATCTCAACTGTTCTCAGTGGTGGCAGATGACAGAACGAGGAGCAATGGTCTCAAGTTGCAGTGGGAGAGGTCTAGGTTGGATATTAGGAAAAACTTTTTCACTAGGAGGATGGTGAAGCACTGGAATGGGTTTCGTAGGGAGGTGGTGGAATCTCCATCCTTAGAGGTTATTAAGGCCCGGCTTGACAAAGCCCTGGCTGGGATGATTTAGTTGGGGTTTGTCCTGCTTTGAGCAGGGGCTTGGACAAGATACCTCCTGAGGTCCCTTCCAACCCTGATATTCTCTGATTCTATGATTGCAGCAGAATCTCATCTTTCAGTTACTAAAAAAAGAGAGAGTAATTTCGTAACCCTAGTGACTGGTGAGAAAAACCTCAAAAATGTGATTACATTTAGGTACATTTGAGCTAATGCAGGACTGCTGCCTGAACCTGCAAAGAGCCTGAACCCATCACTTTGAGGGGGTAGCTGTTCTGTGCATCTGACTGGGGTGTTAACTCCCTGCCCACCCCACCCAACCCCAGCAGGGGACTATGTGTGGGGCAGAAGGAGAGGAGCAAAACAGGCCTGCCTCTGCCAAGTTCTAGGGGATCCCACTGCTAACACCAATGCCTCTGTGCATGGGGGGAGAAAGTGAATGGGGATCCCATGCCACGGCAAATCCAAGCATGTCCGTGTGAGTGTGTCTGGGCAGGGAGGTTGGAAGGGCTACAGTCCTTAATTATCATAACTGATCAGTTCCCTATTGCTGTATCCTGAGCTCCAGTCAGAATTGGGGCCCTGTCACACTGGCCGCAGCCCAGACATACCCCACCCTGGTGAGCTCATGGACTATTCAACCCTCTCTGCTCCTCCCCCTGCCCTGTGTAGTTCAAGCTTCCCCTGGGAGCAGGGCGCCCACCTGCCCTATGCTAGTCTCCCCCCGGCTAAGGAGCAGGGCCCTGGGAAAGTGCCCAGTGAAACCCAGCCCAAGGCAAGCGCTCTGCAGTGCTGGGAGCTGGCAAACATACCCAGCTGCTAATGCAACCACGGCCAATGACTGGCAGCAGCTCCGAGAGGGAACTGGGAGGGGGCGATTTAACCCCCTACCTGGGCAGAAACTCTTAGCGGCCACGCCAGCGAGCGGGACGTTTCCCGCGAAGCACAAGAGACACCCCGATGCAGGGCTCTGCCTGCTTCCCTCTTCGGAGTCGCATGGAAAGCGAAAGCTGCAGAGAAAAGCAGCCCTGTGAAATTTGCAGCTGCACCCTTTCCTGCCGGGTAAGCTGCAGCCAGCTCTGAGTTCCTGCATATACCAGAGAGTGGGACTGGACAGACGGACAGACACGGGGCTTGGAGGGTGGAACCCCCCAAAATGTCAGGATTGCGTTAAAGAAAGAAAACACTGAGTATGGAACAGAGGCTCATTTAATTCACTTTCAGTCAAGTAGACAAATTTAGTTATGGTGCAAAACTGCTCATTAAAGCACTAAGCAGCAGCTGTCGTTTGATTGGTTTTTATTCTCTCTCCCCCCCCGCCCTTCCCCAGCACGCACCCGCACCCACACCCACACCGAAAAGTTGTCCCGGCCCCTGAAATAGCAAAACGGGAGGTAATGGATAGAGAATGGAGGAAAAGAGAGAGAGATGGGCGTGTATGGAGGATGGATAGATAGATAGATAGAGGGGGTAGATAGATGGGGTGGGAATAGATAGATAGAGGGGGTGGCTGGGGATAGATAGAGGGGAGGTTAGATAGAGAGGAGGGTGTGGGGATAGATAGGTAATAGAGGGGGTGGCTGGGGATAGATAGAGGAGTGGGGGGAGGATAGACAGATGGGGGATAGATAGAGGGGAGGGTGTGGGGGGGATAGACAGATGGGGGATAGATAGATAGAGGGGTGGGGGGGATAGACAGATGGGGGATAGATAGAAGGGGTGGATGGGGATAGATAGATAGATAAAGGGGGGATAGATGGGGGGTGGGGACAGATAAATAGAGGGGGTGGCTGGGGATGGATGGAGCGAGTGCGTGCGTGCATGGGTTTGGACAGATGCGCTGCGATGTCTCGCAGAGTCTCACCTGTGGCTAGAGCACTGCCAGACGTTCCCCACGTGTTAGGAGAGCTGTTGTCTGGGGCTATGACCCAGCTGGTTGCTGGCAGCTCAGCTGCAGGCAGTCCTGGGAGGGGGGTCTAGGGCTGGGCTTTCCTCAAATGGTCCGGATGTTGGATGCCTCCATCTCTGAGAATTTAACCCATGGTTCACTGGGCTAATCTGTGCAGAGCTGAGAAGCAGCAGCTCCCATGGACCTCAGTGGGCGCCGCTCATCCCTAAACCAGAACCCAAGGATCTGCAGCCGGGCATGGGCATGCAGCCCTGTGGGACATTGCAGGCTGAGGGGCTCAGTGGGGGCGCTCTCCCCTCGGCCGTCAGGGCTGGCCCCAAAGCCCCAGTGCGGCGCTAGGGGGCATTGTGCTGCAGGGAGCGGGGTGGGTAGTGGGTGGCTCCATCGCTGTCCAGGCGTGTGCCCCGCCTGGGAGCAGATCCCCGGGGGCTGTGAGACCTGCGGCTCCCAGCCTGGACCCAGTGCTGGCCCAGGTTTCTCTGGGACCTGGTGCCTGCGGCTCCGGGCCGGGGGCGGCAAAGCCCGGGGCTAGGTCTAGCTGGAGAAAGGCCCCCTGGGCACACAGTCTGTCCCTGGCGCAGGCCCAGATGGGGAAGGACCCGCTGCTCAGCCCGGGCTTCCAGCTCCCCTTGGAGGTTACAGAGCTCCATCCCCATGTCTCTCTACCTTGTTTTTCCGGCTTTCTTCCTTCCTGCCAGTAGTGCCCCCCTCCGGGCTCCCCCACTGCTCCCTTCAGCACCAAGCTGAGCTGGGGTTCCCGGCTGTCGCCGACACTACCCGCAGCAGCGGCTATGGCCAGGGCCCCCAGGCCCTTTTAAATTGCCCAGGCCCCTGGGAAATTGCCCCCTTTGTCCCTCCTCCCCCGTCAGTGGGCCTGGACCGATGGGGCATGAATGTACAGATGGTTAAATAAGGTGGCCACATAACAGTGTTTATCCCACTGGGTCATCTTCAGTCCATGCATTATACTTTGGTGGGATGATGGGTAACCATCCTCCCTGCAAAAAGACAAAAAGCTGATCTAAAGCAAAGTTAAGCTGAGAGCAAGAGGCAGGCCTGGCTCACAGGATCTGACAAGCACGGGGCTAATCCAGCAGAAACGCACATCCCTAGGTTGTGCTAGGCGTAAGAATAGAGCCGCAAGCGCATTGCAGAAAGGTGGTACCAGAACCCCTCGATACCAAACACATCCCCCAAGGAGAACAGGAACACGCTGACCCAGCCGAAAGATGAGCTCAGGATGACAGGGTGATGAATAGAGAGGTTTTGACTGAACCAACACGTACAAGGTAACAGGTAGCACCCAAATACGTCAGGAGTGATGCAGCACTTGTTTGTATCGGTGAATAAAGACACAGAGGCAGCATCTTTGGCTGGCCTAGGGGACAATGGAAAGTCCTGCCCTTAACTGAGCTAGTTCATTGCAGCTGGCATAGCTGAGGTAGGGTACCTGTTCCCATTGAGCCAGGGCCTTAGCACCGTGCTTCGCTGACAATAAACCTGACCAAGTTCCTTCGCTACGAGCCGAGTCTGTGGATTTATTGGGCGGTTCGCTCGAGGGCGGCTGAGCCGGCTGTCTGCGCAGAGCTGGGAGATCTGAATCAGAGCGGGACGGGGACCCCACGCAGGAAGAACACACACGCACGCAGCCGAACATCTGCCGACAGTATCAAGCATGAGGGCCAGTCAAACTGGGGGGACCACACAACACGTGGCCAGGAAAATTTCCTTGCTGTCGCCAATTTCCTCCTGCCGTAGCCGGGTGGTGTCGACAGGCTTCCCCTTTGCCGCTGGGCTTTCCGACGGCCTTGGCCCCCTTCTCTGGCCTCGCGCTGCCCAGCCAGTGGCTGCTGGGGGAAACCGGGCCCTCCCGCTACACCGGAACCTGCCACCCCCAGCCACTCCTGCCTGCCGGTTCCTGGGCTCTTCCAACCCGGCCTGACTAGGGTGACTAGAGGGCAAGTGTGAAAAATCAGGATGGGAGTGGGGGATAATAGATGCCTATATAAGAAAAAGCCCCCAAAATCAGGAGCGTCCCCTTAAAATCCCCCCCCCCCGGCTGCTTGCCAGCCTCCTCCAGCCAGACTAGGCCCCAGGGCTTCTCCTTCCCCATAGGCTCCTGCTAGGCCCAGGGAGCGACTGCAGACTCCTTCCCCGCAGTCCCCTTCCGCTGCCCACTTCCCTTCTTTATACTCACTCGCCTGCTCCAGCCCCTGGCTCTGCCGGTGCGGCCTGGTGCCATCTCAGGCCCACACTAAGCCGTTCGGGGCCTGGGTGGGGCGCACACCCCACCACACTGCGACACGCGATACAATGACCGTAAGGGAACATGCAACACGGCCGACACCGAACACAGGCTAGATTCAGGCACCGCAGAATTCGATTTGTTTACTTAGAATTTCGATGGATGATGCTCTGGATTTTTAAGTTTTTTATTTTTAATCATTTACATGCTCACAGTTGTGCCAAATTACGTGTGTGACACGTTCCCACCGCCCAGATTTGTATCTATTTTAAATATTTGCAGTAGCAGGAAATTCGGGGGGGAGGGGAGAGGCAATAACCCTTGCAAGACTGTGATACAGCTTATGCTGGAGGCTACCACGGGACAGGGAACGCAGCCTGCTAGCGTGGGTGGGTTTTCTGGGTCAAACGCTGTCGCCGTTTGATCCCGCTGTGTCCAGTGACTGTGAACAAACAGTGCCGCAGCTCCCAGTGTGGAGCACGAGTGGGTGGCACGAGGGGTCTCCCGCACGCACGGCCGGACTGGTTTTTCTGAGTAAGCCCCAGGCTGGATTGTTAAGTGACCAGGGCCCAGTGGGGAGGGGATGGAATCTGCTCTGTGCCGGCCTTGCCCTTGCTGGAGGAGGAGATGAGCCGTGTGGGTCCCTGCCGGGGGTAAGCCCTGCTCCGTGGGGGAGATACCCAGTGGCACAAGGCTGGTCAATGAGCGGCGGGTTGGGCAGACAGGGCAGGGGGTGCAGGTTGTGGGGATTTGCTCTAGGAGGGGCACAGGGACAAACGCAGCAGAGTTAATTCCTTCCAACAGGGGCGGTGCGTGTGTGTAATCACACACACACACACACACACACACACACACACACACAGCAGGGCTCCTTCCTTCCAGCAGGGGGCAGCAGGGACACACACACACACACACACACACACACAGGAAACGAAAGTGAAACCCATGAGCCCGCAGGTCGCCTCCAGCAGGGGACAAGGACAGATCTGGCCCCACTTGGGAGGTAACCATGGGGAAGGGGGCAGACAGACAGACGGGGGGTGGGGGGGGCAGCCAGACGGATGGAAGGGGAAGGAAGCAGGGACGGGGGGGAGGGGGGAGATGGAAGGAAACACGGGGGACGGGGGGGTCGAAGCAAACAGGGTGGGTGGGAAGCTGCCAGAGGGGGGAGGGTAGAAGGGGAGGAGCCAGGGGACAGAGGGAGAAGAATGGGGGGGAAGCAGGGGGTAAAGGGGTCGGAATGGGGAGCAGAGAGAGGGGGGAGCTGTGGTGGACTCGGGGGGCAGAGGGAGAAGAATGGGGGGGAAGCGGGGTAAAGGGGTCGGAATGGGGAGCAGAGAGAGGGGGAGCTGGGGTGGAATGGGGGGGGGAAGAGGGGTGGGGGGAGCCAGGGGTGGAATCGGGGGCAGACAGAGGAGGAGCCAGGGGGCAGACGGAGAGATGAGGACAGACTGAATCCGAACAGGACAGGGGGACCCCCCCATCCTTCCTTCCACCACCCCAAATGGGGCTGTGCCCAGGGGGACCCGGGCAGTGCCCCACGGGGCCAGTGAGCGACTGACCCAGACCGGCCGGGGGGGTGGGTGCGCATGTGCAAACTGGGGAACCCTCCCCTTTTTCTGCCTAACCCCCCAGGGATGGGGGCCACTTTGAGGAGACGTCTGTTGATGATGTGGGTGGGGGCAGGTGAAGTGCCCTGGCTTGGGCTCCTGGCTTTTGCCTACCCCCACCCCCCAATGGAAGGGGGAAACTCATTCCTGGCCCCCCTGAGCCAGGCAGCCCCTGCCCTGGGCTGGAACAGGGCCGGCAACCCCCAGAGAGGAAAGGCCCCCATGCTCCATTCCCTGCCCCCCTGGGCCAGCCAGTCCCCGCCCTGGGGCCGGGTGGGAGCTGGCGTCCCCTAGAGGGGAAAGGCCCCGTGTCCTGTTTCCCTACATTAACCCCCACTTCTGCATCTCTCTGTCCCCCTTCCCCCCCAGTGCTCTCCCAAGCCCCATGGCTGATCAGACCCCCCCGGAGAGCACCTTCACGGAGGAGTATGACATCATCACCGACGAGGACATCGTGGAGATCAGGGACGCCCTGGAAGGGGGCCGGATGGACGAAGCCGCCTCGAAGATCCTGGAGAGCCTGGAGGCCTTGGAGAACGCCCGGCTGGACATTGCCGTGACCGGGGAGTCTGGCTCCGGCAAATCCTCCTTCGTCAATGCCATCCGCGGCCTGCAGGACCATGACGAGGGAGCGGCCGCCACGGGGGTGGTGGAGACCACCATGGAGCCGACCCCGTACCCCCACCCCAGGCACCCCAACGTGACGCTGTGGGACCTGCCAGGCATCGGCACCCCGGAGTTCCAGTCCCACACCTACCTGGAGCGGGTGGGCTTCCCCCGCTACGATTTCTTCATCCTCATCGCCTCCGAGCGCTTCCGAGCCAACCATGCCCAGCTGGCCCGGGAGATCCAGGACATGGGCAAGCGCTTCTACTTCGTGCGCTCCAAGGTGGACAACGACCTGGACGCGGCCAGAAAAAGGCGGTCGGCGAGCTACAGTGAGCAGGGGGTCCTGACGCAGATCCGGGACGACTGCTGCCAGCGGCTGCTGGCCGAAGGGGTGGCTTCCCCAACCGTCTTCCTCCTCTCCAGCTGGGAGCTGGGCAGCTACGACTTCCTGGCGCTGGAGGAAACCTTGGCGAAGGAGCTGCCTAGCCACAAGAGACACGCGTTCCTCCTGGCTTTGCCCAACATTTCACTGGGCGTCCTGCAGAGGAAGAAGGAAGCCATGCAGAGGCAGATCTGGAAGCTGGCCACTATCTCCTGCAGCGTGGCCGCTGTCCCCATCCCGGGGCTCTCGGTGGCCTGCGACATGACCATCCTGGTCAAAACCCTCTCTAAATACCGCCAGACCTTCGGCTTGGACGACGAGTCGCTCTGCAAGCTGGCTGAGAAGGTGGGCAAACCCGTGGAGGACATCAAAGAGGCCATCAAGTCGCCTCTGCCCAGGGAGATCTCCAGGGACCTGGTGCTGAAGTTGCTGACCAAAGCCGGAGGAGGAGCACTGATGTTCATTGAGTACCTGGCCAGCACGGTGCCGGTGTTTGGGTCCATGGTGGCCGGGGGGATCTCCTTCGCAACCACCTATTACATGCTCCGCAGCTTCCTCGACGAAGTCGCCAGGGACGCCCACAGCGTCCTCATCAAGGCCTTCGAGACGGACGTTTGAAGGAGGGGCGGCGGGGGGGAGGGGGGGGGGGGGATCTTGGCCGCAGCACTGAGCTCAGTCTGCCGGCCATGGCAGAGATTTCGGTGCCGGCTCCTCAGCGAGAAGAGGTCGGTGTTGGGCTGATGGACACCAGCTGGGAAGTCGGCGGGTATCAGAGCAGCATGTGACCAGCTGGCCTCCATGGGACCCACAGGCTCTCCGGACTTGTCCCGAAGGGCACCTGCTCCGTGCCAGCGGTGCTGTCTCCCACCATGGAGGGGGAAAGCAACCCGGGAGGGTAACGGGAGGCCACAGGCTGTGGTGCTATTTTGGGGCCCTGTAGGGGGAGCCTTGCAGCTCCCAGTGGAGGATTGTGGGAGCTCAGCACCCCTGGTCTGGGATCAGCCTCGCTTTGGTGCAATCAGGGTGTGGTTCAGTAAAACGTGGGATTGTTTTGCGGGTGGTTGATTAAAAACAAACTTTAAATTAAACTTATTTTATGATGGTGGGGTAGAAAATGGGAGCCAGAACTCCTGGGTTCTATCCCTGGCTCTGGGAGGGGAGTGGGATCTAGTGGTACAGCAGGGGCAGGGGAGAAGCCAGGACTCCTGGGTTCTATCCCTGTCTTTGAGAGGGAACACAGTGCTGACTTTACAATCTTTCCACAAAGGCCTAACCTGAGCCCCCTCAACCCACTACCAGTATAGACGGGCCCGTTGGTCTGACACATCGCAGGTGCCCGATACCAGGTAGACAGGCCCGGGTGGATGAGCCCATTGGTCGGATCGGGGGCGTGGGGTCTGCACGAGACGCTCTGCCCCAGTGCAGCCACTTCTCCAGGTGTTAAAAAAAAAATCCACGACACAGTCAGTGCCCAGCTTGAAACTCTCTTTATTAGCAGGAGTGGTGGGGGTGGGGCACAGCATGGGAAGACCCTATGGCCATTGTGGGGGACCCCGATATGGGGTCAGAGCTTCACATGCGGCAGGGACAGTTGGAAGGACAAAGAAGGGGCGTGAATGGGGGGAGGGGAAGAGATTCTTCCTTAAGGCTGGTGTGGATGAGACATGGGGAGGGATGGAGGGAGGGAGGGAAGGAGAGATGAAGAGGAAGGAAGGAAGCAGGGGAAGAGGAGATGAAGGGCTCAGCTCCATGGGGCACTGGTTCAGGACTGTGGCCCTGCCCTATGGTTCACCCCCGCCCCGATCTTGCCCTGTGGCATCGTAGCGGGTGCATTCTCAGCCCCGGGCAGGCTGGGAGAGGCGAGGGCTCCCCCCCACCAAGTACCCCTTTCTGGCTGAGGGAGCTCCACGGCTTGGGGGGGGGTCAGGATGGCTCTGCCCCAGGTGCCCTCTGGGGGTGGGATGGTGGCCGGGGAGGGTGTCCCGCCCAGGCTCTCCCGCACCCCGCCTGGGGCCAGCCACCAAACAGCACCTCCCGGGCTGCCCAGCAGGCCTCTTCTGCCCCAGGAGGCAGAGAGCGGGGGCCCCGGTGCGGCCCCCCAGCGCAGTGGCTTCTCGGGCGGCAGTCGCTCAGGCCAGCAGGCGGCTGTACTCCGAGAGCGCCGAGGATTTCTTCACCCCGTCCCAGATCCGGGCAGCATAGTGGAACCTGCCGGGGGGTGCATAGCATATGGGTCAGCGCCGACGGTCGGGGGAGAGCCCCCACCCTGCCCCCTGCTGCACTGTGCCCCCTAGTGTCACCCTGGGGCTTCGGGACCAGTCCTTGCTGCCAGGGGAGAGCCCCCACCCCGCCCCCAGCAGCACAGTGTCCCCTAGCACCACCTTGGGGCATCAGGGCTGGCACTGACTGCCAGCGGCGTACCCCCTCCCCACCCCGCTTACTTACCCATAATCTTTTGCCCCATAATCTCCTACCCAACTTGCCTACCCACAATCCACTGCTCCCTCAGCTGTATCTGGCCCCTCACCAGTTCTTCTCCGTCAGGATGGTGTGGGAGAGCTGGGGCCGCGCCATAGACATGATCTGGCTGCGCAGCTTGACCACGAGCGACTGGAAGCTGGGGTGCCCCTTGTACCCGGGCAGCAGGGAGAAGAGAGGGCCGCCCCCAGGAGCTGCAAGAACAAGGGGGGAGAGAATGAGAATAGGGCTGCCCCGAGGACCGCAGGGGGGCAGAGGGGGGCACTGCCCCAGGGACCGCACTCAGGGACCACAAGGGGGCATAGGACAGCGCCGCCCTAGAGGCCGCGCCCCAGGACTGCAGACGCCTGCTCCCCAGCCCAGGGGGAGAAATACTCACAGCGTCACCTAGTGGGGCACAGAGGAACGGCAGGGTAGGACTCTGGGGGCAGGATCCCAACTCCCTACCTGCTCTGGGGAAAGCGTCGTCGGCGTCACTGTCTGCGAACGGCAGCAGGAAGAGATTCACCTCCGTGTCCAGGTAGTCGTAGGGCAGGCCAGGGAAGATGTTACACTCCAGCATGGAGAGAGTGCCTGAGAAACAGACACACGAGCCAGCTGGCCCCAGCGCGGCACTAGGGGGCGCTGCGCTGCAGGGAGCAGGGTGGGGGCTCTCCCCTGGCAGTCAGGGCTGGCCCCAAAGCCCCAGCGTGGCACTAGGGGGCGCTGTGTTACTTTCGAAGTGAGAATCACACCCAAGCTTCCAGCCATTCCTGGTCATTCCAAATTCCCCTGCAGGGACTGGGCCATTAGCTCTGCGTCCTGGAACCCAGGTGTCCGGGGCCCTGTTCACCCCACCCCCACGCAGGGGGAGCTAGCGGGAAAGGCTTACCCTTGTATTTCAGGTGCGAGTGCATCATGATTTTATCGATAACCACATGCATCTGCTTCAGGTTCCGGGGACAGAAATTCTCCCGCTTGGCCTTGTTCTGCAGAAAAACTGGAGCAAGGGGCAGAGACGCCGGGGGGGGGTAGGGGGGGGAGAGAGGAAATTCAGCCTGGACATGACAGCACAGACCAACACCTGATAGAATAACCTGGCCCCATTCACCAAGGGAACACTAGAGGGTGCTGTGCTATGTGAGCGGGGTAGGGACTCCCCCTTTGCAGTCAGAGCGGGCCCCGATGCCCCAGGCTGGCGCTGGGGGGCGCCGTGCTGCGGAGGGCAGCGGCTGCTCACCGACGTGGGGATAGTACTCCGTGCCCTCATCGGCGCCTGAGGAGCCGGTGGACTCGTGGCTGGGGGAGGGCGTAGAGGGTTTCACCATCTCGGCCGTCTGCAGGAATCTGCCGTGGGGACACAGGGAGCTGCGGTTAGTGGGGAGCTGGGGGGCTCTGGGTCCCCGGGGCAACTTAGTGCCTGTAGGAGAGGCGGGGGGGTCCCTGTCGGGAATGGGGCTGAGACCTGGCAAACTTGAGTCACACGTGAATTGCTGAGCTAGAGGGGCCCGGAGCCCATCCCCCGAAACAGCCTGGGGCCAGATCAGAGCCAGTGCCCCATTCCCATCCCCCACCCCAAGCCAGCCAGTCCCAGCCCTGGGACTCGATGGAAGCCAGTGCCCCCCCGAGGGAAAAGACCCCGTGTCCCATTCCCTTCCCTCCAGAGCCAGCCAGTCCCAGCCATGGCACTAGGTCAGAGCCGGCACCCCCTAGAGGGGAAAGATCCCATGCCCCATTTCCTGCCCCTGCCCCACTCCAGACAACCAGTCCCAGCCCTGAGGCTGGATGGGAGCCAGCACCCCCCAGAGGGGAAGGGCCCCATGCCCCATCCTGCTAGGGGCCTTCTCACCTGTACAGACTTAGGTCGGTGAACCAGTCCTGCACCACAATGACCACGTGGCAGACCGTGAAGAGGAAGGCCGCGATCTGCAGGGACTGCAGGGAGCAGAGCAGCTGTCCAAGGAGGAGTTTTGGGGTGGGGTCTCCCCCCAGGACCGAGCCAGCAAAGCGAATGCCCCCCCCAAATAGTAGCAACAAATCATAGCTGTGTATCCCATTACCCCCCACCCTGGAGCTGGATCAGAGCCAGCACTCCCTAGAAGGGCAAGGCCCCCTGTCCCGTTCCCTGGCCCCCAGAGCCAGCCAGCCCCCGGCCCTGGGGCTGAATTGGAGCTAGCACCCCATAGATGGGAAAGGCCCCGTTCCCCATTCCTCGTCCCAGTGAGCCAGCTAGTGCCCGCCCTGGGGCCGGATGGGAGGTGGGGGGCAGTAGCCTACCTGCATCTCCACGTAGGTGTGGGGCAGGTTGTACTCGGGGGGCAGCTTGCGGTCGTTGTTGATGAGATGGTCCAGGATGGAAGGGCTGAGAATCGGCTGGAGGGGGACATGGGGCAGAGAGCGTTACAGCGTCCGACTGTCCAGAGCTGCTCACAGGGACATGCACACGGATCAGGGCTCGTCCCCGCCAGGAGGGCCCCCCCCCAGGGAATCACTCCACTGTTACCCTGCACTGCCCAACGGGGGAATCCCCCCACAGCCCATAGAGATCCCCCATTGCTAGAAAGCCAGGGAGCCCAGCCATCCCCACCCTGCCACCAATCAGCCCCCGCCAACCCATGTGCCACATGGGCCCCCTATCGCTACCGGCCCAGGGGCAGGCCCAGCAGCCACAGATGGTGGCCTTGTGTGGTGCTTCCCCCTGGTGGCCAAAGGCAGTATTGCGCCAGGATCTCCATGCCCATTGCCACCAGAGGGGTGGTTGTGAGGGGGGGTGCCCCCTGGAGAAGGGGGCGGGGCAGGGACCTGGGTGTCGAGGAAGATGATGCGCTCCTGGGTGATGAAGAAGTCGATGCCGCTGGTCTGGTTCCCCCCGCGCTCCTTGATCTCCTGGCTCTGGGTGCGGAACACGTAGGCCCTGGGATGGGGGGGGGGGCACAACGGACACCGAGAAGGGTCAGTAGAGATGGGGGGGAAAAATATGTGCCCCCTTGACCTGCTTCTTGATGCCCATCCCCCACCCAACACCCCCTCAACATCCCACCTCCCCACTGTCCCCCAGTATCCCACCTCCCCCGCAAACACTTGCCACTACCCCTACTGCCGGTGCCCCCCCAGCACCCACATCCGCCCTTCACCCACCTGCCCCCCTCCATCCCATCCCAACTTCCCGCTTGCCCCAGCCACTCAGCATTCACGCCCATCCCTGCACGAACACACCAGACCCCGTGCATGCCCCCTCCCCAGTTGCTACCCCCCGAAACACCCACAAAGCCCCCTCCCACCCCCGTACCTTTGATCTTCTTCAGGTTGGTTAGCCGACAGCAGAGACATCAGCATGGATTTGCCGGTGCCCTGTAATCCCAGCACCCCGACCACCAGCACATCGGTCTGGTCCAGCAGGTACTGCCGAGGAGAGAGCGCTCAGCGACAGCCGGCTCCCTTAGAGCCCACGAGTCCTGCGGAGCAGCAGTACAAAAGCAGGGCCTGGCTGGCTCGGGGGGAGGGCGGGGAATGGGGCCTTTCCCCTCTAGGGGGCACCAGCTCCCATCCAGCCCCAGGACAGGGTCTAGCTGGCTCGGGGGTGCAGGGAACGGGGCACGTGGCCTCTCTCCGCTAGGGGCCGCCGGCTCCAATCTGCCCTCACTACTAGGGGCCGGGGGTCGCGGGGAGAATCTCTACGTGGGGTGAGGGGCGTCCCGGGGCCAGGTACCTCGATGGCGCTGTCACACCAGTTCATCTGATCGTCCACCAGTTTGATGCTGTGCTTCATCTTCTCCGGGGCCAGCAGCTTTGCCTGGCCCACCACGGCTGGGGGAGGGACAAAGAGACGGGGCTCGGAGAGTCTTACAGCCCGAGCCGGGGGCTTAGCTACGCGACGTCCCACCCAGTGCTGCTCTAACCCACTGCAGACGGAACCCAGGAGTCCTGACTCCCAGCTCTAACCACTAGACCCCACTCCACTCCCAGAGCTGGGGAGAGAATCCAGGAGTCCTGGCTCTCAGCTCTTCCTCCCCAGACCCAAACCCACGAGCTCAGCAGGGAGGGGTTGGCTGCCACCAGGTGGCACGCATTGGTAACTACATGCATATTAAAGGGGACTGGCTTCTCTTCCCACATCCCACCCCCCTGGGGCTACAACCTCCTACCCCTTCCTCCTAGCGCCCCCCACCCCCCCGCTGCTCCTCGCCCCATCTCCACAGCGGGCACTCACGGTCCATGGTGCTGCTAGACGCAGCGGATCCCATGCCCCGGTTCTGGATCTGGTAGACGGGTTGCGTGGGGCGCTGTCCCTCCTTCTCCCCCTTGGCAGCAGCTGTGGGGAGCTGGGCAGCCCCCTCTGACGCCCCCACTGGGCCTTTGCCTTCCTCCCGCGACTTCATCAGCACGATGGGCTTCTCCATGGGGGGCGGGGCAGTGGCGGGTGGGACCGGAGCTGGGGCAGGGGCCAGTTTGGACTGTGGGGAGAATGAGGCTAGTAGAGACCCCCCCTCCCCTACTCAAGCTGAGGATAGAACCCAGGAGTCCTGACTCCCAGCCCCCTTTGCTCTAACCCATTGGACCCCACTCCCCTCCCAGAGCTGGGGTAGAACCCAGGACTCCTGACCAAGGTCTGCCCAGCTCATTTACTCTTACTGGACTCACATATCCTGCAAATGGTTAAAAAGCGGTTGCGAGACACCCTTGCTAAGCGGCTGCTCTATATAGTAGCTAATAGCCTACTGCTGCTGCATGCTGGCAGAGGAACTCCTTTAGCTTCATGTGAACGATACCAGCTATACTACAGCTGCCTGCTGATGAAGCCACTCCTTTAGCTAAAGCAGCAGAGTCCTGTGGGCTGGCACGGGTGGTGGTGGGTACAATCCCCACTATTGGTGGGGTCACACACACAGGGGGTGGGTGTGACAGGCCCTGGGGGCAGCGCCCTTCCCATGTGGGTCTTACCCTCTCAGCGGGCGGCTTGGCCAGGATGATGGGCGTCTTCTGCATCACAGACCCCACTGGCTCCTCTGCGGGCTCCTGGGGGAGAGATTGGAGAGGGGTGAGGGGGGAGTCCTCGCACGGCCCCTTCCCCGCCCCACAGCCCCTCCCCTGCCCCATCACTCACCCGGCGCTCGCGGTCCCAGGGGCCGTAGTCACGCTCCCGGCCCGGCCCCGACAGGCTCTGGGGGCCGCCTGGGGGGCCCAGCTCCTTGTCGCGGTTCCAGCGGCGCCGGCGGTCGGGGCCGTACAGGCCGGGCTGGCTGTGCCCGGAGTCCGACATGGCCGCCACCTGAGGGGGGGCGAGAGTCACGTCAACCCCGGCGCGGCGGCGGAGGATACGGTGCAGGGGATCAACTTGGGACTATTTCCCCAGCGTGGCGGAGGGACATATTCCAGAGAAGAGACTGCTGGGAACTATTCCTTGGCATGGCGGATGGATACCAGAGAAGGGAAGAGAGCCAGTGTGGTGCAAGTATACGATGCAAAGAGGCTGCTAGGGACTATTTCCCTGAACGGGTGGAGAAGGAATATATCGCAGAGGCTGCTAAGGACTATTTCCCTGGCATGGCAGACGGATACATATACGTGTGAGGCACACTCCTGGGAACTATTTCCCCCCACACTGCGGAGGCATATCACAGAAGAGACACAATCACTAGGGCTATTTACTCGACATGGTGGAAGGGCACCAGGGTTATTTAACTAGCAAGACACAGAGACACCACAGAGAACACAGGGCCTATTTCCTCTGCACTATTTACCCTGCCTGGCAGAACACGAGCACAGAAGGGCGGAGGGATACTGGAGAAGCCCCCAGGGACTATTTACCCAGGCAGCGAAGGATCAAACCGCTACAGGGAACTACTTAACCTGCACAGCGGGAGGATGCCCGAGAGAAAACCCAGGGCCCGTGGGACTACTTCGCCAGCATGGCGGAGGGATACCACAGACAGAAGTCGACACGATGCATGGGGCCAGGGTGGCCGAGAGCCATTGAACCAAACTACGAACGCTGGATATGATGGAAACCGGGTCAAGCCGCACCCCTAGTCCCAGCACCTTTGTGGGGGACTATTTCGCCCATGCGGTGGAGGGATATTGAACCTGCTGCTTAAAGCACTGGGGCGTTATCAGACCCGTGGGGGGATATGGGGTAGGAGGCTGCTGGGATACGTCTTGCTCAGCTGAGGGGTTATGACCCCAGCCCGAGGGGGCGCCACTGGGATTATATACCCTGCGGAGAGATACAGAGAAGTGACAAGGTGAAATGGGGTTACATGGCCTGCAGAGGGATATGGGGGCAGGAGATGCCCCCACCCCGGGCTATACGGTCCGCAGAGGGATACGGGGCAGGCCGCGGGGGCCGGCGGAGGGATACGGGGCAGGCCGCGCTCTGCCCGCGGGGGCCGGCGGAGGGATACGGGGCAGGCCGCGCTCCGGCCGCGGGGGCCGGCGGAGGGATACGGGGCAGGCCGCGCTCCGGCCGCGGGGGCCGGCGGAGGGATACGGGGCAGGCCGCGCTCTGCCCGCGGGGGCCGGCGGAGGGATACGGGGCAGGCCGCGCTCTGCCCGCGGGGGCCGGCGGAGGGATACGGGGCAGGCCGCGCTCCGGCCGCGGGGGCCGGCGGAGGGATACGGGGCAGGCCGAGCTCCGCCCGTGGGGGCCGGCGGAGGGATACGGGGCAGGCCGAGCTCCGCCCGCGGGGGCCGGCGGAGGGATACGGGGCAGGCCGAGCTCTCCTCGCGGCGGCTGTGCGACCCGCGGAAGGATACTCCCCTAGGTTATGAAGCTGTAGGGACTACATGCGCTGCGCGGGTCACCAGGCTGCGGAAAAGGCCGCAGACCGACATACCCGGCGGAAGAATAACCCCCTAGGGAACGGGAAGGCCGAACTAGCTACCCGCGGAAGGATACCGGCCTGGGTAACTCGTCCCAACCGCCCGCCCCTCGGAGGGATACCAAGAGGGTGACGCGTCGCCCGGCACTATCTACCCCGCCCCGCGGAGCGATACCTGAGCGCTGGTGCTGAGAGCAGAAGCCGGGACTGTCTCCCCGGTAACGGCGGAGGGATACCGGGCGGCTCACTGGGGCTGAGGTACCGTGGAGCGGCCGGGACGGGCTGCTAGGGAAGCCCGGCGGCGCGAACAGAGCATCTGGGCGCCGGCTTGGAACGAACCTGCTCGGCCACCGTTGTTTCCGAACGCGCCTGCGCGCGGGGGGGGCGTGTCCAAAATGGCGGGTTCGCGCCCGCGCCCGCCGCTAGGGGCACATGCGCACTGCGCTGGCATTGACCGACTATACCCCGCTTAAGGGGCGTGGCCTCCAGTCAGAACGAGGCTAGAAGTGTAGCTGGGGAAATACATTAGTGCGCATGCGCAGGGAGCTGGGACGCCTGGGTTCTCTGCGTGGCTCCGGGAGTGGGGCGGGACCGAGGGGGTGGGGCAAGGGGCGGAGCCAGGTCGCCTGGGTTCTGTCCCGGTTCATGGTGCGGCTCGGGTCAGACCCGGCTCCCCGTGCCTCAGTTTCCCTCGTCGGTCAGTGCTGCGGGGGGGGGGCGCTAAATAGCCGGAGACAAATAAACCCGGAACAGGGACCCCGCACCCAGGCTGGGCCGGGCTGGGAGAGTCTCCGCGCCCCCCACGGACCCCCATCTACCCCTGTACACCCCCCCGGGACCCTCATCCATCCCCCGGCCCCATGGACCCCCCAGCTACTGATCTCTCCCTCCCCGCGCCCACCCGTCTGCACCCGCGTGTGTCTCCCTCCACCCCCTGTACCCGCTGCTCCAGCTGCCCCTCTCCCTGGACTTACCCCCGTCCCCCATCCCTCTCCCTACACCCACCTCCCTGTCCCTCCGTCCCCCCCACGGCCTCTTCCCCCCCCAGCCCCCCATCCCTCTCCCTACACCCACCTCCCTGTCCCTCCGTCCCCCCACGGCCTCTTCCCCCCCCAGCCCCCCATCCCTGTCCCTACACCCACCTCCCTGTCCCTCCGTCCCCCCACGGCCTCTTCGCCCCCCATCCCTCTCCCTACACCCACCTCCCTGTCCCTCCGTCCCCCCACGGCCTCTTCCCCCCCCAGCCCCCCATCCCTCTCCCTACACCCACCTCCCTGTCCCTCCGTCCCCCCACGGCCGTCTCCGGCCCCCAAACACTTCCTCTCTCCACCGCCCCCTCCGCACAACCCCTCCCTTCCTCTTCCCCCCCCCAGCCCCCCATCCCTCTCCCTACACCCACCTCCCTGTCCGTCGTCCCCCACCCCCGCCATCTCTGCGCCACCCCGCCCCTTCCCTGTACCAGGCAAAAACGGGCCGTATTGTTCCTCCTCCCACTCCACAGCTCTGGGCCATTTAAAGGCCACAGCTGAAAGGGGGGGACTACACTTCCCAGCATCCCCCTGTGCCCCCTCTCCCCGGCTGCCAGCTTCCGGGCCAGCAGGCTGGGAGGGGCGGGGCGGGGCGGGGGCTGTGGGGATCTGCTCCCTCCCCCACGGGGTGTTTGAGATCCAGCTAGAACCATGCAGGAGGGGTCCTGGGCTGGGTAGCTGCACCCCTGGGCCAGGCAAGTACCCCCAGGTTGGCAGCGCAGGCCCTGGGCAGTCCCCCACCTCTCCCCGCTCTGTGCACTAGACCCCACTCCCAGGTTGCCTGAAATGTACTCTCCCTTCCCCCCCAACCTGAAAACTGAGGTCTGATTTCCCCTGCCTTCGCAGGACTCCTGAGTCCCCTCCCTGGCTCTGGGAGGGAAGTGGGGTCTAGTGGTTACAGCAGAGGGGCTGGGAGCCGGGACTCCTGGGTTCTATCCCCAACTCCACCACAGATGCTTTGTGTGACCTTGTGCACATCCCCGCTTGTGTGCCTCAGTTTCTCCTCTCTGCCCCCACCGGCAGCAGCAGCTGCTCTGCGCTTGTGAAGTCCTGTCAGGGCGGCGGGGGGCGCGGTGTGCTGCTGCCTACCCACTCAGTGTGTTCCCCGCTTCCCTTGCAGGCAGCCATGGAGCCGGTGCCGGCAATGGAGGTTGGGGCTGAAATTGAAGTGATCGAAGATGGCGTGTTGGAGGAGCTGCCGCTGCGGCTGGTACGTCCCGGCGCTCGTGTCTGAGCAGCAGTGCGTCGGCTTGGACGGGAGATGCAGCCATCTCTGGGGTGGGGCAGAGGCTGTTTTTACAGGACACCTCACCCAGCCCTGAGATGCGTATGCCTGGGGGTAGGGGGGGTGCTTAACAGTTTGAGACAGGAAATGCATGAACCTCACATACATGGCTGTCATTTTAGGGTAGTTTTGGTCTGGACTCGGAACTTTACTCCACTTCCTGTTTATTTTGGGGGGACTCCATAGAGAACTTGATGTACTGCAGGGGGCGAGATGGGGGGCTCTCTCCCGGCAGTCAGGACTGGCCCCCTGGCAGCCATAAGGAGACTGTGATGCAGGAGGTGGAGGACCCCCAGTCAGGGCTGGCCCCAATTCCCCAGTGTGGCAGTAGGGGATGCTGTATCACAGGGAGTGGTGTGGGGGTACTCTCTCCCCCCACTTACCCCCATTTCATCCCCCCAGGAGAACGCAAAGAACTGCCTCTCATGGGAAGGCCTGGAAGCCTCCAGCAGCGATGATGACGGGGAGACCAGTGCTCCCACTTCCCTGCCCCCCTTGCGCCCACCCCGGTCCCTGGCGCCAAACCTGCTGGCTCCCCCCTTCGCCACCAAATCCCTGCCTCTGGAGAACATCATTGTCCCCTTCCGCCCAGGGCCTGCCATCGCCCCAGGGACCCAGGCGTTTGGGGCCTACCAGTGCCAGGAGTGCTGCCAGGTCTTCGTGGAGGAGTGGCACTACCTCCAGCATGCCCAGGAGCATGCCCAGGAGCTGGCCCAGCGGCGCGGGCCGGCCCTGCCCCGCTCCCTGCCTCGGAGGAAGCAGCGCTGCCCGGAGTGCGGAAAGAGGTTCTCCCACCAGCCCCGCTTCACCAGGCACGTCAAGTGGCACCTCAAACTGGCGCAGGCGGGCATCCGGGTGCAGCGGAGATGGGGATCCCGGCCTTGCTCCCTCACTTCCTACGTCTACCAGCCGCCAGACATCGGGAAGAACCCGGCGGGTTCTGGGGATGTCCCCTGCCCGCCGGCCAACTGGGAGGGTTCGTCTGGCCTCAGGAAACAGCAGGATGGGGCCCGCCCCGGAAGCCGTGTGGGGCAGCCAAAGGGGCGTCAGATGCCCAAGGCCCGGACAGCGAGCAAGGGGCAGGGCATGGAAGGGCCCAAAGGGACCCAGCAGCATAGATCGACTCTGGGCCGGGAGTTCAGCCTGCCTAGGCCAGTTGGCATGAGTCCTATCCAGCCAATGAACGTGGAGGATGAGGGGCGGGCGACCATCTTGGATGGCAAGGTTGTCATGAGTCCTCCGCAGCCAATGAATGGCCAGGTTGGCGGGAGCGCGCTTCAGGCGGCCATCTTGGATAGCCAGGTTGGCGGGAGCACTCTCAGGACATTGGTCATCAATACTGAGGAGCAGGCAGCCATCTTAGATGGCCAGATTGACGGGAGCCCTCTCAGGACGGTGGTCATCAATGCCGAGGAGCAAATGGCCATCTTAGAGAGCCTGGTTGGTGGGAGTCCCCCACCACCGGCGCACATCAAGGAGGAGGCGGCCATCTTGGCTAGCCTGGTGGGCGCCAGCCCTCTCCACTCTTTCCGGACAGTGGTGGTGGGAGCTGAGGAGCCGGCGGCCATCTTGGAAAGCCAAATTGGCGTGAGTCCCCTCCACCCCATGCCTCTGCGGGCCGAGGAGCTCCCGCCCTCGTTGTTCCTGGAAGCTGAGCCCTGCCTCAGCACAGCAGTGGATGCGGTGACCCTCCGCCTGGTCCCATTGCTCCCTGACCCCCAGGGGCTCGTCCCGTGGGGCAGCCAGATGGTGGGGGAGCTTCCCGACGAGGCCGGAGACGCTCAGCCCACGGCTTTCCAGCTCACGGGTTACCTCCCGCCACTCAACCAACAGTGCCGCCCCCCAGGCCCGCTCAAACTTCCCCCCTCTCCGCGGGCCCCCTTGCTCCTCCACCTGGTGCCCACCCACCCCGGCGAGCTGCCCCAGGTGCTGGAGCTGGAGTACGCGCTGGGTAGTGGGCTGGCAGCCGAGCCCTGGTTGGGGGGCGTGGCACCACAGGCCGGGGACGACTTTATCGTGGTGGAGCTGGAGGCGGACACTGGCGGGCGGGAGGAGGTGGTGGCCGGCCAGCCTGGCACAGGGGGGCTTGAGCGCTCCTTGGACACCAGCGGGCGCCGGCACTTCTGGTGCCCGGACTGTGGGGTGCGCTACGGCCGGGCGGCCCAGCTCCGCTCCCACCGCCGGGGGCCGGGGCGCTGGCGGTGCGGCTGCGGCCGGCCGTTCCGGGGCCTCCTCCACCTCCTGCGGCACCAGCTCTGGCAGCTGGAGGGCGCCGCCTTCCTCTGCGCCACCTGTGGGGAGGCGCTGAAGGGGCGCCGGGCACTGGGCCGCCATGGGGGGCAGCACCCCGGCGCCCCCTGCTTCCGCTGCCCCTGTGGGGTGGGCTTCCAGCGCCTGCCCCGCTACCTCTGGCACCGGATCCGGAACCAGCCGCCCAGCCTGGGCGTCTACAGCCTGGACAGCTTCCTCCCCCCGGCCTGAGCGGGGCCGCACGGGGCCTGTGCCCCCTCGGGGGCGCCGGCTCCCATCCGGCCCCAGGGCAGGGACTGGCTGGTTCAGGGGGGCAGGGAATGGGGCACGGGGCCTGTCCCCTCTAGGGGTGCCGGCTCCCATCCGGCCCCAGGGCAGGGACTGGCTGGCTCGGAGGCAGGGAATGGGGCACGGGGCCTCTCCCCTCCAGGGGGCGCCGGCTCCCATCCTGGACCTGGCTGGCTCTGAGTGACCTGATTCTTGTTCTAATTAGATTGTCCCTAATTAAAGAGCTAAAGCGGGGCAGCTGTCATGACCTTTTCTCCCCCACCCCTGGGGGGCACTGGGACCTGGCGTGGGGGCACTGGTGATTTCTCGGTGCACCCCCCCAACCCATGCTGAAACTGTGGAAGCAGGGGGGTTGAGGGGCTTCTCAGACTCCCTGAAGCTGGTCCCCCAGCCAGCTCCCCATCTTTTCCAGCAACCCCCACCCTCCACGCAGGCGTCCCTTCCCTCTCCAGGGTCTAGGCCATGCTCTGCCAAGCAAGGAACGGACCCAGCTGTCCGGGAGAGCCCCTAGGGCTGGGGGAAGGAAACAGGGCATCGGGAGTAGAAAAGGGAGTGTTCCTGGGATTGAGGGGGGCCTTGGCAAGATGTAGGTGAAAGGGGATGGGGGCTGTGAAGGGGGAGGGGAGCTGACATAGTGGGGGGCCGGATGCAAGGGGCAGGGAGACAATGGGGGTGTGGTGGAGGGGGAGCTGAAAATGAAGGGGTCCTAGTGGCTGGCTTTGGGGTTTGGCCAGGGCTGGCAGGTTCTCGGGGTGACGGATGGGAAAGGGGCTGCAGGGGCCCTTGATGGGCGGTGGTGTGGGGAAGGGGACAGCTGAGGGGGGGGGGAATTTTTGGACCCAGGGCAGCCGAGCTCAGAAGGAAGAGAGGCGGAGTCGGGCAGGTGGGCAGACGGCTTTTATTTCCAATGCAGCAGCTGTGTCCGTGACCATCAAACTGCCGGGAGCCAGCGCTGCCTGCCAGGCGCTGTACGGCACCACGGCTGGGCCTCGGGCACCCCAGGGCCCTGCGTGCCAGGCGCTGTACGGCACCACGGCTGGGCCTCGGGCACCCCAGGGCCCTGCGTGCCAGGCGCTGTATGGCACCATGGCTGGGCCTCCAGCACATGAGGGTCCCACGTAGCAGGCGCTGTATGGCACCATGGCTGGGCATCCTGCACCCCAGGGCCCCATGTGCAGCACCATGGCTGGGCCTCCATCACCCCCGGGCCCCGCGTACCAGGCACTGTACGGCACCATGGCTGGGCATCCAGCACCCCAGGGCCCCATGTGCCAGGCACTGTTCGGCAGCACAGCTGGGCATCCCGTACCCCAGGGCCCTGCATGCCAGGCACTGTGGGGGTGCCCCAGCCCCAGACACTGGACAAACCCCAACCCCAAAGCTGGTCCCTGCCCCGAAGAGCTGATGGCCATGAAACTCCCCCCCCGCCACCTCTGCGGGGTAATTCACACCCTCCGTCTAACCCCGCTGGGACTGTCATGTCATGGGGACCCCCTGTTAATTTAGGGGATTCCATTTCCTGCCCCCCACACATACAGTTGCCTGGGATGTTCCTGACTCTAAGCCTAAATGGCTAGACAGGCACCCCTTGCCCGGCGCTGAGATGTGGCCACCTCTGGGGTGGGGGACAGGGGCTGTTTACACAGGGACCCCTCGGTGATGATGCAGCCACCTCCGGGTGTTTAGGACAGCGCGAGAGGGAGAACTGCAACTGCAGTGGGGAGTTTAGGGAAGCAGAAGGGAATCACGGGAGCTGGGTTTGGCCAGGACGCCTGGGTTCATGCCCTCAGTCTGGGCAGGAGGGGGAACCAGGAGGGCTCTAGTGCCCACAATGGGCCAAGGCCTCGCGTTTGTCTCTTGGCTGAAATGTGCAAGGCACCAGCGCCCCCCGCGTTAAACCCATGCTCCAGGGGCCCTTCCAGCCTGGGTATTTCATGGTGCTCTAGGCTGGTCAGCAACAAGAACTGGCCTTGGGCGCGCCTGGTGCTGTACGTACAGCCATTTGCCCCAATTGAGGGTCGTACCCTCTGTGGTCTGCCTCCTGGTGTGAGCGTGCACAGTCTTATCTAAAGAGGGGAACCGCTGTCTTTCACACTTAGCACCCTCGCACACTGAGCCACCACCTATTACGACACCCATGTGCTCTGTGTTTCACGTTTCTAGAGGCTTGCACGGCTGCTCACAATCCCAAAGCCTCTTGTGCAAAGCAGGTGCTTTCCAAGTCTCACACACTACGTCCCTCGCATACCAGAGCCCCGGTGCAAAACATGCATCTGCCATGTTTCACAGCCGGCAACCCTCACATGCCTGTTCACAATCATGGTGCCCCTGGTGCAAAGCACAGGCTGACCATGTTTCACAGCCTAGCTTTTTTGCCTAACAGCTCACATTCACTTGCCGCGTCACACGCGCTGGAGCCTTCACAATCCCAGAGCCCCTTGTGCAAAGCGTGCGTCTTCCCTAACTCACATCCTAGGGCCCTCGCACGCCTCTTCACAATCACATCTACTGGTGCAAAGCACGTGCCTTCCATCTTCTGCAGCCTGGGTCTGCGCAGCGTGGGCCCCTGCCTGGATCATTCCCCAGTGGGGATCCCCTCCAGTAAGGCGTGTACCCTCCGTGTTTCACCCCCCCCCCCGGCACGTCGCAAAACCGACAGCCCCCCCTTTGGGTGTGTGACCCTCTTGCACTTGGGAAGTGCGGTTCCGGGCTGCGGCCACCAGGTAGCGCTGTTGTCCACCCATTCCCAACCCCCCAAGTGGTGTCTCCTTCAGTCCTACTCAGGGTACCGGGGGCTGAGTCCCTGCAGGTCTCTATGGGGCAGGTGCCCCCTGGACCAGGGTCTGGGCTCCAACACCGGGTCAACACCTCACCGGCCTGCGGAGCAGAGAGAAACGGAGCCAGAGGTTAAACTCGCCCCAGGGGGAACCAAAACGAAGGTCCCGGCCCTTTACATTTCACACCCCAGCCCCGCCCTCCCCCCACACACTAAGGGGTGGGGAAGAAAAGGGGGGCTTGTGGATTAACAGGCAGACCTGGTGTGGGAGAAGCCCAGGGCTGGGCTGGCAGGGGGCTGTGGGTCGGAAGTGAGGGGCACCGGCTGGGCTGTGGGGTGGGCTGTGGGTCGGGAGGGGCTGAGCTGGCAAGGGGCTGTGGGTCGGGAGTGAGGGGCATCGGCTGGGCTGTGGGGTGGGCTGTGGGTCGGGAGTGAGGGGCCCCGGCTGGGCTGTGGGTCAGGAGGGGCTGGGCTGGCAGGGGGCTGTGGGTCGGGAGTGAGGGGCCCCGGCTGAGCTGTGGGGTGGGGTGGGGGGAGCCCAGGGCTGGGCTGGCAGGGGGCTGTGGGTTGGGAGTGAGGGGCCCCGGCTGAGCTGTGGGGTGGGGTGGGGGGAGCCCAGGGCTGGGCTGGCAGGGGGCTGTGGGTCGGGAGTGAGGGGCATCGGCTGAGCTGTGGGGTGGGCTGTGGGTCGGGAGGGGCTGAGCTGTGGGGTGGGCTGTGGGGTGGGCTGTGGGTCGGGAGGGGCTGAGCTGGCAGGGGGCTGTGGGTCGGGAGCGAGGGGTCCCGGCTGAGCTGTGGGGTGGGCTGTGGGTCGGGAGTGAGGGGCCCCGGCTGAGCTGTGGGGTGGGGTGGGGGGAGCCCAGGGCTGGGCTGGTAGGGGTCTGTGGGTCGGGAGTGAGGGGCATCGGCTGAGCTGTGGGGTGGGCTGTGGGTCGGGAGGGGCTGGGCTGGCAGGGGGCTGTGGGTCGGAAGTGAGGGGCATCGGCTGGGCTGTGGGGTGGGCTGTGGGTCGGGAGGGGCTGAGCTGGCAGGGGGCTGTGGGTCGGGAGCGAGGGGTCCCGGCTGAGCTGTGGGGTGGGCTGTGGGTCGGGAGGGGCTGAGCTGGCAGGGGGCTGTGGGTCGGGAGTGAGGGGCATCGGCTGGGCTGTGGGGTGGGCTGTGGGTCGGGAGTGAGGGGCCCCGGCTGAGCTGTGGGGTGGGGTGGGGGGAGCCCAGGGCTGGGCTGGTAGGGGTCTGTGGGTCGGAAGTGAGGGGCATCGGCTGGGCTGTGGGGTGGGCTGTGGGTCGGGAGGGGCTGAGCTGGCAGGGGGCTGTGGGTCGGGAGCGAGGGGTCCCGGCTGAGCTGTGGGGTGGGCTGTGGGTCGGGAGGGGCTGAGCTGGCAAGGGGCTGTGGGTCGGGAGTGAGGGGCATCGGCTGGGCTGTGGGATGGGCTGTGGGTCGGGAGGGGCCGAGCTGGCAGGGGGCTGCGGGTCGGGAGTGAGGGGCCCCGGCTGAGCTGTGGGGTGGGCTATGGGTCAGGAGGGGCTGAGCTGGCAGGGGACTGTGGGTCGGGAGTGAGGGGCCCCGGCTGAGCTGTGGGGTGGGCTATGGGTCAGGAGGGGCTGAGCTGGCAGGGGGCTGTGGGTCGGGAGTGAGGGGCCCCGGCTGGGCTGTGGGGTGGGCTGTGGGTCGGGCGGGGCTGAGCTGGCAGGGGGCTGTGGGTCGGGAGTGAGGGGCATCGGCTGGGCTGTGGGATGGGCTGTGGGTCGGGAGTGAGGGGCCCTGGCTGAGCTGTGGGGTGGGGTGGGGGGAGCCCAGGGCTGGGCTGGCAGGGGGCTGCGGGTCGGGAGTGAGGGGCCCCGGCTGAGCTGTGGGGTGGGCTGTGGGTCGGGAGGGGCCGAGCTGGCAGGGGGCTGTGGGTCGGGAGTGAGGGGCCCCGGCTGGGCTGTGGGTCGGGCGGGCGGGGCACCTGTCTGGGTGTCCTGGGGCTGGAGCAGCCCCGGCTCCGGCGGTTGTTTGGCCTCCAGGGCGCCCGTCACCAGCCGCGTCAGCGCGTCCAGCTTCTGCTCCAGGGCGTCGATTCGCTTCTCCAGGCCGCGCTGGGCGGTGCTGAGGCCGGTGCTGAGCTCGCCGAGAACCGTCTGCAGCTGGGGGGCAGCGGACAAACCCCGGGGCGGGGGGGCAGCGGCCGGGGTGAGACGCCGCTCCTGAGGCTGAGCTGGGGGGGCGACGTGTAGCCGCAACCCGCTCCGGACCCGCGACGCCCGGGCTCTAACCCACTGGACCCCACTGCCCCCCCCAGGGCTGGGGAGAGAACCCAGGAGTCCTGGCTCCCAGCCCCCGCCGCCACTCTAACCCACTAGACCCCACTGCCCCCCCCCCCCAGAGCCGGGGAGAGAACCCAGGAGTCCTGGCTCCCAGCCCCCACCCCGCCGCTCTAACCCACTGGACCCCACTGCCCCCCCCGAGAGCCAGGGGGAACCCAGGAGTCCTGGCTCCCAGCCCCCCCGCCACTCTAATCCACTGGACCCAACTGCCCCCCCCAGAGCCGGGGAGAGAACCCAGGAGTCCTGGCTCCCAGCCCCCACCCCGCCGCTCTAACCCACTGGACCCCACTGCCCCGCCCCAGAGCCAGGGGGAACCCAGGAGTCCTGGCTCCCAGCCCACCATCCTGGCTCCATCCCTACCGTTTCTACCTTATTGTCCCCGAGCAGGGGGCTGTGTGGGGCTGGGTTATTTCGGGGCCCCGGGAGGGGGAAGCCAGGCTGGGGTCGGGGGCTTGAGCCATCCCCAGATCCGAGACTCCCCTGCGCTGGGACGTGTGGGCAGGACTCACCTGGGACACGTCCACCAGGGCGTTAACCTGGTCCCGGAGCTTCCGGTGCCGAACCCGGACCTCCCGGAACCTGCCGAACCGGGGAACGAGCTCAGCCGGGGCCCCTCGCTCCCGCCCCACAGCCCCCTGCCAGCCCAGCCCCCGGCTCCCCCCACCCCACCCCACAGCTCAGCCAGGGCCCCCCTGCTCCCGACCCGCAGCCCCCTGCCAGCCTAGCCCCCGGCTCCCCCCACCCCACCCCACCCCACAGCTCAGCCAGGGCCCCCCTGCTCCCGACCCGCAGCCCCCTGCCAGCCCAGCCCCCGGCTCCCCCCACCCCACCCCACAGCTCAGCCAGGGCCCCCTGCTCCCGACCCGCAGCCCCCTGCCAGCCCAGCCCCTGGCTCACCCCACCCCACAGCTCAGCCGGGGCCCCCCGCTCCCGACCCGCAGCCCCCTGCCAGCCCAGCCCCCGGCTCCTCCCACCCCACCGCTCAGCCGGGGCCCCCCGCTCCCGACCCGCAGCCCCCTGCCAGCCCAGCCCTGGGCTTCCCCCACCCACCCCACAGCTCAGCCGGGGCCCCTCACTCCCGACCCACAGCCCCCTGCCAGCCCAGCCCTGGGGTCCTGGCCCCTCCCAACCTGCTGGGGTGCTCCTCACTCCCGACCCACAGCCCCCTGCCAGCCCAGCCCTGGGCTCCCCAGACCCCTCCCAGAGCTGGGGAGAGAATCCAGGAGTCCTGGCTCCCAGCCCTGTGCTCTAACCACTAGATCCCATCGCCCCCACCCTCCAGAGGCCGGGAGTGGACCCAGGCGTCCGGGCGCTGTCACTCACCTGTGGATGGCCACCAGCAAGCCCCTGTGATGCATCCGGGCCCGGCGCCCGGCCCTGGCCTTGCTGTGCTTGTGGAAGAGCCAAGCCGCCTGCAGGACGTTCGCGGCCGAGTTCTTCATCTGCGGGGGACGGAGACATGTCAGGATCCTTCCCACAATGCACCGAGGCAGCTGGGCCCCCCCCTCCCAACCTGGGGCCCATGGGCTGGGCTCTTAGGGTGGGATGGGGAGGGGCACAAAGCACCTGGACGCTGAGGTTCCTCCCTATACATCCCACAATGCCCCTGGGCCATGGGGTTGGGCACTTTGCCACCATGCACCTGGGGCCTTAGTATTCCCCCATCCCACAATGCACCTGGAGCCTTAATATTCCCCCATCCCACAATGCACCTGGGTCTTGGAGGATGGGTACTTTCCCACAATGCACCGGGTCTTACTAGTCCCCTGTCCCATCATGCACCTGAATCTCTGGGGCTTGGCCACTTCAATGCACCTGGAGCCTTAATATTCCCCCATCCCACAATGCACCTGGACCCTTAATATTTCCCCATCCCACAATGCACCTGGCTCTTGGAGGATGGGTACTTTCCCACAATGCACCGGGTCTTACTAGCCCCCTGTCCCACCATGCACCTGGATTTCCAGGGCTTGGCCACTTTCTCTCAATGCCCCTGTGTCAACTTAGCCAGTGCAGGCCAATCAGCCCATGGGGGCCCAGCCAAGCCCTACCATGCCGGGGGCGGGGCCTGGCTGTGGGGTGGGGGGGTGGCAGGGGGGCCCTGCCCCCTCCCCCTCTCCCCGCAGCAGGCACCGGGTCAGCCCAGAAGGCCGGGGGCGTTTCCCATCCCCATCCGCAGAAGGACGTTTGTAAAACAGCCGGGTCAGAGCCGGGAGCCAGGACGCCGGGGTTCTATCCCAGCTCTGGGAGGGCAGTGGGGTCTGGTGGTTAGAGGCTGGGGGCCCGGACGCCTGGGTTCTGCCCCACCTCTTTGGTGCACTGTGTGTCCAGCATGAAGTTGTGAACGTGTCTCTCCGCCCGGCTGAACTCCAGTTTGGCAGCTGCCACCGCCACCAGCAGCGCCGTGCAGCCAACGCCCTGCGGCAGAGACGGGGGATGTGAATAGCCAGGCAGTGGCCCAGGGTGCCACTAGGGGGCGGGGTGCTGCGGGGGGGGGGCTGGCCCCATGACAGCACTAGGGGGCGGGGTGCTGCGGGGCAGGGGCTGGCCCCATGGCAGCACTAGGGGGCACAGTGCTGGAGGGGGCGGGAACGGGGGGCTGGCCCCATGACAGCACTAGGGGGCGGGGTGCTGTGGGGGAGGGGGCCGGCCCCATGGCAGCACTAGGGGGCGGGGTGCTGGGGAGGGGGCTGGCCCCATGGCAGCACTAGGGGGCGGGGTGCTGTGGGGGAGGGGGCTGGCCCCATGGCAGCACTGGGGGTGCTGGGAGTCAGGGCCCTTACCATGATGCCGGTGCACAGGCAGACCATGCGGCCGCACACCGTCACTGGCACCACGTCCCCGTAACCGATGGTGAGGAAGGTGATGGGGATCACCCACAGCGTCCCCTCCAGGTGCCCTGCTCCGTTCTCCCTGCGGCGTGGGGGGCACAGAGACAGCGTCAGAGACCCTCCCACTGAGCCTGCCCTGCCCCCACAGCGCCCCGGGCTTTCTGCCTGGCGGCTTTCCGAGCATGCCCTTGGGCCTACAGCGGGAGCCCCACAACCCACAATGCACCTGGCCGCTGGGCCCCTTTCCCATGCTCCTCTTTCCCCATCAATTGCTGGCTTTCCCACCATGCAGGTGGGCCTTTGGCCGCTTTCCCATGATGCACCTGACCTTAAGTAGCCCGCTTCCCTATTTGGGCACTTTCCCATGATGCACCTTGGCCCAATGGAGGCTTTCCCATGATGCACCTGGGCCTAAATTAACCTGCTTTCCCATGGTGCACTTGGGCCCTAAGTTGGCCACTTTCCCATGACGCGCTTCGGGCCCCTGGACCACTTTCCCACAGTGCACCAGGGCCCAAAGTTGCCTGGGGCCATGCCTGCTTCCCCACCATCCACTTGGGCCGCTGAGTTGGCCGCTTTCCCAGCATGCCCTGGGCCGCCCCGCGCCCGGCCCACACCTCTCGCAGACGGACAGCACCCAGGAGGCCGTGAGCCAGAGCCCCAGGGTGAGCACCAGCAGCACCCGGCCCGGCTGGCCGTTGACCAGCAGCCGCAGGACGAAGGGGTGCTGGAAGCGGATCTGGTTGAGGGAGCCGATGGTCCGGTACGAGGCGTCCCCCAGCACCCGGCTCTGCAGCAGCGCGGCCCGCGGCACCAGGTACAGCCGCAGGAACATCAGCAGCGAGAGCGGCACCTCGGCCCCCGGCAGGAAGGACAGCGGGGGGCCCAGCTCGGGGCCCAGGCAGGGGGGGCCCCCGTCGGGGAAGGGGTGCAGGGAGCAGACCAGCAGCTCCAGCAGGATCAGGCCCAGCTTGGGGCCGCTCACCGCGACGCGCCAGTCCTGGAGCGAGTTGTCCAGCATGAAGAGCTGTGGGGGGTTAGAGAGGGGGAGAGCATGGAACGCGGGAGTCCAGGCTCCCAGCCCCCCGGCTCTAACCCACCAGACCCCACTCCCCTCCCAGAGCCAGGGAGAGAACCCAGGAGTCCTGACTTCACCCCTCTTTCTCTGTCCCGGTTTCTCTCTTTCGTTTTCATTTTCTCCATCTTTCTTTCCCGCTCTGGGATTTGCCCCTGCCTGGGGGAGGATCCTCAGTTCAATGGAGCAACTGCCACCCCCAGCCCCTCGGGGTCTGTGGGGAGCTCAGCCCCACAACCAGCTGCTGCAGGTAGGGGCTAGGCACGGCCCCCCACTGCCCTGCCCCACAAGGGGCCATCAGGGCAGGGGCAGGGAGACCCAGAGCTACTCTCCTCCTAGAGGGACCCAGGAATGGCTGGACCGGGGTGTGTGTGGGGGGGGTGACCCACTCCTTGGGGGGCTAAGCCCTGCTCCTTGTGTGTGTGCGCGTGTCCGCCTGTCTGGGCCAAGAGGCATGTGCGGGTGACTCACAGCCGGGATCTCTTTGCTCACCCGCCCAAGAACCTGGGGCGGGAAACTTCCACCCTCGCAAGATCACCCTCCCATTTCCGCCCCGCGGGCCACGAGCCCGCCTGGCTGTGACATCAACACCGTGTGTGTGTCTGTGTGTGTGTCTGTGTGCGGGTGTGTCTCTGTGTGCGTCTGTGTGTGTCTATCTCTGTGTGCGTCTGTGTGTGTGTGTCTGTGTATCTTTGTGTGTGTGTCTCTGTGTGCATCTGTGTGTGTTTGTCTTTGTGTGTGTGTGTGTGTGTGTCTCTGTGTCCCTGTATGCATGTGTGAGAGAGAGAGTGTGTATGTGTGCGTGCAGCAGGGACATGAACACCCAACCCACAACCCCCTGTCACCCACCAGCAGCTAGAAAAGCCCAGACTCAGCCTGATCTGGGGAGATTAGGTGGAATCTGACCCCAACCGACCGAAAAATAGTCAAATAGTGAATGTGCGTTTTCTGTCACCGGTTGGGGGGGGTTGGAGTGGGGGGTTGGGAGCCAGGACTCCTGGGTTCTTTCCCCGGCTCTGGAAGGGGAGTGCGGTCTAGTGGTTAGAGTGCGGGGAGGGGCCTGGGAGCCAGGACTCCTGGGTTCTTTCCCCGGCTCTGGGAGGGGAGTGGGGTCTAGTGGTTAGAGTGCGGGGAGGGGCCTGGGAACCAGGACTCCTGGGTTCTTTCCCCGGCTCTGGGAGGGGAGTGGGGTCTAGTGGTTAGAGTGCGGGGAGAGGCCTGGGAACCAGGACTCCTGGGTTCTTTCCCCAGCTTTGGGAGGGGAGTGGGATCCAGTGGTTAGAGTGTATGTGGGGGGGGGCGGAACCAGGACTTCTGGGATCCAATTTGACTTGGGAAGAGCTGATAAGGAGGTGGCCACTTTAGATCCAAGAGCTCAGAGCAGCTGGGGGGAGCTTCAATCCCAAACAGGGGAACCCCAAATGTACCCCCACCCCACCCACTGCAGAGGAGCCTCCTCGGGGGTGGGGGAAATCAGGGGCAAGCCTGGGGGGGGTGGGGGTTCGTAGGACCCTGGGCTGGCCGACATTTGCAGGGAGGGGCCTTACCTGGATCTCCTTGACGTGGAAGGCGAGGATGAGGGCCAGCAGGGCAGCGGTGGAGAGCGAGAGGAGGCATTTCACCAGGAACAGATACGCAAACCACTGAGGGGGGAGAGAAAAGGGGGCTGAACCCCCTGTCCTGGGGCTGGATGGGGGCCAGCGCCCGCTAGAGGGGAAATGTCCCATGCCCCATTCCCCACCCGCCCCAAGCCAGCCAGGCCCTGCCCTGGGGTCTGATGGGAGCCCCTAGAGGGGAGAGGCCCCAAGCCCCATTCCCGCCCCAGCCAGGGTGGGTGGCTCTGGGGTGTTTGACCCCCGTGCCCTGAAGCTCTCATTGCAAACTCTCATTGTTGTTTGTAATTGACCCAGGAAAGTGGCCGCCAGCCAAGGCCGATAGCACAGCCAGGCCCCAAGGGGGAGCGGGGTGGGCATTGTCCCCTCTCCTCCACTTATTCCCCCCCCCCCACACTCTGCTGGCAGATGGCAGGTGACTGCCTCCAGCCCAGCCCAGATCACAGCCCCACCCTGAGCAAACACGGGTCAGCTGCTGGGGCAGGTGGAGGGTTTGGAGCGAGGCCGGGAGGAAGGTGGGAATTCGCCATGGAGAAGGGGGCAGGGCGCGGGCCAGGCCGCTCTGAGAGAGGTGGGTGCAGGGAACCCAGAGTCCAGCCCTGAGAGAACCCAGGAATCCTGGCTCCCAGCCCCCCCCAACCCCCAAACCACCCTCCCCCATGCCCTGTGCAATGATTGATCGATCTCCTTCCGTGTGAGAAGTTGCCACCGCCGCTGTCCTGATCAATATTTATCCTGTCACTGGCCCAGAATCAACACCCCCCACCCGGTGAAGGGCGCGATTGTGTTGGGAACAATCGGAGCAGCCAGTCTTGGCAGCTTCTTGAAAATGGGGCTGGATGGTGCCAAGAGCGGGAGCGGGATGGCCAAGCTCTGCACTGGGAGCTGGTGCCCAGAGAGACATCAAAATGATCGCTGCTTAGTGCCTCAGTTTCCCCACTGAATCCCCTACCCACGCTCCCTGCAGCACAGCGCCCCCCCTAGCCCCACGCTGGGGCTTTGGGGCCAGCCCTGCCTGCCAGGGGAGAGCCCCCACCCTGCCCCCCTGCAGCACAAGTTGTTTTTGCACGGCTCCGGGTTCCTGCCCAGATATGCCCACAGAAGGGAGGGTTCTGGGAGAGGGCCCAGAACGGATCCAGGGGCCCGTTCCAGACACCGAGCCGGGCTGCGCCCACGTGTAATCACTGGGAGGGTCCACTGGCCGCCGGAGAGTCACAGCAGTTAGCCAACCCCCTCCCCCCCCCCCGAGATTCCAGAGCAGGGAGTCAGGACTCCTGGGTTCGAGGACAAGGGACGAGATGAGAACCCAGGAGTCCAGGCTCCCCGCCCCTCCCCCCTGCTCTAACCCACTAGAACCCACTCCCCTCCCCCATCTAGAGAGAGAACCCTGGAGTTCTGGCTCCCAGCCCCCCACTCTGACATTCCCACCCCCACTCCCACCCTCTAATGGCCCGTGGCTGACAGCTGGTTAAATAAATGATTTAGATAATTAAGTTCCTGCAGCCCGGAGCTGCTGCCACCAGTCACCGAATTCCAGCACGTGGCAGCTAGTTCTGGGATGGGGCTGTGGGTCGGGAGTGAGGGGCACCGGCAGAGCTGGGGGGTGGGCCCAGGGCTGGGCTAGCAGGGGCTGTGGGTCGGGAGTGAGGGGCACCGGCAGAGCTGGGGGGTGGGCCCAGGGCTGGGCTAGCAGGGGCTGCGGGTCAGGAGTGAGGGGCACCGGCAGAGCTGGGGGGTGGGCCCAGGGCTGGGCTAGCAGGGGCTGCGGGTCAGGAGTGAGGGGCACCGGCAGAGCTGGGGGGTGGGCCCAGGGCTGGGCTAGCAGCGGCTGCGGGTCGGGAGTGAGGGGCACCGGCAGAGCTGGGGGTTGGACCCGGGACTGGGCTAGCAGCAGCTGCGGGTCAGGAGTGAGGGGCACCGGCAGAGCTGGGGGCGGGGAAGCGGGGGGGGGGGTTGCGGGTCAGGGCGGCGGGGCACCCTCCTACCTTGCAGCCCCCGAACCAGGCCAGCTCCGTGTGCAGCACCATGAGCAGGATGCCCCCGAGCGCCAGGGCCAGGCCCCAGCCCGCCAGCCGCCCCTCGGCCTTCAGGAGCCCCTTCCGCAGGTGGAGCCGCCGCAGGTTCTCGCCCGGCGCCCCCAGCACGGGCAGGACGGTGGCTTCGGGGCCATTCTGCTTGACTCCCATCTCATGGGCGTAGGGGGGCACGGGCAGGCAGGGGGTGAGGGGCCCCCCGGCTGGCCCCCATCGCTGGCGCTTCAGCAACCAGCACGCAGCCAGCGTGAGACCAGGGGAGGGGGGCCACAACCCCCAGGCTGGCGGGCAGGGGGCACGGAGCGGAAAGGGGGGGACGGAGGAAAAGAGAGAGCTGGAGAAATCGAGGGGGTGGGGAAGGAAGGAAGGAAGGAAGGAGGGGGACGAGAGTCGCTGTGAACGGGCGGGCGGGAGAGACGGGCCAGCGAGCGAGTCAGCCTGGCAGAGGTGCCGGGACCAGGGGAATGGGACAGCCCCAGAAAGAGACAAGAGCAGGTGAGACCAAGAAATAGAGGGAATTTGGAAGAGACGGGCAGAGAGAGAAGAGAAGGGAGGGAGTGTAGAAGAGAGAGACGGAGTGATAAAAAGATAAAGGGAAGGTGGAAGAGAGATAGATGAAGGGCTATTCGTACGGAGGGAAGGTGGCAGGGGAGGGAGGAGGGTAGAAGTAAGGAGGGAAGGTGGAAGGGGTGGGCAGAACGCAGCAGTAGGGAGGGAAAGTGGCAGGGGAAGGTGGCAGCAGGTGGAGGGAAGGTGGTAGGGGAGGGTGGCAGTGGGCACAGGGAGGGTGGCAGCAGATGGAGGGAAGGTGGTAGGGGAGGGTGGCAGTGGGCACAGGGAGGGTGGCAGCAGATGGAGGGAAGGTGGTAGGGGAGGGTGGCAGTGGGCACAGGGAGGGTGGCAGCAGATGGATGGAAGGTGGTAGGGGAGGGTGGCAGTGGGCACAGGGAGGGTGGCAGCAGATGGAGGGAAGGTGGCAGGGGAGGGTGGCAGTGGGCACAGGGAGGGTGGCAGCAGATGGAGGGAAGGTGGTAGGGGAGGGTGGCAGTGGGCACAGGGAGGGTGGCAGCAGATGGAGGGAAGGTGGTAGGGGAGGGTGGCAGTGGGTACAGGGAGGGTGGCAGCAGGTGGAGGGAAGGTGGTAGGGGAGGGTGGCAGTGGGCACAGGGAGGGTGGCAGCAGGTGGAGGGAAGGTGGTAGGGAGGGTGGCAGTGGGTACAGGGAGGGTGGCAGCAGGTGGAGGGAAGGTGGTAGGGGAGGGTGGCAGTGGGTGGAGGGAAGGTGGTAGGGGAGGGTGGCAGTGGGTACAGGGAGGGTGGCAGCAGATGGATGGAAGGTGGTAGGGGAGGGTGGCAGTGGGCACAGGGAGGGTGGCAGCAGATGGAGGGAAGGTGGTAGGGGAGGGTGGCAGTGGGCACAGGGAGGGTGGCAGCAGATGGAGGGAAGGTGGCAGGGGAGGGTGGCAGTGGGCACAGGGAGGGTGGCAGCAGATGGAGGGAAGGTGGTAGGGGAGGGTGGCAGTGGGCACAGGGAGGGTGGCAGCAGATGGAGGGAAGGTGGTAGGGGAGGGTGGCAGTGGGCACAGGGAGGGTGGCAGCAGATGGAGGGAAGGTGGCAGGGGAGGGTGGCAGTGGGCACAGGGAGGGTGGCAGCAGATGGATGGAAGGTGGTAGGGGAGGGTGGCAGTGGGCACAGGGAGGGTGGCAGCAGATGGAGGGAAGGTGGTAGGGGAGGGTGGCAGTGGGCACAGGGAGGGTGGCAGCAGATGGAGGGAAGGTGGCAGGGGAGGGTGGCAGTGGGCACAGGGAGGGTGGCAGCAGATGGAGGGAAGGTGGTAGGGGAGGGTGGCAGTGGGTACAGGGAGGGTGGCAGCAGGTGGAGGGAAGGTGGTAGGGGAGGGTGGCAGTGGGCACAGGGAGGGTGGCAGCAGGTGGAGGGAAGGTGGTAGGGGAGGGTGGCAGTGGGTACAGGGAGGGTGGCAGCAGGTGGAGGGAAGGTGGTAGGGGAGGGTGGCAGTGGGTACAGGGAGGGTGGCAGCAGGTGGAGGGAAGGTGGTAGGGGAGGGTGGCAGTGGGTGGAGGGAAGGTGGTAGGGGAGGGTGGCAGTGGGTACAGGGAGGGTGGCAGCAGGTGGAGGGAAGGTGGTAGGGGAGGGTGGCAGTGGGTGGAGGGAAGGTGGTAGGGGAGGGTGGCAGTGGGTACAGGGAGGGTGGCAGCAGGCAGAAGGAAGGTGGCAGGAGAAGGTGGCAGCGGGCACAGGGAAGGTGACAGACCCAGACAGGCGGGTGAAGGGCAGCAGTGGGGAGGGAAGAGGGCGGCAGGTGGAGGGTTGGAGTGGGGGGATCCGCAGCCGGCGAGGGCACCTGGCAGCTGTTGGGCTCGGCTCCGGGTCGATCCCTTCTCTGCCCCCGCTGTGATCTGGCCCCTGGGTGCAGCAGGGCTGGGCGAGGGTTGGCGGGGAGGGGAGGGACTTGAAGGAGCAGCAAGTGTCCTGGGACGAAACGGGGTGGGGGCAGGAGCCCAGGGCTGGGCTGGCAGGGGGCTGCGGATCGGGAGTGAGGGGCACCGGCAGAGCTGGGGGGGAGCCCAGGGCTAGGCTGGCAGGGGGCTGCAGATCGGGAGTGAGGGGCACCGGCAGGGATGGGGATGGGGGCGTCGGGGGATGGCTCCTTGCTCAGTCACCTGAATCCCAGCCCCGCCCCCCAAGGGACGGGGGTGGGGTGGGGGAGGGATACCCCCCCGTCCCCTCCCATCCACTGTTCCTGGGGGGGTATCCGAGCCGGGGAGGGTGGCTGGTGAATTCCTTAGCCCTGGGGCAGGGTGGGGGGTCTCTGAACAGACCTTGCTGGGAGCCCAGGTGGGAGGGGCTGGAATCTGCCCCCTGTGCCACTCACCCGCTGGGCTCTGAGTCAGCCGGGAGGCTGCCACCCCTGACTCAGCCAGGCACATCCTTTGGCATCCCTGATTTCCCCTGCCAGGTTCCCAGCCCTGCTCCGCCCTGCTCCCCCTACCTGGGACGGGCTCGGGATTTGTTCCCCTGTATACACAGCCGCCCTGCCCCAGAAGCAGGCACATCTCAGCACCCAGTGAGGCATCCCTGTATAAGAACAGAAGGACGGCCAGACTGGGTCAGACTAAAGGGCCATCTAGCCCAGGATCCTGGCTGCCAACAATGGCCAGTGCCCGGTGCCCCAAAGGGAATGAACAGAACCGGGAATCATCAAGTGACCCATCCCCAGTCGCTCATTCCGAGCTGCTGGCAAACAGAGGCCAGGCCACCATCCCTGCCCATCCTGGCTAATAGCCATTGATGGACCGATCCTCCAGGAACTTACCTACTTCTTTTCTGAACCCTGTTATAGCCCCCGCATCCCACCCCAGAGCTGGCTGCATCTCAGCACCGGGCGAGGTGGCCCTGTATAACCAGCCCCCGCATCCCACCCCAGAGCTGGCTGCATCTCAGCACCGGGCGAGGTGGCCCTGTATAACCAGCCCCCGCATCCCACCCCAGAGCTGGCTGCATCTCAGCGCCGGGCGAGGTGGCCCTGTATAACCAGCCCCTGCGTCCCACCCCAGAGCTGGCTGCATCTCAGCGCCGGGCGAGGTGGCCCTGTATAACCAGCCCCCGCGTCCCACCCCAGAGCTGGCTGCATCTCAGCGCCGGGCGAGGTGCCCCTGTATAACCAGCCCCCGCGTCCCACCCCAGAGCTGGCTGCATCTCAGCGCCGGGCGAGGTGCCCCTGTATAACCAGCCCCTGCGTTCCACCCCAGAGCTGGCTGCATCTCAGCGCTGGCTAAGCAACACTCAAGCTGTATTACTTGACCTTTGTCCAAGGTGCCCTGTCATGGTGAATACGGGTGCTCCAATAACTGGGAGGAAGAGAAAATATGATTCATAAAGGGACGGGTGAGCCGCAAACGGCTATTTTCAGGAGTGACGGGAGGGGTCGGAAATCAGCCTGGATCTTGGGCTGGAAAGTATGAGCTCTTCCCCTGATAGGTCCCAGCAGCTGGTCTGGCGGAGCTGGCCCAGGGGGAGCCCAGAGCTGGGCTAGCAGGGGGCTGCGGGTCGGGATTGAGGGGCACTGGCAGAGCTGGGTTGGGGGGAGCCCAGGACTGGGACAGCAGCAACCCCAGGTTCTCCCCCTCCCCCATAAGTGCTCCTCCCACCTCTTCCCAGAAGCCCTTGGGGAACTGAGAGTCGTGACACGGGTTTTCCAGACTCTGTTTCTCTTTGGCCCCTTCTCAGCTTATCGGCAAGGCCCCGGTCCAGCTTGTGACCCTCGGTGGCTTCCCCTTGGTTCCTGGAACCTTTCCCTCCGCCCTGGGCAGAACAGGAAGCACACAGAGGGGTCAGGGACAATGGACGTCTAGCTTTCTTCCCCAGCTCAGCCTCCCAGCCTCCCCTGGTCAAGTCAGGGCCACTCACTCTGCCTCAGTTTCCCTCTCTGTAAAATAGGGATCATGATCCTGTTAGACTGTGAGCGCTCAGGGCAGGGCCTGTCTCTGGCTGTCTCCGGGCAGCACCTGGCATGACGGGGCAGTAGTGCCTGGTGACTTCACCATAATGCACAGAGTTATTCATTTCTCCTTGGCCGGGAAGGGAGCTGGCACAGACCCCAGGGACGGTTCGGGCTCATTTAGTTACACACACAGTGAGGGAGCTCAGAGATTTCACCTCCAAACAGAGAAGGTGAGATGGATGTGCTCACACATACACACACCACACACATGCGCACCATTTGGAGCCACAAAAAATTCATGCCTTGCTCCTGCAGCCAGATGACCGACCTTGTGCCCAACACAGGACCCCTGACCACAGCCAGCGATTGCAGCCTCCAGCCCATAGCTGGTCATTGAGTTAGTGTCCATGTCTCAGGCACACCCAGGCTTGATGTAAAGGCTCCTCCGTGTCCCTTGGAAACTTGTGCCAAGGGTCGATTCCCCTCCCTGTTACCAAGCTGCACCTTAGTTCCCAACTGAATTTGTCTCACTTCAGCGTCCAGCCGCCGGCTCCCGTTCTGCCTCGAGCTGCTGGATTCAGCTCTTCCATAACCCAAAGAGCTCAAATCCCTGACCTCTCTCACGAGGTGTTTTCCAGACTCCGTCTCATTCTTGTGACTTTCCAGCAACAGCCAGGGTTAAAAAGAGGCCCCCTTCTGCTTTGCAATCCATGCATAATTAAAGGGGAATCTTCCTCCAGGTGAAGGCAGTGCGGGGCATAGGATACAGATTTTAAAATGTCCCTTTGCGTCTTTAAATCTCGCATGTGAAGAGCTCCTGAAAGACCCAAACAGCCAAGGGTGGGAGCGAGGGAAGGGAAAGGTCAAATAGAATCCAGTCTAAAGTGATGTAAGAACATCCAGGAAGTAATTTTGGCTTTAAATAAAGTGGCTTAAATCACATGCAGGAACAGGACAAGGGGCTACATGGGACATTTCCCCTCTAGCGGGCGCTGGCCCCAATCCGGCCCCGGGACAGGGGACTGGCAGGCCCAAGGGGGTGGGGAATGGGACTCAGGGCCTTTCCCCGCTAGCGGGCGCTGGCCCCAATCCGGCCCCGGGACAGGGGACTGGCAGGCCCAAGGGGGTGGGGAATGGGACACGGGGCCTTTCCCCGCTAGCGGGCGCTGGCCCCAATCCGGCCCCGGGACAGGGGACTGGCAGGCCCAAGGGGGTGGGGAATGGGACACGGGGCCTTTCCCCGCTAGCGGACGCTGGCCCCAATCCGGCCCCGGGACAGGGGACTGGCAGGCCCAAGGGGGTGGGGAATGGGACACGGGGCCTTTCCCCGCTAGCGGGCGCTGGCCCCAATCCGGCCCCGGGACAGGGGACTGGCAGCCCAAGGGGGGTGGGGAATGGGACACGGGGCCTTTCCCCGCTAGCGGGCGCTGGCCCCAATCCGGCCCCGGGACAGGGGACTGGCAGGCCCAAGGGGGTGGGGAATGGGACACGGGGCCTTTCCCCGCTAGCGGACGCTGGCCCCAATCCGGCCCCGGGACAGGGGACTGGCAGGCCCAAGGGGGTGGGGAATGGGACACGGGGCCTTTCCCCGCTAGCGGGCGCTGGCCCCAATCCGGCCCCGGGACAGGGGACTGGCAGCCCAAGGGGGTGGGGAATGGGACACGGGGCCTTTCCCCGCTAGCGGGCGCTGGCCCCAATCCGGCCCCGGGACAGGGGACTGGCAGCCCAAGGGGGTGGGGAATGGGACACGGGGCCTTTCCCCGCTAGCGGACGCTGGCCCCAATCCGGCCCCGGGACAGGGGACTGGCAGGCCCAAGGGGGTGGGGAATGGGACACGGGGCCTTTCCCCGCTAGCGGACGCTGGCCCCAATCCGGCCCCGGGACAGGGGACTGGCAGGCCCAAGGGGGTGGGGAATGGGACACGGGGCCTTTCCCCGCTAGCGGGCGCTGGCCCCAATCCGGCCCCGGGACAGGGGACTGGCAGCCCAAGGGGGTGGGGAATGGGACACGGGGCCTTTCCCCGCTAGCGGGCGCTGGCCCCAATCCGGCCCCGGGACAGGGGACTGGCAGCCCAAGGGGGTGGGGAATGGGACACGGGGCCTTTCCCCGCTAGCGGGCGCTGGCCCCAATCCGGCCCCGGGACAGGGGGCTGGTGTCAATACGTTATTCTAAGGTCTGCACATGGCTCCCCCTTGTGGCCACATCTGGACATGCAGCTGCCCTGGCACCAATCTCCCCGATTCCATTTTCTAGGTAAGATTTTTCTTTTTACGGACATTTCGTTGGGCGGGGGGTGGGGGGGCTGGCTCAGAAATGCTCAGAGTTCAACCCCTCTGTGTGCCCCCGCGGCCGGCCCCACGCCGCCAGCCCATTATACAAAGGAGGAAACAAACACTGAGAATTTAGGGGCAAATTACTTTGCCCAAAGTCACACAGCCGAGCTGTGGATAGAACTCAGGAGTCCTGGCTCCCAGACCACCCTCCAACCCACTAAGCCCCAGTCCCCAAGATGGGGGCTGGGTGGGTCTAGTTATGGCACTGAGTGGTAGTATCTAGGAGCCCTGGCTCCGTGTGCCTCTTGCTTTAACCGCTAGACCCCACTGAAGTCTAACCCCACGGCTTCGTCCCACAATAACCCAACCGGCCTGCACCCGTGATGGATTCGACTCAGGGTGTGTGAATAGACATGAAAACTGGACTGCAAAGTGCATGCGTTTTAATCACAGAGCCTCAGAAGCCCCCACAGGCGCCCCCAAGCTCCTGAAGGTCCCTTATTCCCCAGCTCTGACTTAGTCTTCTGCCATTGATCTGCAGTCTGCATGGCTTCGTCTTCCAGGCAGGGTCCTCAAAAGCCGCTCGATGGTGCAGTTCCCCGCACCAGCCCTGCACACACACCCCTCCCGCAGGCATGAGTCTGTTTTTTAACTCCAGCTGGCCGGCCCATGGTTCAAGAAGGATGTGGGTCAGTTGGGGAGAGGTCAGTGAAGATCTGTGAGGATGATTAAAGGGTTATTAAACCTGCCTTAGCGCGAGAGACTCCAGGAGCTCGATCTATGCAGCTGAACACACAGACGGTTCAGGGGCGACTTGGTCCCTGTCTGTGAGAACCTACTCGGCGAACAAACATTCACTGACGGGCTGCGTACTCCAGCAGAGAAAGGTCTGACCTGACCCGACGGCTGGGAGCTGAAACCAGACAGATTCAGGCTGGCAATAAGGGATGTGTTTTTAACAAGGAGGGGAATTGACCATTGGGACAAGCTACCCCCAGCCGTGGTGGATTCTCCTTCGCTGGCTACGTTTAACTCCAGCTGGGCTGTTTCTCTAACTGATCTGCTCTAGGATTTGTCTGGGGGCAGGTCTCCGGCCTGGGCTGTCCAGGAGCCAGACGAGCTGCTCACAACAGCCCCTTCCATCACTGGTGGCTGGGTCTGTCTCAGATCGCACAGCCTGACCCCTGGACAGCATAGGCCACGAGGCTGCACCACATTACCCCGGCACTGAGGTCGGTCACTTGGGTTTGGCTAGAACAGGGGTGGGCGAACTATGGCTCGTGGGCTGGATCTGGGCCATCAGCCATTTTAATCTGGCCCTCAAGCTCCCGCAGGGGAGCAGGGTCTGGGGTTTGCCCCACTCTGGTGCTCCAGCCAGTGAGCAGGATTAGGGGCCACTCCACATGGCTCCCAGAAGCAGCTGCATGGCCCCGCTCTGGCTACTATGCATAGGGGCAGCGAGGGGGCTCCACTCTGCATGCTGCCCCTACCCAAAGTGCTGCCCCTGCAGCTCCCATTGGCCGGGAATCACAGCCAATGGGAGCTGCAGGGGCAGCGCCTGCAGATGGGGCAGCGTGCAGAGCCTCCTGGCCATGCCTCCGCGTAGGAGCCAGAGGGGGGCATACCACTGCTTCCAGGAGCCGCTTGAGGTAAGCACCACCCGGAGCCTCCACTCCTTAGCCCCTCCTGCACCCCAATCCCCCGCTTCAGCCCTGGTCCCCTTCTGCCCTCCAAACTCCTCGATCCCAGCTTAGAGCACCCTCCTACACCCCAAATTAATCAACCCCAGCCCCACCCCAGAGCCCGCATCCCCAGCTGGAGCCTGCACCCCTTCCCCCACCCCAACCCCCTTCCCCAGCCCTGATCACCCTCCCACACCCTGAACTCCTCATTTCTGGCCTCACCCCTGGAGCCCGCACCCCCAACCAGAGCCCTCACCCCCTCCCACCCCCCAGCCCCAATTTTGGGAGCATTCATGGCCCCCATACAATTTCTATTATCAGACGTGGCCCTCGGCCCAAAACGTTTGCCCAGCCCTGGGCTAGAGCATCTTCCAGACAGTGTGCGGCAAAGGAGACAAGAGATGGACGAGCCGTCGCCTCCCAGAGCAGTTCGCGCCAATGGCCAATCACCCACCCGGTTAAAAAATCCTGCCTTGTTTGTAAGTTGAACGTCGATCTCCTGCTTGAATGACCGTGGGCTGGGCCTTGTTCAGTCTCCCTCTGCTCGACCGAAGGGCCCTTTGGATCACGCCCCCAGGACGGCGTTTAGACACAGGAATCAAGTCCCCTCAGAACAGTCTTTCTGAGGGCATGTCGACACTGGCCATTTAAAGCAGAAAAAGTACCATTTTTGCGCAAAAATCATGGGAGCATCTACACTTGCCAATGTTGAAGAATTGCCATTTTTAGGTCTGTAATGGAGTGACCAGAGTGTGCCAGCAATGCCCCTCTGCCATGCACATTGGCCAAACTGGACAGTCTCTACGTAAAAGACTAAATGGACACAAATCAGACGTCAAGAATTATAACATTCAAAAACCAGTTGGAGAACACTTCAATCTCTCCGGTCACTCGATTAAAGACCTAAAAGTGGCAATACTTCAACAAAAAAACTTCAAGAACAGACTCCAATGAGAAATTGCTGAACTGGAATTAATTTGCAAACTGGATACAATTAACTTAGGCTTGAATAGAGACTGGGAGTGGATGTGTCATTACACAAAGTAAAACTATTTCCCCTTGTTTATTCCCCCTCCACCCCCTCCCTGTTCCTCAGACGTTCTTGTCAACTGCTGGAAATGGGCCACCTTGATTATCACCACAAAAGGTTTTTCTCTCCTGCTGGTAATAGCTCTCCTTAACTGTGTAAGGCAACACCCATTGTTTCATGTTCTCTGTGTATATAAATCTCCCCACTGTATTTTCCACCGAATGCATCCGATGAAGTGAGCTGTAGCTCACAAAAGCTTATGCTCAGATAAATTTGTTAGTCTCTAAGGTGCCACAAGTCCTCCTGTTCTTTTTGCGAATACAGACTAACACGGCTGTTACTCTGAAACCTATCAATGGGGAAAGAAGATGCTTTCAAATCTGGGGGGGGGCAGAGGGGGGTAGGCTTCGTTTTGTGTGTTCTCCTGGGAAGCAGAGAAGCATCAGGTCAGAAAACTCCTTCTCCTAAACCATCCTAAAAGTCTCTCATATTACAAATTGTAAGTAAATGCCAGGCAAGGCATGTTAGATTATCTTTTGTTTTGCTTGTGAATTTTTCTTTTGCCGGAGGGAGGTTTATTCCTGTTTTTTGTAACTTTGAAACTAAGCCTAGAGAAAATTCTGCTGTGTTTTTGAATCTTTTGTTACCCTGTACAGTTATTTTCCATCCTGACTTTACAGAGGTGATTTTTACCTTTTTTTTTTAAAAAATAAAATCCTTCTTTTAAGAACCTGACTGTCTCTATTATCCTAAGACCCAAGGGGTTGGGTCCATGATCACTTTGTAACCAATTGGTTAGGATATTATTCTCAAGCCTCCCCAGGAAAGGAGGTGTAAGGGCTTGGGGGGATATTATGGGGGAATAGGAACTCCAAGTGGTCCTTTCCCTGATTCTTTGTTAAATCACTTGGTGGTGGCAGCGTACCCTCCAAGGGCAAAGAATTTGTGCCTTGGGGAAGTTTTAACCTAAGCTGGTAGAAATAAGATTCGGGGCTTTCATACGGATCCCCACATCTGCACCCTAGAGTGGGGAGGGAACCCTGACATGGACAGACCCAGGATGCCCTGCAATCACCCCCACCTTCCCACAAGACCCATTGTCAGACTGGGAAGAGCTGCACTGTGGGATAGCTGCCCTCAGTGCGCTGCCCCCTTCAAAAAAAAGTGTAGACACAGCCTCAGGGCATGATGTCACTAGCAGTGTTAAAGCCCTGCCATGGCAACACTTTAACGCAGCTTGTGTGGTCGCGGGACCAGCGCTGGGAGAGCTCTGAAAATCCCGCCTCCATGAGGGGCGCAGCTTCCAGCACTGGGACACTGTCTACACTGGCGTGTTACAGCGCTGACACTTGCTGCGCTTGGCGGGAGGGTTCACAACCCTGAGCGAGAATGTTGCAGGGCTGTAAAGTGCCAGGTTAGACAAGGCCTCAGACTCTTGGCGAGGTGGGTTGGTTTTTTTGCAATGCTGCAGCTGCACAGTTTCTGCGCTCCACGTGCTTGGCAGCGAGCAAGCCTCGGGTGCGACAGCGCAGACAGCTGCTTTGCTGCACGGAGCCTTGCCAGTGGAGACAAGGCCTTAGTCTGTGTACACGCTACATCAGAGAATCAGAATATCAGGGTTGGAAGGGACCTCAGGAGGTTCTAGTCCCACCCCCTGCTCAAAGCAAGACCAACCCCAACTAAATCATCCCAGCCAGGGCTTTGTCAAGTCTGACCTTAAAAACTGCTAAGGAAGGAGATTCCACCACTTCCCTAGCGAACCCATTCCAGTGCTTCACCACCCTCCTAGTGAAAAGGTGTTTCCTAATATCCAACCTAGACCTCCCCCACTGCAACTGGAGACCATTGCTCCTTGATCTGTCATCTGCCCCACTGAGACCAGCTGAGCTCCATCCTCTTTGGAACTCCCTTCAGGTAGTTGAAGGCTGCTATCAAATCCCCCCTCATTCTTCTCTTCCGCAGACTAAACAATCCCAGTTCCCTCAGTCTCTCCTCATAAGTCATGTGTTCCAGTCCCCTAATCATTTTTGTTGCCCTCCGCTGGACTCTTTCCAATTTTTCCACATCCTTCTTGTAGTGTGGGGCCCAAAATAGGACACAGTACTCCAGATGGGGCCTCACCAATGTCGAATAGAGGGGAATGATCACGTCCGTCGATCTGCTGGCAATGCTCCTACTTATACGGCCCTAAATGCCATTGGCCTTCTTGGCAACAAGGGCACACTGTTGATTCATATCCAGCTTCTCGTCCACTGTAACCCCTAGGTCCTTTTCTGCAGAACTGCTGCCGAGCCATTTGCTCCCTAGTCTGTAGCGGTGCATGGGATTCTTCCGTCCTAAGTGCAGGACTCTGCATTTGTCCTTGTTGAACCTCATCAGATTTCTTTTGGCCCAATCCTCTTAATTTGTCTAGGTCCCTCTGTATCCTATCCCAACCCTCCAGCATATCTACCTCTCCTCCCAGTTTAGTGTCATCTGCAAACTTGCTGAGAGTGCAATCCACGCCATCCTCCAGATCATTAATGAAGATATTGAACAAAACCAGCCCCAGGACCGACCCTTGGGGCACTCTGCTTGATACTGGCTGCCGACTAGACATGGAGCCATTGATCACTACCCATTGAGCCCGACAATCTAGCCAGCTTTCTATCCACCTTATAGTCCATTCATTCAGCCCATACTTCTTTCACTTGCTGGCAAGAATACTGTGGGAGACGGTGACAAAAGCTTTGCTAAAGTCAAGGAATCTTTGTGATGTCACTCAGGGTGTAAATAAGCCACCTCCCTGAGTGATGTAAGTTACACCAACCCAAGCGCCAGTGTGGACAATGCCATGTCGGTTAAAGAGTTTCTCCTGCCGACATAAGTGACCGCTGTTCTCAGGGGCTGGTGTAATTATGGCCTTTTCCACACTACACAGTTTTGCGGTGCATTTCGCCAACAAGCCAGTGGAGCTGTATGCACTACAATGCAACTTTGGTCAGCAAAACTCTCCTGTTTTGCCGATAAAATAAAACCACCTCAATGAGCGGTGAGAGCTGTTTGTGGCAAAGTTAAAGTGACAAAGGGTCGGTGGCGATGCTGCCGTTTGTTACGTTGCCAGAAATGGCCTCCTGCAGCATCCCACAGTGCCCACTGGCTTGCACTCCACTGTCCTGGGTCCGGCCATGCTGGCGTGTGACCCTCGTCTTTCAAAGCTCGGGGAAGTTCTGACAGCTGAGCCGATCCGAGCCAGCAGCAAACATTGAGGTGGAATCCTGCTCTCCCCGGCACTAGGAACACAGTGGCAGGCAGGCAGGGTGTGTGTGTGTGTGCTGTGCAGTGCAGAGCCGGGGAGTAGGGTGCCGAGATATCCCAATTTTATAGGGACAGTCCCAATATTTGGGGCTCTCTTTTATATGGGCACCTATTACACCCCCCCCACACACACACTCTGTCCCGATTTTTCATACTTGCTGTCTGGTCACCCTACGGGGGAGGGAGGCAAAGGCTAATGTCAGGGGTGTCCCCATCCCCCTGCCTCAGGACTGGTGGCTTCCAGCTGCTGTCTGAACTTAGAGACAGCGTGCCAGCACACTCACTGTCCCCCAACACACACACTTCCCCAACACACGTGTCTCTCTCAGATACACACTCCCCCTCCCCAAATACTCTCATACACTTCCCCAACACACTGTCTTTCGCCCTCCCCCACACACTCCCTTTCCCCCCACCCCCATTCAATTGAAAAGCAACTGGCAATTGAGTAGGATACCCATGGGACAAGGGGATTGAGAAAGCTGCATCAAGCGATGCTGCCCCTGCCCCGTGAGGTGTTGCAAACCCTTCCCGAAGCACCCTGTGGCCAGTTGCACGGTGGGTTGGCTACCCCCGGTGCCCTGCTCTCTGCCTGGCAGCTAAACCGACCCAGCCCCCGGCCTGGCCATGGCCAGGCCGATGGAAAAATGCTCCCATCACCCCAGCTACCGCTGCTCAGGAACTTGGGTTCGCAACAGCCAGGGGAAGACCCTTCCTCCAGCCCCAGAGCTGTGATGCCGGAGCGGAGCCCTGGCCTAGTCTCGGACCTTCTCTCGAGCCCTTGTGGCTCTTCTCTGCCGCGTCCGAATTTCTCCACCCTCCCTTGTAAAACACCTGCCCTGGGCCTGGACGCAGGATGCCAGTGTCGGGCGGAGCAGTGCCGCTGGCAGAGGGACAGTCCCTGCTTGTAATTCAGGGCCCCTCCACCTGCCCCACGTCCCAGGCTGATCCCCAGTGGGGCTCAGCGCTCGCATGAGAACGGGAGTGCCCCAAGCCCCCCCAGGAACGCTGACCGTGACCCATCCCCATGCCCTCCTCTGCAGGAGGATGCGCTGGGGAGGGAGGAGTGGAAGAAGTTCAACCGGCTGAGACAAGAAAGCCCTGAAGAAACAACGAAGCAGGATGGCTGAAAATGGTCATAGGGATCTCCAGACTCCTTAATACCATCTCCTCCGTCATCGGGACAGTGGCACCCTCGTGCAAGGTGGGGGGCAGTGGGAAAGATTTACCCTTGGTTTTATGAGGGGAAATGGGTGCACGGTTCTCAAGTCAAACAGGAGGGAAAACCCCAGCAAGGACATGGCCACAGGCAGATGACCGGGGGGGGGGGGCAGAGTGAGGGCAAATGCTTCAGCCGTGTTACTGAGCATGCTCAGTAGAAGTCAAGCAGCAAATCGGGGGGGGGGGAGGGGGTTGCTTTTACCTGAGTTTGCAGGTCTCAGCTTCCAGGCAGGGCTCAGTGGTGCAGTGACCCCCACAGGAGTGACCCCTCCGGCTGCTTCGGCCGCAGTGGCTCGGGTGTGATGCCAGGGTGTCTGGGGCTGTCCCCCAGGGCTCTCGGGGCCGCTCACTGGGGTCTTGCCCAGTGGCACACGGCAGGACTTTCCAGAAGCGGGGCTCGCCCGGCGGCTCAGAATTAAAATCAGCCAGGCCCCACATCAGCATCAGCCCAGCTCGCGCAGAAAGAGGCAGCCCTGGGCAGTGATGGAGGGGTGGGGAGGATGAGGGGAACTCAAGAGGAGCTGGCCTGTGTCCGCGATCCCCCGAGCCAGGCTGGCCAGCTAGAGTTAAACGTACACCCACACCCGTGGGAGCATTTGCCAGGGCGGGAGGGGGAATAGTGCAGGGAACTGCACCTTCGAGCAGCTTTGGGACCCTGCCGGGAAGACGAGGCCATGCAGATGCAGCATAAGATGAAGTTAGAGCTGGAGTGCAAGAGACCTTCAGGGGCTTGGGTGGGATCTCGATGCTTTGACACTGATTAAAACTCACGCGCTCGCTTTGGAATCCGGTTTTCACGTCTTCGCACCCAAGGGACTGAACCGGCTTGTTACGGCTGCAGGGCGGGTGGGTTGTTACGGGACAAAGCCGCAGGGTTAGACTGTGTTCGCTCCTCAGCCACAAAATCTCGCATCCTCCCTGCATGCTGCTAAAGGGGTGAGCTGGACATTAAAACACTGGACTGGGTTACAGCAGAAGGGGCTGGGAGCCAGGACTCCTGGGTTCTACGCCTGGCTCTCGGAGGGAAAGGGGGAAGTCTAGTGCTTAGAGCAGTGGGGCTGGGAGCCAGGACTTCTGGGTTCTATCACTTAGAACAAGTAATTCTGCCCTGCTCAGTGATGGTTTCCACATCTGTGCAACGGGCTGGGGGCTGGCTGCATGGGGCTGGCTACATGGACGCACAGAGGGGTTAAGCACTTGCCATTTCTGAGCCAGCATCTACCCCCCCCCCCCAAAAAAAAAGTCCCTTAAAAGAAAAATCTTACCTAGGAAATGAAGTAGGGGAGATTGGAGCCAGGGCAGGTGCACTTCCAGATGTGGCCACAAGGGGGAGCCATTTGTAAACCGTAGAATAACGTATTGACACCAGTTGCCCCTCCCCGCCGCCGGTTCGGGGCCAGCGCCCCCCAGAGCGGAAAGGCCCCGTGCCCTATTCCCTGATGCGATCGAAGCCACTTTATTTAAAACTGAAATTAATTCCTGGATGACAGTTACATCCCTTTAGACTCAGTTCTATTTGACCTTCCCCTCCCCCCCCCCCAGCTTTTGGGGTTTTTCCAGGGGCTCCTAACATGTGAGATTTAAAGAGACAAAAACAACGAGGAGTCTGGTGGCACCTTAAAGGCTAACAGATTTGTCTGGGCATAAGCTTTCATGTCTAAAAAACCCACTTCTTCAGATGCATGGAGTCATCTGAAGGTCTTTAAGGTGCCACCGGACTCCTCGTTGTTTTTGTGGATACAGACTAACAGAGCTACCCCTCTGCCACTTGGTACCAAAGAGACAAAGGGGAATTTAAAATCCCTATCCTATGCCCCACACTGCCTTCCCCTGGAGGAAGATTCCCCTTTAATTTATCATGCAGCGTAAAGCAGAAGGGGGCCTCTTTTTAACCCTGGCTGTTGCTGGAAAGTCACAAGAATGAGACGGAGTCTGGAAAACACCTCGTGAGAGAGGTCAGGGATTTGAGCTCTTTGGGTTATGGAAGAGCTGAATCCAGCAGCTCGAGGCAGAACGGGAGCCGGCCGTTGGACGCTGAAGTGAGACAAATTCAGTTGGGAACTAAGGTGCAGCTTGGTAACAGGGATGGGAATCGACCCTTGGCACAAGTTTCCAAGGGACACGGAGGAGCCTTTACATCAAGCCTGGGTGTGCCTGAGACATGGACACTAACTCAATGACCAGCTATGGGCTGGAGGCTGCAATCGCTGGCTGTGGTCAGGGGTCCTGTGTTGGACACAAGGTCGGTCATCTGGCTGCAAGTTCTAGGGGGACGTGGGGGGGGGCAGGGGGAGTGTATACACGTGCATGCTGCCCCCTGCTGGACGAGATGAGCCCTGCTCTGTGTCTGTTTGTCTGTGTCTCTCTCTCTCCCTGGTGTTTCCCACTTTGTCTGTTTGGAGGTAAAAATCTCTGAGCTCCCTCACTCTTTGTGCCTGAACCATCCCTGGGGTCTTCCAGTTCCTGTCCCTGCCAAGGAGAAATGAATACTTCTGTGCATTACAGGGGTGTCAACAAGTCACAGCTGAGATCGGCGCTGCCCAGCCACAGCTAGAGACAGGCCCTGCCCCAAGCTCTCACAATCTAACAGGATCATGATCCCTATTTTACAGAGAGGGAAACTGAGGCAGAGTGAGTGTCCCTGACTTGCCAGTGGGAGATTGGGAGCTGGGGAAGGGAACCAGGCGTCCACGGTTCCTGACCCCTGTGTGAGCTTCCTGATCCATTGGGGGGGTGGGGGCGGTTCCAGGAACTGAGGGGACATAGCCAGGGGTCACTAGCTGGACATGGGCCTTGTCGATGGGCTGAGAAGGGCCCCAAAGAAGCAGATTCCAGAAAACCCATGTCATGACTGTTACCCAAGGTCTTCTGGGAATGGGGTGGGGGCAGTTGGGGGGGCAGCTATGGTAGCTGTGCTAAACAGCTCTGCTGGTGCCCCTCAATCCTGACTCACAACCCCCTGCTAGCCCAGACCTGGGCTGCCCCTACTCCCAGCTCTGCTGGTGCCCCTCACGCCTGACCCAGAGCCTGCTGGACACCCAGGCCGGCTGTTCTGGCCAGACCCCAGGGGCTAGGGAAGCCAACTGGAAATCCTTCAGTAGTTGGAAATATGATGCTCCGAACAGGCGTGTGACTCCCAGTGGATGCTGAGTCCAAGGGGGCTGGGCAGAAGGTAGGACAGGAACATAGTGAGGGTCCGAACGGGGCCAGACGTGTGTCGGGAACAGCCAGGGTTGGTGGCGGAGCAAAGAGAAACTCAACCCGCTGGCCTTGTGCTGTGTGGGTGCCATGTGACAACGTTGTGTCTGAACTTTTCCACATCATCAGGGCCCAGGCCAGGCGTCCGGGGGCAGAACCCCACTGGTCTGGGTGGAAATTGCGACACCGGCAAGGGGGGAAATGGGAGATACGTAGCCTCTGGGCGTTTCATCGGCAGAGTCACCAGCTTCACCAGGGTCTGATTGGCTCTAGAACAAAGAGCCAGTACAGGGCAGCCAGGATTCCCCCCTGCCTAACTGGCCCAGTCTGGCCACCTGCCTAACACAGGCCAGAGACCCACACCCAAGGAACCTTTCCACCCAGACCATATCGATGGGTGAGCTAGCACGAGTCTCCCAGGCTGGGTTTAAAGACCCTAAATGACAGAAGGTCCAATGCCCCCTTTAGAAGCTGTTTCTTGAGGGTGTTTGTTCCGCTCTCTGGAGTGGCTCACCCCCATGAGTGCCACCCTCAGGGCAGACAGTCAGATACAGGGAAGCCCCCCGTGCCCCAAGCCGGTGGCATCGGCTAGAATTCGATTTCACCAACCCAGTGACAAATGTGAACTCCTGGAGCACTAGAACGTGGAGTCACAGCCAGTCTCCTGAGACCCTGGTCACCCAGACAAACTGAACTTTGTCATCAATGGTCACTTTCACCAAAAATCACCCCACAGTCCCGTCACTCACCCCAGATCAACTGGGACTCTGGATCCGACGACACTGCCGGCGGCTAATTTTATAATAAACCGACTGATGGTTTGTTAGCACGGAACAGGAAGAGAGAGTCATGGAGAGGTTAAAGCAGGTACAATACCTGCCCAGGTGAGTCATGGTCTGTAATTCCCAATGGTGGCAGAGATGCAGCAACCCGCTGGATCCCTGCATGTTGCTCAGGGCGGCCCGGACTAACTGGGGGAATCTCCCTCTTCTCATCCAGCTATTCCACCCCGGTAGATGCCAAACGGGCCAGAGATGCAGGATCTTTCCCCGAATCCAAACCAACCGCTCCTTCTCCCAGAGAACAAGCCGCCAGGGTCCCCACCCCCGGGGGCTCTTCCTTGGAGGCCCGAGAGCGAGGGAGCATTTCAAATCTTTGGCCTCGGCCATCACACACACAAGGCCCCCGGCCTTGAAATGAGCCTGCAGCAAAGCGAAGACCCCCCGGCACAGCGCTTCCTGCTGGTGGTCTGGGAATTTGCTCTTTTCCAGCCTCGGAGCACCACCCTCTGCTGGCCGGTGTCTCACCTGCCTCAGGCCACATGTCCCTCCCAGACCCCCCCAGCAGTACCCCCACCCTCTTGATCTCCCCTCCCAGGGGAACCCCCAACCCTCTATCCCCACCAGTCCTCATCTAGCCCCTGCTCACTGGGGCAGGCTGCAGTGGCCACTCGTCACTGGCAAGGGGGTAGGACCAGCTGCCTTTGCCTATCCCCGGGCTGCCCCTCTGCAGCTCCAGCACCTTTGATGGCCTTCAACAAGGCCTCACCCTGGGGGTTCACCAGGCCAGGGCTCCCCAGCATCCTTTGCCCTTCCCCAGCCCTGCTCTACTTCAGGTACCTCGCTCCCAGGTGGCTCAGCCCATCCCCCTCCAGGGCTAGAGGGAGACTCTCCAGCTCCTGGCCCCCAGCCCTCTTATAAGGGCCAGCTGGGCCCTGACTGAGCTGGCCCCAGCTGTGGCTGCTTCCCCAGTCAGCCGAGCCGGGCTGCTCTTAACCCCTGTTCTCCCGGGGTGGGGCGGCTGCCCCACGCCAGAGCCCTTTTCTGTTCAAGTCCTTCCTCTGTGTCCCACGCGGCGCCTTTCTGGTCGGACAGGGTCTTTCGCTCCCCGGGCTGGGCACACACCCTGGCCACGCTTGGCCCTGCATCAGAACAGGGTGCGGAGACCTGAATACCCGGCGAGAAACACCCCAGTAGATTTCTGCCCTTTAAACCCCAAAGACACTCAGACCTGTTCCCAACCGCCCTGCTCCGCACTAGCCACAAGTGACCCGGTCCAGCCCAGCTGGCGCCCGGTCTGCCAGCCTCACCCGATGCTCCCGGAGAAATATTGTAAAGGTGGGCGGGGGGAATGTGGGGCCCCCTCAGATTTGCTGCTTAACTTGTACTGAGCATGCTCAGTAACATCTGCTGAAGCTGCTGCCCTCACTCTGCCCCCCCACACACACACGATGGGGCACCACTGGGGGGGCAAACTCATATTCTTTTGTTTGCTAAAGAGTGGGGGGACCATGGCTCCTTGCCCCCCCCCTGGTTTCAGCCCCGGCGGGGGTACCCAGGAGAAACCCCCCCCTCCAGCGGCACTGTGGAGTGAACTACCAGGTGGCCTGGGGAAGTGGGGGGCGCCAGTATCTGCTGGGACGAGGGGGGTGGGGGGCTCAGATGAGCCTCAGGTTTAAATGCTGGGACTCCCCTGTGGAGACAAGCTGCCCAGGGATCCTGCTCATGAGAGGCAGGCAGGAGTCAGCCCAGCTGAGCAGGATTCTTGTGTTAAAGAACGGGTGGGCCCCGGCCCCCCCCCCGGCCCCAGCGCCCCTGATTGGCGTTGGCCCCTTCTTCCTCGTCCGGATTTGGCTCGCTGCAGCTGTCAGCTCTCGCCCAGCTGCTTCAAAGAGCCTCCGCTGGGAAATCTCTTCCCCAGGGCGGGCCGGAGAGACCTGGGTCACGTCACCATTCGCCCCCCGCACCCCAAACAGCTTCAAGGGTCCCCGACTTGCTGTCAGAAAGGCCAGAATATCTCCCATCGCCTCAGCCTCCATCCTGCGGAGAAACGAGAAACTCACAGCAAAACCCCGACACAGCTGGGCATTTTCACTAATCCCCCACCCCCCCATCCAAGAGTTTGCCCCTGGGGTCCCAGCAGGCTGGTGTTTAAAACAGCGTCGTCCAGGGCCACCAAAATAACAGGATCCTCGAACCGGCCGCGCTGGAGCTAAGCGGAAAAGCTGCCCTCACATTTCCGACCTGTATCAGGCTTCAAGAAACCCCCCAGCCCCCTCGGGCCCCCGGCCGCCCTGCGTTGAGTTGCCCGCTGCAGCGTTTGTGAGAGTGGGCCGAAAACGGGCAGTTGCTTTGTTCAACCCGTAGCCGCACCCAGGTGGGCTCTTGCTATCGGTGCAGTCGTGGGAAAGGATGAAAGACCCAGCCCCAGCCCTTGCAGTGACATAGAAATGCTTGAAAATGAGCCATGAAGACCCCTAAACCCCTCCCAGCCACCCCAAAAAACAAGACAGTGAACAAACCCCCTCAAGATTGCTTTAAAATCATGGGATTGTTTAATACAATCTCAGGATTTCCTCTCCCCCCCTGCCCGCTTGGGGTGGGATCTTTGGCTGTTTGGGTTTGGCGAAGCTGTCGCGGTGATTGACGCCGCCAGACTCGGGCAGTGGGGCCGGAGCCCAAGGCAGAATCAGGTCCCTCTGCCATGTGGGAGTAAAGGGCAGAGCGAAGGGGTGACATCGCGCTCAGCCGGCCGTTCAGAAAGGTTGACAAGCCATAAAGTGGGTGAGCAGGGACTGGGTGCCCAGCCGTCCCGACAGGCTTTGGCGTATATAGGCAACTACCCTGCTACCTCCCCCCTCACCCAAAAAAGAAAGTGTCCTGATTTTTCACACTAGCCAGGGCTCAGCGCCCCTGGGGGACCCGGCAGAGCTCTGCGGGAACAGCTCCCCTCCTAGCGCCGTATTCGGGGACACAGGCGCTGTCATCCCCACAGAATCACGCCCGCTTTGGAAGGGAATCAGCGAAACCAAATTAGAGCCGCTTATTCCCCACAAGCTTGGCCACGCGGGGGCTGGAGCCACCTGGGTGGATCCGGGTTTGGAGCGCACCTGAGGGGACGTCCCGGAGAATAGCTGGGGGGGGGGGTCGGATTATTCAGTGCAAGTGACACCCCAAAGCGGACCTCAAACTGGTATTTTGGTCGGGAGGTGGGGTGGAGGGGTTGCTTGTTATTTCTCCCCCCCCCCCCGCACCCCATCCCCCGGCTTCCCCTTCTTCATGGAGAGACAATGGCGACAAAACTGGAAAACTGTTGGTGAATTTTGAAGGAAACTTTTTTGGTGGAGGAAAATTTTTGTTGTTTAAAGGCATTTTTTAGCCCCCCCAAAATGACTCCACATATTCGAGTAGCTCTAACAAAAGATGTCGGGTTGTGTGGGTGGGTGGGGGGGGGCGGGGTTCAGAGCTTCTACGTCCAGTTTTCTGCACTACCCCCAGGGCTGGTGCGTGTCTTTTGTTTTCTCCAGCACTGCACCCCTGGTGAGAGACTGCCCAGGCCCCAGCTTCACTAACCGTAACCCAGCTGCCCGGGCTGGGTCTGAGCCCGGTGAGCGCCCCTGGTCGGCCTGCACCCCTGGGAGCTGGCCTGTTTGCAGTGATTAGTGGAGGCAGGGGGTCCCTCTCACTGGGCTGGGGGATCTGTACCCGGCTACGTCCAGACGAGCCGTGTAACCAAATTCCTGGCTGCCAAGCGCCCGGAAAGACTCAGGGGCTGGGTGTTAACAGCCACAGGCCCTGGGCGGGTAGTTATGGGGGCTGGGGGGGAATGTGTCTGAGCCATGGGGGCACTTTTCACTGAAGGGACAGTCTCTGTCCATGTAGCGTCCCACATGACGGGGCCTGATCTCAGCTGGGGCCGGGACTGTCTCTCGCTGTGTCTGTGCAGCGCCCGGCGCGACAGGGCCCTGATCTCAGTTGTGACTTGTAGACGCTTCTGTAATGCACAGAATGATTCATTTCTCCTTGGCAGGGCAGGGCACTGGCACAGACCCCAGGGATGGTATTGTAGATAAATCTCTGCATTAAGCATCTTCGCATAACTTTCATATGACTTTGTATTATGCCTCTTCATATAACCTTGTATTGGGTCTATCCATGTGTGACCTGTTTTCATGCGACTTTGTGTCACGTCCTTTGATATGAGAACTTCGTATCAAATCTTTATATAGAAGCTTTGTATTGAAACTTGGTATAACGTTATAGCCCTAAGGATACTCAAGGTAGAAGAAAAATGTCTTTTTGCTAGGAGTAGAATAAGATCTCCCCCGCTTTTAATCCATTGCCCTGTTGAATGAATGAATGAATGAATGAATGAATGAGCAAGGCCTGGAAGGCAGCACCTCCAGCCAGCTGCAACCCTTGGAGAGGGGATGGAAGCCAGACTCAAGAACAATAAAGCTTGTCAAGTGGGCTCACTACAGAAGATCAGACATATTGACGGCCTTGGGTGTTAGGAGCGAGCACCTCCTTTTGAAAACACCCTCTCTGAAAATAAATGTGGCAGCATTAGGACAACACCCAGAAGGAAGCGCCACAGATGACCAAGGGACACAGGTGCAGATTCTGAATCTGGTACAGATTTGCCTGCGAGGGAAGCAGCTATAAATGTGAGGTGTCTTGCAGAGGACCCCGGGTCTCGTCTGGTCAACATGGGAACATCGATCCGGATCAGCAGAAGCCTGGCTCCACCCCTCCCCCATCAAACTCACCTAGCCAGTGAAGTTAAGGGGAGCAACTACAGTAGTTGGTAACAACAATAAGACGGAGTGCGCTTGTGTGTGTGTATATGTGAGTGCATGAGTGTAATATAGATCATATGCATATGATGCAGTGTTGATTGATACATGGATTACCAATAAATGTGGCACTTTGCCTTCTCCCCCCCAAAAAGATCCTGTGCAGTACTTTAAGTACAACAATATCATCTCACTTATTAACACACTTAGTGAGGGATCTTAGAGATCACACTTGCTGTAGAGAGAGCAGGTGTGTTTTTTTTTTTTTTTTTGCGAATACAGACTGACACGGCTGCTACCCTGAAACCTGTAGAGAGAGGGAATCTCTCTCTTTCTCTCTCTCCTTCTCTCCCAGGACAGCAAATTTCCGCTCTGAGTCTCCCCCCTGCTCTGATCTGAGCACTGAAAACTCCCCCTTCCTGCCTTAAACAATTCCCAAGGCCGCTTGCTTTGGGTGATGTCAATTATTAACTCAATGAGTCTCTGGCAGGCAAACTGAAGAAATGATCTGAAGTAGAAAGGATAAAATTCAATAGGGACAAATGCAAAGTACTCCACTTAGGAAGGAACAATCAGTTGCACACATACAACATGGGAAATGACCGACTAGGAAGGAGTCCTGCGGAAAGGGATCTGGGGGTCACAAGCTCAAGATGAGTTAACAGTGTAACGCTGTTGCAAAAAAAGCAAACATCCTTCTGGGATGTATTAGCAGGAGTGTTGTAAGCAAGACACACAAAGTAATTCTTCTGCTCTACTCTGAGCTGATTAGGCCTCAGCTGGAGTATTGTGTCCAGTTCTGGCCTCCACATTTCAGGAAAGATGTGGACAAATTGGAGAAAGTCCAGAGAAGAGCAACAAAAATGATGAAAGGTCTAGAAAACATGACCTGTGAGGGAAGATTGAAAAAATTGGGTTTGTTTAGTCTGGAGAAGAGAAGCCTGAGAGGGACATGAGAACAGTTTTCAAGTACATAAAAGGTTGTTACAAGGAGGAGGGAGAAAAATTGTTCTTGTGAACCTCTGAGGACAGGACAAGAAGCAATGAGTTTAAATTACATCAACTCTCAGAGAGGTTAAGCACTGGAATAAATTGCCTAGGGAGGTTGTGGAATCTCCATCATTGGGGATTTTTAAGAGCAGGTTGGACAAACACCTGTCAGGGATGAACTAGATAATACTTAGTCCTGCCTTGAGTGCAGGGGACTGGACTAGATGACCTCTCAAGGTCCCTTCCAGTCCTATGATTCTACATGGACAAGGGGGACCCAGCGGATATAGTGTACTTAGATTTTCAGAAAGACTTTGACAAGGTCCCTCACCAAAGGCCCTTACGCAAAGTGAGCTGTCATGGGATAAGAGGGAAGGGCTTCTCATGGATCAGTAACTGAGTAAAAGACAAGAAACAAAGGGTAGGAATTAATGGTCAGTTTTCAGAATGGAGAGAGGTAAATAGTGGGGTCCCCCAGGGGTCTGTACTGGACTCAGTCCTATTCAGTATATTCATAAATGATCTGGGAAAAGGTGCCAAACAGAGAGATGGCGAAGTTTGCAGATGATACAAAATTAGTCAAATTAGTTAAGTCCAAAGCCGACTGTGAAGAGCTACAAAGGGATCTCACAAAACTGAGTGACTGGGCAACAAAATGGCAGATGAAATTCAATGTTGATAACTGCAAAGTAATGCGCATGGGAAAACATCATCCCATCTATACATATACAATGATGGGGTCTAAATTAGACGTTGCCAGTCTAGAAACAGATCTGGGAGTCAGTGTGGAGAGTTCTCTGAAAACATCCACTCCATGTGCAGCGGCCATCAAAAAAGCGACCAGGATGCTGGGAATCATTAAGAAAGGGACAGAGAATAAAACAGACAATATCATGTTACCTCTATATAAATCCATGGGATGCCCTCACCTTGAATACTGCGTGCAGATGTGGTCGCCCCAGCCCATGCTCTGGGTGTCCCTAACCTCCCACTGCCAGGAGCTGGGAGTGGCCGACAGCGGACGGATCAGTCAATAACTCCCCTGTTCTGTTCATTCCCTCTGATGCTCCTGGCACCAGCCACTGTCGGCAGACAGGACCCTGGGCTAGATGGACCATTGCTCTGACCCAGTCTGGCCATCCTGATGTTCTTACGGCTAGCGGCTAAATCCTGGGCAGGGCTCACCCCAGCTTGCTTCGAAGGGCCAGCCAGCCTTTGACCCACCCCCCCAACCTTCGCTGCCCTCCTTGAGCTCAGCCCCAGTGCCGACCCCTGTTAATTCTGGGTGCCCGCGTCCAAGAGAGGAATCATGAGTGCAGAGCAGCGGTGAGGCCACGGCGGGCGGGGCGGGGGCGATCACATGAGAGGAGACTCAGAAGGGGGTTGCAGGCTGGGGGGGGGGGAGTGATTGCACCCCAGAAATACATCGGGGGGACCACCAGGGAGGGGGAATCGGATGCTTAGGGACAGGGCTGGCACAAGAACAAACTAGCCAAAGATCAGCTGAGCCCAGGACGGAGGACGAGGTTGGGGACCATCCAGAGAGATGGTGGTGGGGTGAGGTGGGGGCACAGAGGGGGCGAAGAACCTACCTAGACTGGAGCTGTAGCAGTTAAGAGCAGGGATGACGCAGGACCCTCACCGACCCTGAGGGGTCCAGTCCTGTGGGGGACCCCCCCCCCGAGCTCTTCTAACTCTGGATCTTCTCTGGATGGAGCATCAAACCCACTTGGAATCTTGCCTCCCCCCCCAGCGCCATCCAGTGGCAGCAAGTTCCACAGGCCAAAGGAAGGAGCTTTCTTTGGAGGAGCTGGAAATTGCACCCAGGCTCGCCACAGGCAGGTCATACATAGCCCACTGGCTCCCTCCCGTGGCTGAATCTAGCGGTGCCGCTGCTCTGGCCCCAATCTCACCTGTTCACATTTCCTACATTTTTTTTTCCCCTTTGGGACATTTTAGAGACAGGTGTGTGTGTGTGGGGGGGAGGATGTCCTCAGAGAACAGGGGGAAATTACCTGCTCAAGGTCCCAGAGCAGACCCTAAAATAAAACCAGGAATCCCAGCCCCCCCTGCTCTAACCACTAGACCCCACTCCCTTCCCAGAACTGGGGAGAGACCCCAGAAGAGCTGGCTCCCAGCCTTCCCCCCACACCATAATATACCCAATAGCAGTAACAATGTGCTGCGACTAGCACACTTGGGGGCCGGGCCGTGCCCAGGGCCGCTAGCTGGTGCATAACACAAATAATCGCCCAGCCCCTCACACCCCAGCCCCACTCGCTCCGCCGACCCACACAGTTTCCTGCATCACCAGGAAAAAGGTCTCTTTAATAGGCACTTGTGAATTTTTACAGAAAAAGGATTTGTTTTTGTTTTTTTTTCCAAAAAACCTTGTATAAATAGATTTGGCATTAAACACCCCACCCCTCCGCCCTGCCCCTCCCTGCTAAATAGCTCTCTTTGCTTCCATAAATTAAATCATCAGCTCCTATTTACAGCATATATATTAAAATCATTAGAATAATCCTTTCCCCTGCCCAGCAATGCAGCATGGAAAAAGCCTTTATAAAGTGCCCCTGCATTTGTTTGCACTGCAGCACCAATCTGAGGTAGGTGAGTGTTATCATCCCGGTTTTACAGATGGGGAAACTGAGGCACAGATTCGGTGGTTTTGTGTGTGTGTGCGCGCGTGCACGCGAGTGTGCTTGGGTTTTTTTTTACCAGAAGCTGGTCAGAAGAGCTGACAATGGAACCCAGGAGTCCTGGCCCCCAGCCCCCTCTGCTCTAACCACTAGACTCCATTCCCCTTCCAGAGCTGGGGGAGAACCCAGGAGTCCTGGCTCTCAGCCCCCCCACCCACTCTAACCACTAGACCCCCACTATCCTCCCAGCACTGGGGATAGAACCCAGGCATCCTGGCTTCCAGGCCCGTCTTCCCTTCCGTAGCAAGTTTGCCCATGTGCTTTGCCCGTGCAGACGGTCCCCTAGGACACCAAGTCTCAACTGGCTCAGCCCCACGGCCATGGGGCCGCACTCCCTGCACGAGAAGAGAGTCTGTTAACCCTTAAGATACCAGCTGGGTGGGGGGATGGGGGCAGGACATCCCCGACTTCCAGCCCTTTCCAGCCTGGCTTGTTGCGTGGCCACGAGGTGGCGCTGTTTGTATTGCTGTGATGAGTTCCACCCAGTCTCAGCCTGAGAGCGTGGTGGAAATCACTGGGGGGTGAAGGCATGTGGGGGCAGGAGGGAGAGGGGCTGGGGGCTCTCCCCTCTCCCTGCTCCGCCCCTAAGCCTTGGCAGCCCGGTGGGTGAGGCGCCGCAGCCGGTCAGGGTTGGATCTCTTCGCCGGCGCGGGCTTTGCTCCGACGCTGACGTAGTAGAAGGTGAGGGGCTGGTAGGTGGGGATGTAGCTGACAAGGTGCTGGGTGGTGCAGGGGAGCCACATGGGGGCCGGGACATAGAACAACTCGGCGGCCTGCAGGGAGAGAAAAGAGACCTTAGCAGGAGTCCGAAATATCCAGAGACCCCTTGTCTGGTGCTGAGTTGTGGCTGCCTCTGGGGTGGGGCATGGGGGTTGGTTATGCAGGGACCCCTCGCCCAGTGCTGAGATGCAGCCACCTCTGGGGTGGGGTGCAGGGGCTGGTTATGCAGGGACCCCTCGCCCAGCGCTGAGATGCAGCCACCTCTGGGGTGGGGCAAGGGGGCTGGTTATGCAGGGACCCCTCGCCCAGTGCTGAGATGCAGCCACCTCTGGGGCATCTGCTGTGACCTGTCCCCAGGGCAGGGGCACGGCTTGGGGGATGGGATATGGGGCCTTTTTCTAGGGGGCACCAGCTCTGCTCCAGCCCCAAGCAGGTGGACCGGCTGGCTTGTGGGGGCACAGAGTCTAGGCCCCTCTGGCTCATCCCTTCAGCAGCCCCGTGTGTGTGATGAGTTTGCTGGGTCTCAGCCCTGTTCTCAGCAGGGACAGGGACCCCCCCCATACACACCTCAGGCACCAAATGGGCCATGGGGAGCCAGCCTCCCCAATTCACACATCACCTGTTTGCCGGGCTCCCGCAGGGCGGGTCTGCTTGGGGCTGGTGCCGGTGCCGGGGGGGGCCGGGCTGATCCCTCGTCCTCCGAGGAGCTCTCCGACGGCGACTCCGAGTGATAGTCTGACGTCTCGGGCTCCGGGGTCCCTTTGCTGCCACCCCCTTCCGAGGGGCTCACCATGAAGTACTGGCTGTTCTCCCCGAATCTGGGTTGGGGGGGCAGGTGCACCCAGGGTGGGGCGGGGGGGGAGAGAATGCTTTAGAAATTGGGACCATGGCCCCATTAGCCCACAATGGGCCCCATGCCGCCACCCCCCACCCCCCTGAGTCAGCCAGCCTCCCACCCTGGGGCTGGAGCAGAGCCTGCTCCCCCTAGAGGGGTATGGGGCATGGTTTAGTGCCCAGTGGGAGCACTGCGAGCCCTATGTGCACGAAGGGGGACCCCGCGGAGCAGGGAACCCAGGAGTCCTGGCGCAGCTGGCCGTGCCATAGGGCGAGTCTCCAGGTGCTGCAGCGGTGGTAGGGCTTTTGTCCCCTGCCGGATGGAGGCAGCAGAGGCTCCGCGAGCTGGGGAGGGGGCTGACCCCAACCAGCAGAGGGCAGAGGCAGGGGGGAAGCTCACCTACAGCAGACCTCCCCCGGGTCGATCCAGAGCGAGAGCTCCCGCGGCAGTGCCAGCTCCGAGTACTCCAGCCCACAGCCCATGCAGGCTCGGAGCAGCGACTCATCCACCCGCTGCCTCCGGTTGATGCGGATACACCTGGGGCGGGAGAGCTGGTCAGTGCGGGGGGGTGGGGATCAGAGCATCCGGGGCCCTACAGGACCCCCAGCAGGCTGCAGCCTTCCAGCCCGTGTTACTGACCCGCCTGGCATAAGGCCCCGCAACGCAGCCCCATGGACGGCGCCACCGGCTGCCCCCATCCTGTGACTTGCTCCACCTGCCGGCCACCTGCGGTGCACCTGGCTATGCCAAACGGCTGTGTGAGCGGGCACCCCGATCCTTGCGCCACCCCCCTCCGCGCCCGGGCCCCGTACCTGTAGGCCTGCCCCTTGGCAGGGTTCTCGGGGTACCAGTGCTGGCAGTACCTCTCCTGCAGGATGGTGGCCAGGCGCTCCCTGAACTGCTCCATGAGCCCCTTGTCCAGCCGGCCATGCCGGTTCACCAGGCGTGACAGGAACCGGGCGCCCGTCTCCACCTCCTCTCTCATGGCGCGGGCAGGGCTCGTCCTGCGGGGGGACAGGACCCCGGTGAGCCGCTGGGGAGGTCGGGTAATGGGGCTCAAGGGGGTTGAGGGGCTGGATCCCAGGGGAGCGCTGGGCAGTGAGGGGTTAAAGCTGCTCCAAGGGGCAGGGTGCCCCTTGGTACCCAAGCAGGGGGGAGGGGATTTGTGGGGCTGACATCACCACGAGTCAGGAAACCATGGCAGGATTGCAGCCCCATTACATCAGCAACAGTCTGCTCAGCTGGGCTCAGACCCATGGCCAGCCTGGCATCCTGCCCCCCCCATTGGATCCCCTCCATGGGCCCGTCACCCTGGTATCCTACCCCCCATCAGATCCCCTCCATGGGCTCATCACCCTGGCATCCTACCCCCCATCAGATCCCCTCCATGGGTCCATCACTCCGGTATCACCTCTCCCTGCCCCGGTGACCCATTTCCTGGCACAGCTTGTCCCCGCTGGTGTCCCCACCCACAGCCAGCCCAGAGGTGTTGCAAGGGGGTTACAACACAGCCGCCTGCTCCGGAAATCCAGGGGCGAGAGGCAGGGGAGAGACACTTGCAGACAGATGCCTCCCCACACACCCGGCAGACAGAGTTACAGGCAGAGAGGGCAGAGTCAGGGTAAGAGACACCCCCAGAGAAACAAACAGACACGCACATGGGCAGTCCCCAACACACACACACACACACACACACACACAGAGGGAAAGACATCTGCAGAGAAGCACACACACACACACACAGGTGCACAAAGACACACACACAGTGTCAAGGAAGGAGACACCCACAAAGAAACACAGAGACAAATACAGTCAGGCAGCTCCCAACACACACACAGGCAGAAAGGGAAAGACACCCCCAGAGAAGCACACACACACGACACAGACACACATGCAGTCGTGCAGCCCCCAACACGGAGACAGAAAGAGGGAAAGACACCCCTGGAGGTACAGGCACCCAAAGGCTCAGGTGTGGAGTTAGGCAACGAGACACCCCCGGCCAGGTATGGACGCAGGGCTGGTGGCCTCCAGCCTCCACTGGCCAAGGCTAACCCAGCGGCGCTGACCCATGGCCAGCTGTAGTTCTGCTAAACACTACCTGTGTGGCCACCTTGAGCACCGTCTTGGTTAACGGGACACCCTGCGGCCGATTGTCTAGAGACAAGGCCAGAGACACAGTCGAGGAAGCCAACCCTGTGTGTGTGCGTGGGGGGCTCTGCCCAGGTCAGAGGCGTCAATTAGCTGGAGTTAACTGGCAATCATTTATCTCCAGGGGAGAGGGGAAATGTAGCGCAGTTACAAGGACATACTCGCACACCAGCGGGCGTAGAGCTATGCCAACACATGATCACAGATACAGGCTCATCAATACACACCAGCACCCAGAGACACACCCTCCCAAAGATATAGGCACTCAGAGATTCAGATGCACAACCGCAGATACATACACACGTATCACCAAAGTACAGCCAGACAGATGCACAATTGCACCCAGACACCCCCATACACACACACAACCACAAAGATGCAGTCACGCAGATACAGTCACATTCAGGGACATAAAAAGAAAAGGAGGACTTGTGGCACCTTAGAGACTAACAAATTTATTGGAGCATAAGCTTTCGTGAGCTACAGCTCACTTCATCGGATGCATCGGAAGTGAGCTGTAGCTCACGAAAGCTTATGCTCTAATAAATTTGTTAGTCTCTAAGGTGCCACAAGTCCTCCTTTTCTTTTTGCGAATACAGACTAACACAGCTGCTACTCTGAAACCATTCAGGGACATGCAGTCACAAAGATACAGCCATACAAATAAACAGTCACACCCAGACATGCACTCACACAGCCACAAGGATACAGCTACACAGCCGCATGGTCTCACAGAGGTACCCAGAGCCACCCCCAATAATCTCCTCTCCTCTCCTCCCCTCCCCAACACACACACACATACACACACACACACTGCTCCTGCTCTCAGTTATGGGACTTTCAAGAAAACTTCCCAGGAAGGGGAATCCTGGACCCAGCCCTGGGGAAGCCCCCTTTCTATCCCCCCCAAATCCCAGGGCTCCCCCAGGGGTGGGGTGGGGGAATCCCAGGCTGGTCTCCACTGTGGGTGACCATGGTAGGGAAGGGGTTGTCGCTGTCTGTCCCCCAAACAACAGCTGGGAGGAGAAGGGGGGGCCAAATTCCTACACGGCTCACCCCCCCTTCGATCTCGATCCCCCTCGACACATGGGCTGGCTCAATGTCAGGGTCACCAGGGGAGGGGAGAGATAGTGGCCCGGATGCCTGAGTCCTATGGGTCACATACCCCAATCCCCCCTCCCTCCCCCCAGGAAGGGCCTCCCTCCCGTCCCCAGGCCAATGCCTCTTTCCTCACACCAGGCTGTTTGGAAATATTTCCTGGTGTCCGGGAAATCCCATTATTTCCGCCCCCACCCCCTTTTCTCCTCCCCCCCGGCACCCAATAACATCTCCCTCCACCACCCCATCACCAGTCCCGGCACCCCTTCCTCTCCTCCTCCCCCCACAACCTCTCCTCCACCCCTGCACCCCAAAAGCCATCCCCCCACCCCACAGCCCCTCCTCCCCCAACTCCTCACAGCCCCCCACCCCCTCCTATGCTCCCCGGCACCCCCAAGCCCCCTTCCCCATAGCTTCCCCCTCCTCATACGGGGGGTTGGGGGGGGTTCCTCCACCCGATGCGGAAATTGCAGACGCCGGAGCGGGGGAGACACAAAGGGAAGGAGAAAATGAAAGAAAAAGCTGACGGGGGGGACCCCCCATGTCTCAGATCCCCCCCGGGGGGGGAGGCGTTGCTGGGCTTCCGGCCCCAGACCCCAACAGCGGAGCCCCCGGCCGGAGCGAAGGGGTAGATCAGACCCCCGCACACACAGCTGAGCCCGCCCCCCAACTCTGCCGGGCCCTGCCGTGGGGCTCCCCGCAAACCAGTGACGCCCCGCAACAGACAAGGTCTCTGTCCCTTTCCCCCTTCTGCCCCCGCCGCCGCGATCCCCCCTTCTACCACCCCCCCGATCCCCCCTCCCCCTTCTCCAGCCCCCCTCCGGGATCCCCCTTCTCCAGCCCCCCCGCGCCGCGGGCCCGGACGCACCGTGGCTCTCGCCGCCTGGACCACGCGCTTGTTTGCTCCGGGCCGGCTCGGCCGGGAGGGGGAGGGGGATTCCCCGCCTCGCATCGCGTCACTGACCATATAAGGAGATCCTGGGCCCGTGGGAACTTCCAGGCTGTGGGGACCGCCTGGCTCTCGCCTCTCCCCTCCCCTCCCTCCCTCCCTCCCGCACACCCCCATCGCGGGCACTGGGGGGCGGCAGCGAGTCCAGAGGGGCGGCGGACCGGGGGGGCAGGGGGACCGAGAGACTCCCCAAACTTCCCTCTACCCCTCCCCCCGACTGACCCCTCCCCCGTTCAGGGGGGATCCCCCTTCACCCCAGGGTCCTGCCCCAGCACCCGCTACTTACGTGTGTCAACAGAATCACAGAAATGTCCAGCCGCCCTGACCGCCAGTAGAGACCCCCCCACCCTACCCCCAGACGCACAGCGCCCCCCAGTGCTGCCCTGGGGCATCGAGCCAGCCCTGACCGCCAGGGGAGACCCCCCCGCCCTACCCCCAGAGGCACAGCGCCCCCCAGTGCCGCCCTGGGGCATCGGGCCAGCCCTGACCGCCAGGGAGACCCCCCCGCCCTACCCCCAGACGCACAGCGCCCCCCAGTGCCGCCCTGGGGCATCGGGCCAGCCCTGACCGCCAGGGGAGACCCCCCGCCCTACCCCCAGAGGCACAGCGCCCCCCAGTGCCGCCCTGGGGCATCGGGCCAGCCCTGACCGCCAGGGGAGACCCCCCCGCCCTACCCCCAGAGGCACAGCACCCCCCAGTGCCGCCCTGGGGCATCGGGCCAGCCCTGACCGCCAGGGGAGACCCCCCCGCCCTACCCCCAGACGCACAGCGCCCCCCAGTGCCGCCCTGGGGCATCGGGCCAGCCCTGACCGCCAGGAAAACCCCTTTGGTGGCCCAGACAGAGACTCCAAGCTCAGACTGGAATTTAGGTTTATTCTGATCAGAGAATTGACTGTGCAGATCCCAGGGTGCCGAAGCAGAGGATAGTCCAGCGCCCAGGCCAGGGGCATCAGGGCCGGCCCATGGCCCAGCGACAGACGCCCCTGTGGGGAGAGAGAGAGAGAAGATGGGGGCAGGGATGGAGCGCAAAGAAGAGCAGAGGAGGAGGAGAGGAAAAGAGGGAGTGAGAGAGGAAGGGGGGGAAGAGGAGGGAGAAAAGCTCAAGCGCACAGAGGAGTGAGGGAGAAGGAAGCCATAGCAGAGGGAGGACAAGCCAGAGGAGGAAGGCCAACCCCAGCTCCCACCACACTGGCATCTCCGCGTGTTGCTCCCGGTGCGTGGATGGAGGGGGACTGGACCGAGCTGGGACCCAGAAGGGCAGTGTGGGGCTTGGGGGCTGGGCAGGGTTTCCCCCCAGGGTGTGGAGTTCAGGGCCACAAAGGGCTTGGTAGGTGGAGGAAGGGAAAGTGGGGACTGGGGAACTCCCTGCAACTGGATACCAGGCTGGGTGGGCAGGTCCATGGGTCAGCTCTAGTGGGGGCAGAGTTCCAGGCTGGATGTGCAAGTTGGTCAGGCCCGGCAGTGGTGGGGGAGGTTCCCAGACAGGAGGGGCCCATGGCAGTGATCCGGAGGGCTCCTGACAAGCTCACCCCAGCAGCAGGGTGCCCAGCAGGGCGCTCAGCGCCAGCCCCACCATCAGCAGCACCACGGTCCTCTTGTGCAGCGAGTCAGGCTCTGCCAGCAGCTCCGAGAGTCCGGGGAGCCGGCCCTCGGCCCTGCGCCCCACTGGGGACCGCAGGATGGTTTGGAACATGTCCTGCAGCTCCGTCTCTGCCCCCTGGCTGCTGGCAGTCACTGTGGGGAGACAGAACCCAGGAGTCCTGGCTCCCAGCCCCACCCCTCCGCTGCTCCAACCACTTGACCCCACTCCCCTCCTTACCATTGAGGTAGAAGTATTTCCGGGCTAGCACATCATCCTGCTGGGCTAGCTGGCAGGCATAGGTGCCACGGTGCGAGCCCCACGTGGGACGAAGGATGAGGGAGGAGCCAGCACCCAGGTGCAGGTCCCGGAAGAGGGAGAGATCCTGGGTCCGGAGCTGGGAGGGCAGAGGAGAGCGAGTTGAGAGGGTGATGGGGGCAGGCATCAGGGGAATCGAACTCAGGACCGGGGGCAGAGCGAGAGGGCTGGGCTGACTCGAAGGCTGCCACTAGGGGGTGTAGGGGGCAAGGGGCATGGAGTCGGGGCAGAAGACAGACAGAAACCCTCCCCCTGCAGTAAAATTACTTCCTTTCACCACCCCCATCCGCCAAGGTGCTCCCCCCGCCCCCGTCTTCCTGCTACCCAAACAGGCAACCACACACGAGACAGACCCTCCCCACCCACCACACTCACGTCCCTGGCAAACTTCCAGCTATGCTGCACGTCAGAGGGGGTCTGGAACGGGACCCTGCATGTCAGAGCCGTCCTCTCCCCCTCGTTCTTCCAGACATCCTCCACTGGCAGGGCAAAGAGCGGGGGTGATTCTGGGTGGGGCTGGCAATGCGGCCACCTCTGGGGTGGGGTGGGGGCTGGTTACAGAGGGACCCCGCCCCACAGGGAATCCCTCACCCAGCACTGAGATGTGGTCACTTCTGGGGCGGGGTGGGGGGCTGGTTACAGAGGGACCCCGCAATGCAGGGAATCCCTCGCTCATCACTGAGATGCGGCCATCTCTGGGGTGGGGTGGGGGGCTGGTTGTCCAGGGGTTCAGCTGAAAGCACAAGGGGGATTTCTGGAGGCTGAAGAGAATCCCTGGGTTGGGTTTGGCCTGGACTCCTGGGTTCATCATCTGGAAATGGCAGGGAATCCCGCAGCACAGCGCCCCCTAGTGCTGTGTGGGGACTTGGGGTGCAGCACGTACCTGGACAGTCCAGGGGGAGCTGACAGTCCACTAGGCTGCATGAGGTGCATTTGTAGACCTGGGCATCTTTCTGGTACCCTGCGGAGAACAGCAAAGTGGTGGGGGAGCCCAGGGCTGGGCTGGCAGGGGGCTGCGGGTCAGGAGTGAGGGGCACTGGCGGAGCTGGGGGTGGGGGGAGCCCAGGGCTGGGCTGGCAGGGGGCTGCGGGTCAGGAGTGAGGGGCACCGGCGGAGCTGGGGGTGGGCGGAGCCCAGGGCTGGGCTGGCAGGGGGCTGCGGGTCGGGAGTGAGGGGCACCGGCGGAGCTGGGGGTGGGGGGAGCCCAGGGCTGGGCTGGCAGGGGACTGCGGGTCGGGAGTGAGGGGCACCGGCGGAGCTGGGTGTGGGGGGAGCCCAGGGCTGGGCTGGCAGGGGACTGCGAGTCGGGAGTGAGGGGCACCGGCGGAGCTGGGGGTGGGGGGAGCCCAGGGCTGGGCTGGCAGGGGGCTGCGGGTCAGGAGTGAGGGGCACCGGCGGAGCTGGGGGTGGGGGGAGCCCAGGGCTGGGCTGGCAGGGGGCTGCGGGTCAGGAGTGAGGGGCACCGGCGGAGCTGGGGGGCCCCGCCAGACGTCAGGACTCACCGCAGGGCGGGACGCAGGCAGGAGCTGCGAAGGGAGAGGAACAGGAGGGAGGGTGAGGCCATATCAGGGCATGAGGCCCAGCAGCAGCAGACCCACTCCCGGGTGCCCTCTAGGGGCGCCGAGGCTGATCCAGCCTCCCGCAGGGACTGGATGGACGGCTGGCGGGGGGATGGGGGGGTGTCTCAGCCCCTGCTCCCAATAGGCCGAGGACTGGGTGGGCCATGGGGTCCCAGCCTCTTCCCCCAACCTGTTCCAGGGCTGTGGGTGCATGAGGGGCTGTGTGTGTGTGTGGGGGGGTCACACCAGGTGGTCGGCTCCCAGCCCCCCTCTCACCTGGTTTCAGCTGAGCCAGCTCCGGCTGGATTTGCGCCACAGCCTCCGGCACGGCCAACTGGTAGGGAACTGGGGGGGAGAGGGGGTCAGAACTGGAGCCCCCGCCCACACCCTCCCCCTGCCTTTCCAGCCCCTTCCCCCACCCGATCCCTCCCCTCCCCTTTTCCCAGCCACTTCTCTTTGCTCCCCCCACTCCAGCATCCTTCCCTTTCCCTTCCTCCTTCCCCATGGCCCCCACCCCGGCTCTGACCCACCCTTGGCCATGCCCTTCTGCTCCAGAGAGAAGATGACATTGGAGAAGACGTCCTTCAGCTTCTCCATCTCCGCCACACCTGGGAAGGGCAAGGGGTGGGTGGGTGAGGGGACAGGTTCTGCTCTGGGGTCCATCCCACGGGGGGCCAAGGATGGAGAGATGGGCAGAGGGATGGATGGAGGAGATGATGGAGCTAGGGATGGTTGGAGAGATGGGCAGAGGTGAGGATGGAAGGATGGCTGGAGGTAGAGACACAAGGATGATGGAGCTAGAGATGGCTGGAGGTAGAGACGAGGGATGATGGAGCTAGGGATGGACGGAGATGAAGATGGAGGGAGGATGGAGCTAGGGATGGATGCAGGTGAAGACGGAGGGAGGATGGAGCTAGGGATGGATGGGGTGAAGACGGAGGGAGGATGGAGCTAGGGATGGATGCAGGTGAAGATGGAGGGAGAATGGAGCTAGGGATGGATGGAGGTGAAGACGGAGGGAGGATGGAGCTAGGGATGGATGGGGGTGAAGACGGAGGGAGGATGGAGCTAGGGATGGATGGGGTGAAGACAAAGGGAGGATGGAGCTTGGGATGGATGGGGGTGAAGACGGAGGGAGGATGGAGCTAGGGATGGATGGGGGTGAAGACGGAGGGAGGATGGAGCTAGGGATGGATGGGGTGAAGACGGAGGGAGGATGGAGCTTGGGATGGATGGGGGTGAAGACGGAGGGAGGATGGAGCTAGGGATGGATGGGGGTGAAGACGGAGGGAGGATGGAGCTAGGGATGGATGGGGGTGAAGACGGAGGGAGGATGGAGCTAGGGATGGATGGGGGTGAAGACGGAGGGAGGATGGAGCTTGGGATGGATGGGGGTGAAGACGGAGGGAGGATGGAGCTAGGGATGGATGGGGTGAAGACGGAGGGAGGATGGAGCTAGGGATGGATGGGGGTGAAGACGGAGGGAGGATGGAGCTAGGGATGGATGGGGGTGAAGACGGAGGGAGGATGGAGCTAGAGAGGGATGGGGGTGAAGACGGAGGGAGGATGGAGCTAGGGATGGATGGGGGTGAAGACGGAGGGAGGATGGAGCTAGGGATGGATGGGGGTGAAGACGGAGGGAGGATGGAGCTAGGGATGGATGGGGTGAAGACGGAGGGAGGATGAAGCTAGGGATGGATGCAGGTGAAGACAGAGGGAGGATGGAGCTAGGGATGGATGGAGGTGAAGACGGAGGGAGGATGGAGCTAGGGATGGATGGGGGTGAAGACGGAGGGAGGATGGAGCTAGAGATGGATGGGGGTGAAGACGGAGGGAGGATGGAGCTAGGGATGGATGGGGTGAAGACGGAGGGAGGATGGAGCTTGGGATGGATGGGGGTGAAGACGGAGGGAGGATGGAGCTAGGGATGGATGGGGGTGAAGACGGAGGGAGGATGGAGCTAGAGATGGATGGGGGTGAAGACGGAGGGAGGATGGAGCTAGGGATGGATGCGGGTGAAGACGGAGGGAGGATGGAGCTAGGGATGGATGGGGGTGAAGACGGAGGGAGGATGGAGCTAGGGATGGATGGGGGTGAAGACGGAGGGAGGATGGAGCTAGGGATGGATGGGGGTGAAGACGGAGGGAGGATGGAGCTAGGGATGGATGGGGGTGAAGACGGAGGGAGGATGGAGCTTGGGATGGATGGGGGTGAAGACGGAGGGAGGATGGAGCTAGGGATGGATGGGGGTGAAGACGGAGGGAGGATGGAGCTAGGGATGGATGGGGGTGAAGACGGAGGGAGGATGGAGCTAGAGATGGATGGGGGTGAAGACGGAGGGAGGATGGAGCTAGGGATGGATGGGGGTGAAGACGGAGGGAGGATGGAGCTAGGGATGGATGGGGGTGAAGACGGAGGGAGGATGGAGCTAGGGATGGATGGGGGTGAAGACGGAGGGAGGATGGAGCTAGGGACGGAGGGCCAGGGAGCGGTTAAGCTGGAGGAAGGGAAGGATGGAGCTGAGGGACGGACGGATGGGCAGGTGGTGGAACTGGAAATGGAACAAAGGCTCAGGGGAGGCAGAGGCCGAAGGACAGGCTGGAGCCGGGCGGAGCCAGGGGTGGTCTGGACAGACAGACAGAAGGGATGGCGGGAACGGAAGACGGATGGACAGAGCTGCAGCTGGAGGCCGGGGTGAGGCCAGAGGGCCGGCCGGCTGCCTGGCTCCGGGGCCCCACTCACCCACCACCAGCTGGGCATGGGGCTGGAAGGCGGCCCGCAGGGCGCCCAGGCAGGCCACGTGCCGGGAACTGGTGTGACCCAGGAAGATCTGGCAGACGCGCAGGCGCTGCTGGGGGGTGGAGAAGCAGTCGAGGCAGCCGGCTGCCCGGGGGGCCAGAAGAAGGCCGAGGCAAAGGGGCAGCAGGAGCTGGGAGGCCACGGGCATCGCCCAGCGCCGGGAGCACGGAACCCGCTGGGACATCACAAGGGAGGGGGCAGGGCTATGATCCGGCCACGCCCACCCCATAGGTGGCTGGGTCCCAGCGAGGGGTCCCTGTATAACCAGCCTGCTGCCCCACCCCAGAGGTGGCTGCATTTCAGTGCCGGACGAGGGGTTCCCATTTAACCAGCTCCCCCCTCACCCCACCGCAGAGGTGGCTGCATCTCAGCGCCAGATGAGGGGTCCCCACATACCCAGGACTGGAGGAAGGCAGCTCCGGCCAAGGGCAGAAGTGGGGGGTGGGGGCTGTCGGGCTCAGAGGTCCGTCTCCATGGAAACCAGACAGCCAGGCATGAACCTGAGAATTAATATGTCCCTTAAATGGTGGGGGGGGGGGAATGAGTGCATCAAAGGGATGAAAAACGACCCCCCCCAGCTCTGCTGGTGCCCCTCACTCCTGACCCGCAGCCCCCTGCTAGCTCAGCCCTGGGCTCCCTACTCCCACCCTCTGCAGAACTGCCCGAGCTGGGGGGCAGGGGGGCGCTGCTTGGCTTGGGGGGTTCAGCTGTTTGAGGGTGTCTCTGGGAGCAGGAGCCTCGAAGGCACAGAGACACCCATCAAACCTGCTCCCTCGGGTGGGCGGGGAGGGATCTCCCGCGAGGTGGGCGAGGTGCTCAGCTCTGTGTCCCTCCAGGCCTGTTGTCAAACACAGGCTGAGCTCACCCAAGACTCTGACTGCGACCAGAGGCCCCGTTGTGCCCTGGGGAAACCGAGGCACTGAGCAGGAAAGCGATTTTTCCAGTGTAGCACCAGGAGTCTGTGGCGGAGTCCTGAGTTCTAACCCTGGGGGAGCCAGGACTCCTGGGTTCTATCCTGGCTCTGGGAGGGAAGGGAGTCTAGTGGTTCAGGTGGAGATGGGGGGGGGGTTCAGTTGTCCGTGTCCCCAGCGGTGAAGCTGCCCCCGACGTGACGGCCTGAGACCTGCCCCGGGCTGCGCTGTATCGGGGCCAGTCGCTCAGTTCCCAAGAACCTCACCTGTGAATTCTGCGCTGCCCTCACAGGTTAAGGGTCTCAGGGACAGAGACGGCTGCCGGGAGTGAGACAGAGAGGGAGGAGGAGAGCGCAGGCCTGGGGGTCCCATTCGTCCAGCTGGAGCAGGGGAAAAGAGCGGGTGCTGAGAGGTTAGAGGGGGGAGAGCACCCAGGGTGCGGGCTGAGAAAGCTGGAAGGAGGAGCCAGGGCTGCTGCTACCTAGGGATTGCAGGGGATTCTGAATGGATTTTGTCAATGCCCCTCAATCTTGACCCCCCATGCCATTTATTCCCACTCTGGGCTCCCCCCAGCTTTGCCGGTGCCCCCACTCCCGACCCGCAGCCCCCTGCTGGCCCAGCCCCAGTCTCCCTCCCCCACCCACCCACCCTGGGGGATGTTTCAATGATTCTCTTCGCACTCTGTCTTTCTGCCAATGCTGTCAGTGGGGGAGCCAGGGAGCGCTGCTCCGGGAGCAAGGTGTTGGGGGCGGAGATGTCCTTCCGTCCCGCTGGGAAGCCCACCCCGAACTAGGCGACCTTTCCCCAATGGGGGGGGGGAGATCAACAGATTTTGTTGCCCAAACCCCAGTCGGTGGGTTGCAATGAGGTTAAATGCAGATTTGATCAGCCCAGTGAGAGGCTGGGGGGGGGGGGCTCGGCTGTGGGCAGGGGTGACCTGGAAGGGGTACTGATCGGCCATGGGAAAGAGCCGCCAGACAGCTACCAGGATGGGCTCCCCGTCAGCACCTGGCCACCAGACCGGGCTACTGGGACCCAGGAAGGCCAGTGACCTGCCAGCGAGCGGCTCCTGGGATGGGCCATTGGGGGAGAGGGGGCGGCTAGCACCTATCCCGAGCCCCGGCTGGTCACCGACAGGTAACACTGGTGGGCCGGCTCTCCACAGCCGCTCACTAAGCTGCACCCGGGGTGCCTGGTAGGGGAGGGATCCACCAAGCCACAATGACAGTCACAGCCTCGGGGACCTTCCCCACAGCCCCATTGCTGGCCCCAAACTCAGAGGAACGGAGCCACCCCAAATTCCCCCGGAAACCGGGGCTCTGAACCCTGAACCAACCCACCTAAGGGGCAGAGACGCTGGCTGTGTGTCACCCCCCACCCCGCTCCACTCTCCCCAGACGTCCAATGTCCCACAGCTCCCCCCACTCTTCCCCAGACCCCACAATATCCCCCAGGTCCCTCTCTTCCCCAGGCCCCCCATATCCTTGCCAGGCCCCCGAAGGGTCCCTGGGCCACCCCTACATTTTAATCTAAATTCAAATGTTTCTAGACTATTGGAGAATCAGCCAGACCCCGATTCCTGACAACTCCCAGCAGACCCCAAATAGTGACATGGGGCCCTTCCCCTCTAGGGGGCACTGGTCCCGATTGAGCCCCAGGGATAGGAGGTGGCTGGCTTGGGGGGGGGGGGGGAGCTACACAATGTGGTTCAGCAACTCCGTGTGTGAACCAAGTTTGCTGGCTCTCAGCTCCCCTGGCGAGCAGGAAGCCGAGGGTTCGATGGGCCACAGGGACCCAGCCCCTCCCTGGCTTTGGGATACAGGGGGCCAGGAGCTGGGGGGACCCTGTTATACTCACCTACTGCCCCTCATGACAGAGGGGCTGGGGGGCTTGGAGGCCTGCAGCACCCCCCCCACACAAACACCCCACAGCCTGCAACAACCCCCAACACCCCCCATGTTCCCAAATCCTGCCGCACAGGCTATAACATCCCCCAAAAACCCATGTAAAATGCCCACAGCCCATAACACACCCAACATCCCCTGCAAGAACCCCCACCATCCGCCCTACAGACTGCAATAGGTCCCAACACTCCCCCCAACAACCCCCATGCTCCCAACACCTGCACAACCTGTAACGCCCCAACACCCTCCACAGCCTGTAACACCCCCATCCCCTGTAACAACCCTGCAAACTTCCCATGCCAACACCTTCACAGCCTGTAACACCCCCAACACCGCATGTAACACCCCACACCCCTTGCAATAACCACAAACACCCCCATGTCTCCCAACCCCATCCCTACACACAGCCTGTAACACCCTTCCACAGCCTATCACACCCCCACACACCCCCACACACAGGTACTGTGCAGGGTCTGCCTTTCCCATCCCCCCACCCCTCCATCCCCCTTCCTCTATCCCTGCCTTTCCCATCCCCCCACCCCTCCATCCCCCTTCCTCTATCCCTCCATCCCTGCCTTTCCCATCCCCCCGTACCCCTCCATCCCCCTTTCTCTATCCCTGCCTTTCCCATCCCCCCACCCCTCCATCCCTCTTCCTCTATCCCTCCATCCCTGCCTTTCCCATCCCCCCGTACCCCTCCATCCCCCTTCCTCTATCCCTCCATCCCTGCCTTTCCCATCCCCCCACCCCTCCATCCCTCTTCCTCTATCCCTCCATCCCTGCCTTTCCCATCCCCCCACCCCTCCATCCCTCTTCCTCTATCCCTCCATCCCTGCCTTTCCCATCCCCCACCCCTCCATCCCCCTTCCTCTATCCCTCCATCCCTGCCTTTCCCATCCCCCCACCCCTCCATCCCTCTTCCTCTATCCCTCCATCCCTGCCTTTCCCATCCCCCCACCCCTCCATCCCTCTTCCTCTATCCCTCCATCCCTGCCTTTCCCATCCCCCACCCCTCCATCCCCCTTCCTCTATCCCTCCATCCCTGCCTTTCCCATCTCCCCCACCCCTCCATCCCCCTTCCTCTATCCCTCCATCCCTGCCTTTCCCATCCCCCCACCCCTCCATCCCCCTTCCTCTATCCCTCCATCCCTGCCTTTCCCATCCCCCCGTACCCCTCCATCCCCCTTTCTCTATCCCTCCATCCCTGCCTTTCCCATCTCCCCCACCCCTCCATCCCCCTTCCTCTATCCCTCCATCCCTGCCTTTCCCATCCCCCCACCCCTCAATCCCCCTTCCTCTATCCCTCCATCCCTGCCTTTCCCATCCCCCGTACCCCTCCATCCCCCTTCCTCTATCCCTCCATCCCTGCCTTTCCCATCCCCCCGTACCCCTCCATTCCCCTTCCTCTATCCCTCCATCCCTGCCTTTCCCATCTCCCTGTACCCCTCCATTCCCCTTCCTCTATCCCTCCATCCCTGCCTTGCCCATCCCCCCGTACCCCTCCATCCCCCTTCCTCTATCCCTCCATCCCTGCCTCGCCCATCTCCCTGTACCCCTCCATTCCCCTTCCTCTATCCCTCCATCCCTGCCTTTCCCATCCCCCCGTACCCCTCCATCCCCCTTCCTCTATCCCTCCATCCCTGCCTTTCCCATCCCCCCACCCCTCCATCCCCCTTCCTCTATCCCTCCATCCCTGCCTTTCCCATCCCCCCGTACCCCTCCATCCCCCTTTCTCTATCCCTCCATCCCTGCCTTTCCCATCTCCCCCACCCCTCCATCCCCCTTCCTCTATCCCTCCATCCCTGCCTTTCCCATCCCCCCACCCCTCAATCCCCCTTCCTCTATCCCTCCATCCCTGCCTTTCCCATCCCCCGTACCCCTCCATCCCCCTTCCTCTATCCCTCCATCCCTGCCTTTCCCATCCCCCCGTACCCCTCCATTCCCCTTCCTCTATCCCTCCATCCCTGCCTTTCCCATCTCCCTGTACCCCTCAATCCCCCTTCCTCTATCCCTCCATCCCTGCCTTTCCCATCTCCCCCACCCCTCCATCCCCCTTCCTCTATCCCTCCATCCCTGCCTCGCCCATCCCTCCCCACCCCCCATCCCTGAGCCTCTCTCGCTCCCTCTTTCCTCTGCTCCGCCCGCGACCGCCCCTCCCCGCCCCGCGGCGGGACTCAGCCTCTCGCTCTCCTCCGTCCTTGGCTGTCTCCTTCCCTCGCTCCGCCGGTGCCCGGGCGGGTCGGTCGGCCGGAGGAGGGAGGGACGGACGCGGGGTCTGTCGGTCGGTCCGTCTGTCGCCCCCCGGGCGGGGTCTGTCTGTGGCTCTCGGCCGCTCCCCGCGTCTCGCTCCCCCGCTCCGGGCGGCGGGGCCGGTATCGCAATGCGGCGCTTGTCTGGCTGGAGCCGCGCCGGCTGCCGGGCCCGGGGGGGGGGCGGGGGGCGGCCGCCAAGGGGCCGGGCAGGCAGCGAGCGGCAGGTGGGACCCGCACCCCCCCGAGTAACACCCCCCCACCACAAGAGCACAGCCGCATGTAACGCAGCACAACACCCCGCACAACACAGCGCCTCCAGCATAACACCCCCCACACCACAATAACACAACCCCCCCACAGCACTCCCCCCAATAACACCCCACCATAACACCTCCCCACATAACACAACAGACAACCCCCCCACAACACCTCCCCACAAGACACAACCCCCCCCCCCACACACACAACACCACAATAACACCCCCCCACAACACAGCACCCCCACCATAACACATAGCCACACACACCACAATAACACCCCCCCACAACACCCCCACCATAAGAACACACACATATAACACAACACCCCCACCATACCTCCACAATAACATCCCCACAACACAGCACCCCCCACAACACCCACCCACCACAATTACACCCACCCACGCAACATTCCCATCACAATAACACACCCGCATATAACACAACACCCCCCCACAACACCGCACCTCCACCATAACACACGCCCACACACCACAATAACACACACCCACACAACACACCCCACAGAAAACAACACACCTCCCCAATTGCACCCTGCCACAAAACACCACCCCCACCACATCCCCCATTACACCCACCCACACAACACACCCTCCCCACCACAACACACCACACAACACAAGGTCTCCACCATCATAACACACCTGCATATAACACAACACCCCCACAATAACACACTCACAACTCAGCACCCCCACCATAACACACCCACAGTAACATACATCCCCACAATAACAACCCCCACAATATCCCCCACCACAATAACACACAAACACAATATCTCCACCACCATAATAATACATACACATCACACATACAACACACACAACACCCCCACTACCACAATACACACACAAGACCCCACAATATCCCACAACCACAACACACACAACACAATATCCCAACACCATCACACCCCCACCACACTAAAAACACACCCACAATATCTCTCCGCATCACAATAACATACAAATAGTCCATAATATCCCCCACCACAACACATACATCACAATAACACTCACACAATATCTCCCATAACATAATACCACACATAACACACCCAGTATAATACATGCATAACACACACAGCATGCACACCCACAAACTCCCCCACACCCATCACAGCACCCACACCCATCATGCATACTCATCACAACAATGCCAATCACAACACCCACACCAACCATAACATATACACACAGAATACAATACCCCCACAACACACATCCATCATGCACACACAACAAAACAGTACCACACACAGCACACTACACAACATCCACTTCCACTGTGGCACACGCACAGCACCCACTATGTACACACAACATGAGACTCCTACATACACAATCACACAGCTTGAATTCACCATACACAGTCACAACAATACTGCACACACAACGCACAAACAACACATCCCACTGTAAAATACAACCACACACACAGCGTGACAATGATGCTAACCGCACATCCCCTGCCCAACTACACATGAACACACAACACCAAATACACATACCTGAACACACCCACAATGCTGCACAACTACCCACACCACAATGTCACACAATTATACACAAGTGCACACAAGAATCACATACTCATAAAACAAGACACCAGAGAAAGACACCTATATCCCCCATTCCCACCACACATAACACTGTACAACCACACACACAAGACATGACAACATCATACAACCCAGCAGTGCCTCACAATCACATCCACAGTTCCTCGACAGCACAACACAAGCACACACCATGACAATACCACACAATCCTAAACATCCCAACAACCACTCCGCCCATATCAGCACACAACTACACACGATTCCCTGATCACAGAGCACACGCAACCCTAGCCATGTCTCTACAGGCATCCTGGGAATTAACCCGGTCAATCCCCAGCCACAGGGAGTCCTGCAGGTTAACCTGGCCAATCTCCAGTGGCAGGGAATCCCATGAGTTAATCCAGCCAATCCCCAGTGGCGGGGAGTCCTGTGGGTCAGCCCTGCCAATTCCTAGTGACAGGGAATTCCATGAGTTAACCCAGCCAATCTGCAGTGGTGGGGAGTCCCACAGGTTAACCTGGCCAATCCCCAGTGGCGGGGAGTTCCACGGGTTAACCCTGCCACTCCTTGGTAGCAGGGAGTTTCGCAGGTCATCATCGATAATCATATCCCACCATGGTGAATTACCACATTACTCACCTCCCCTCGTTGATGCCCCCTGCTGGCTGGTCTCCAGGGCTGAGCAGCGCCCCAGGGAAAGCTAGGAGGCTGTACAGTTATCTCCTGCGGGTGTTATTCTAAACCATACAACCTACTACCTCAGCCTGGGGCACGCAGAAGAGACGGGCTGGGGAGAGGGGGTTTGGCCAAGCGCGGCTGGGGGTCTCGGGATCGGCTGGGGGTGGAAGACTCTGGCTGGGGGAGTAGGAAGGAAGTCACCCAGAGTGGCTGGGGAGGTTTCTCTAGAGGCGTCGGCTGCCTCTAGGTGGAATGATTTGGTGGGTTCTCAGCTGACTGGCCTTTCCCCTTTTGGGGGTGCAGATTCTGATCCAGCCCCAGGGCGGGGGACTGCTGGGCCCAGGGGGGTGGGGAATGGGACACGGGGTCTTTCCCCTCTAGGGGGCACAGGTTCTGATCTGGCCCCATTCCGGTGGGTGGAACCTATGGCTGAGTGGGCGTGCCTGCAATGCCGGTGGGTGGAGTCAGCCCGGGGTCGGTCTCCAGATGTCCTGGCCAGGATCGACACATACCCACAGACTCGAGCTTGTGTGAGGCAGTCGTACCGCAAGTTCGGATCTACGGGTTTATGGCAACCGGCAATGCCGTGGCGGGACCCGGCGGCTGGCAGCCCTGGCCTCGGAGCCATCCGAGACCATCCGAGACGAGTCTGATAGCAGGGGTGAACCTGAAAGGGGGTGGGAGAGATGGCTGGACAGACAGAGGGGTGTGTATGGGGGTGGAGAGATAGATAGATAGATAGATAGATAGATAGACTTGCAAGAAATAAATTTCTCAACTTGGATAAACAAAAACGTTTTTCATTCCTATATTGAATACAACAGAACACGCCCAGAGCAGGGAATAGAAGCCAGGTGTCCTGGCTCCCAGCCTCTGCCTCTGTTCTAACCTAGTAGGCCCCACTCCCCTCCCAGAGCTGGGGAGAGAACCCAGGAGTCCGGGCTCCCAGAGTTTTCATTTAATTCTTTGACACTTTACCAGATTCTCACAAATGCAAGAGACCATTTCTATGGTTAAAACCCCCCATTCCTTGTGCCTCCATTTCACACTTTTTCTCGTAGGATTGCATGCCCCCTGCTGGGCGTGAGGGCAAAGGGAGCACCCACCTCGCAAGAAGCCCCCTGGAGACTACAGGTTGGGTGAGGGAGGAAGAAGGTAAGGTCATGGGGGGGAGGGAATGGGGGGGAACAGTCTGAGAACAGACTGTGGGTGGGGGAGCACTGCTGCTGCAGCTTTCTCCGCCTGTGGTAGTGGCAGGGAGCAGAACCGAGCTGTGTGGAGGGGGGGATCCTACACGGGAGCCACCGGTGGATTTGCCGGGAATTGCGGTAGGGTGCAACGTGACGTGGTTGTGTGTGGCCGATGTTGTGTGTAGCCGACAAGCATCACAGAATAGCCTAGGTGCGCAGTGTAGTGCTTGACACCGAGACTCACAGGCTGGCTGCACAGAGATGCTGGTTTCTGGCTCATTCCGACCACCCAGAACCTACTAACCCCGCGTCCTAGGACTACAGAGGGGTTCCCGGGTTGCTCCGTCTCAAATGGGCCCTGACACCACGGGCGACCTGCTTATGCAGCACAATCTGCTCTGCCCGGCCTGTAGCTGGGTCACTTGGCGCCCCTGTCCCGGTGCCGCAGCACCGCTTGGCCTGGCTCCAGAGCGTCCCCTCTCCCCAAGAAAAGAGAGCCCCTTCCCTGCCTGGTTGCTCGTATAACATAATATAGACTATTGATAGACTAGATTTCATTCTAGGTCGTGTATTCCATATCCTAGCAGATAAACAGGCTCTATAGTAATAACACCTAGGTTTAAGCATTGTTAAATACAAAATATAATATAAAACCCCATATTCTATATTAATGTAGCATATGTTTAAGCATTGTTAAACCTAATATAATATAAAAACTATTACTCTGTATTAACCTAAAGTATGTGTAAGTATTGTTAAATTAAATGTAAAATATAATATAAAATGTATATACTATCTAAACACAATATTTAATTTTATATTATAAATTTGTACAGATAAACAAGTTCTATATTACTGTAATTTATGTTTAAGGATTGTTAATATAATATAATAGAATGTAATATAGACTAGCTATATACTATATTTCATTTTTGATTTTATATTACAAACGTATTCTTACAGATAAACATGCTCTATATTAATATAAACTATGTTTAAGCATTGTTAATTAAATGTAAAACATAATTAAAAATGCACTCAATATTAAATTAAGTATGTTCCAGCACTGTTAAATTAAATGTAAAATATAAAAACTCATGCTATCTATACACTGTATTTCATTTTATATTATATATTCTTATAAAGTTCTATATTACTGTAAAGTATGGTTAGGCATTGTTTAATAAATAAATATATATAAATATATAATATAATATGAAACTTAAACATCATAATCTCTGCATCCTGAATATATCTCGGTGTTAGAATAGAAAACATAGAATAACATATAATAGAGACACCGTGTGATGTAAGGTACATTATATGGGATGGTGTTTTTATTTTATAGGACAAGCCATCCCTCTATGCATCTTACTATATATTTATACACTGTTATCTTATCATAACGTAACGATGCTTAACTATACTGGCCCTTAATGAAGATCATATTTACGGGTTAGAATCTATAATCTATGAATACCACCTAGTGCTTCTATAGGGTTTCTCACCAGCAGCTCTCAGACCACTTCACAGTCGTCAAGGTATTTATGCTCCCAGCATTACAGTGGGGCAGGGCTGTGCTAACACAGATGGGGAAACTGAGGCACAGAGGGGCTAAATGACTTGGCCACGGTGTGACAAAGTGGGAAGTTTGGGTAATATTTTGATGAAGCCCGTGTGTGCCTCAGTTCCCCCTCCCCCCTCCAGTGACACAGTGTGCGGGGAGAGGATTACACTCACTCTCTGGGCATGCCAAGAGACACAGGTGTGTGTATGCCACCCAGCTGTCTGAGAAGGGAGGGAACTGAACAGGTCCCTGAATAGACAGTCCAAGGCTGGCCCATATCAATGGGGAATCAGAGGAGACATTGGCAAACTCACTCGCCAGGACAGGGCCACCCAGTGGGGGACGGATCGCCCTGCTGCTCTACAGGGAGCGGAGCAGAGAGGGCTGCGGGAGTAGAAGGGTAGGCTCAGGAGGGAGTCTGGGGGCTGACTAAAGCAGGAAGTCATAACACCCCTAATAAATAACTCATAACATACAGTGGCTGGCACGATGGGGTCTGGCGCCAGCACTGGGGGTGTTGGAGCTACCGTAATATCCCTAATAAATAGCACTCAGTGGGCACGGGAGCTAGCCCTGACTGCCAGCTGCCCAGCTCTGATCCATGTCCCTCCTATGCTCTCACCCCAGACGGACCGGATGCAAGCTGGGAGCAGCAACCAGGCTGCACCCCCAGCAGAGATGACATCACAGAGGGGAACTGGAGCAGATTAACGCCTCCTAGAGGTACCCCCCAGTCACTGCGCCTGCCAGCCCAGCCCTGCCACTCACTCCCAACCTGCAGCCTCCTGCTAGCCCAGCCCTGGGCTCCCCACAACCCTGAGTTCTCTGCCCAGTGAATCTCACCCAGTTCTGGGTTTCTCAGCCTCATTCATCTAGGAGCATTTTCCCCAAATTTAGCTCTGAGATCCCTGGCTCTGGGAGGGGAGAGGAGTCTAGTGGTTAGCGCAGAGGGGTGGGACTGGGAGCCAGGATGATAATCACGTCTGAGGTCCCATGATTTCCCGTACGTCCCATGAGGTCCCTCCCTTCTCCCTGCCTCCACCAGAACCATCGCCCCAAATCCTGGCACACCCCCATGAGGAGACCCGTCTCCCACCACCCCCATCCCCCATGCGAGACCCCCTGCCTCCCGGGGGGGCAGGGGAGAAAGGAGTGAAGGAGAGGACGCAAGTGGAAAGGGGAAAGGAGAGGAAACCCCCCCACCCCACAGCTTACCTTGCCTTTTCAGTCTCTGGCCATTCTGGGGGGGCAGACAAGACAGACGGATGGAAGGAAGGATGGGACAGGCCCCTTCCCCCATGCTTTATACCTTCCCCCCATTGTTTGGGGGGCAGATTTTGGCAGGTACTCAGGGGGAGAAAGAGAGTGTGACCTCATCTCTCGAAGGTCGGGGTGGGGGGACACAGGATGGATGGATGGATGGACGGACGTGACAGGAGCTGGTGGGGGGGGAGGAAGGAGAAAGGAAGGACGGGGGGGGGCTGCCAGGGCGTGAGGGAACGAAGCAGACAATGGAAAGGAGAGACGCAGACGGAGGAAAATGCCCAGAGCCGGGCATGGTGCCAGTTCCCTGACGCCCCCCCCAGGCAGTGGGCACCGCTGCCAATGCCCCCCCATCCCGCCTGGCACCTGGGCTGTAATGGGGGAGCATGGGGCTGGGGAGCCTGGGGGCAAAGCAGGGGCCCTTAATGAGCAATACCCCCCCACACACCCAGCCCGGGGGAGGGGCCATTCGGTGGGGGAGCTGTGTCTGTGCGTCATGCCTCCCCCAGACAGCGTGGGGGGGGGCTGGCATGGCTGGGCGCGTTGCCATGGTGACCGCTGCCACTGTCTGGCCGTCAGGTCGGTGCCCATCTCCCCTTCCCCGGGCTGTAATGAATTCACATCACCGCATGCAGCAGACACCACCGCTCAGCGAGCCTCCAACCAGAGACAGACACCCCCCACCAGAAATACCCCCCAGGCCTGGCAGCCAAACACAAGCAGCCTGAGAGCATCCGCCTCCTCTAAACCAGCGAGAGACCCCTATCTGGCAGCCCCCCCGACTACCCCCCTCCATTGCCCCATCCCCAGAGCCCCCAATACCCTGCCAAGCGCCCTAGCAGCCCCCCCAGAACAGAGCAAGGTGGGGTGGAGGACATGGGGGGATGGGGAGACCCAGTCTAAACAACCCCCCAACAGGGAAATGCCTCTCCCGCGGTGGGGGGCTTCCTTTCCCCCCTCAGGACTCCAGCTGCCACCCTCCACCTCTGGAGGTCAGTGGGGTAGAGGGGTTGGGGGAGGGTCAAGAAGGGGCAGTCAATGAAGTGGGCAGGGTCAATGGGGGGTCCCCAAAATGGGTGGGGCCAATGGAGGAAGAGGCTAGAGGGCTCAGTTTCATAAAGGGGAGGAGTCAATAAGAACATTCCATTAGGGAGTGGGACCTATTGGGGGTGGGGCTGATGGGACTGGGCAGGGTTAATGGGGTGGAATCAATGGAGGGAGGGGCCAATGGGAGTCGATTCCATAAAGGGAGGAGTCAATACGAGCATTCCATAAGGGGGTGGGGCCTATTGGGGTGGGGCCAATGGGAGGAGGGTCCTTAAGGGTGCAGTCCAGAAAGTGGCGAGGCCAATGATGGGGTGGGGTGGCCCTACGGGGACAGTCGATGATGGTTCTCCATGAGGGGAAGGGGCCTAAGCGGCCTAGTCAATGAGAGGCGGGGTCTATGCCAGAGTTCTATGAGGGGGATGGGACTATGGGATTAGGATTCCTAAGGGGGCGGAGTCAATGAGGGGAGGGGCCTATGGGGCGGGGTCTATGGCTGTGTTCTAAGAGCGGGAGGGGCCTATGGGAGTAGGGTCCCTCAGGGGTGGAGTCAATAAGGGGAGGGGTCTATGCGGGCGGGGTCTATGTCTGTGTTCCATGAGGGGAAGGGGGTAAGGGGGGGTGTCAATGGGGGGGGCAGATACGGGACCCTCCCTTCCCCCTCAGCCCCTCCCTCTTCCGCGCCACTCAGCAAAAGTGAAAGAGCTGGTCGGCTGCCAAGGGAACCCGGTTCCCTAGCAACGGCCTCCGGGTGCTTGGCAACGGGCCAGGCACCTCCCTGCGTGCCCAGCAACCCGCCTCTGTCCCACCCCCCCACCCTGCCGGTGCCCCTCAATCCCGACCTGCAGCCCCCTGCTAGCCCAGCCCTAGGCTCCCCCCCAGGCTTGCCAGTGCCCCTCACGCCCGACCCGCAGCCCCCTGCCTTCAGTCATTCTGCCAGGGCCGAGCCAACCGACAGGCCTGGAGAAGGGGTGGCAGGACTCAGGCGTTCTTGGCTTCTCTCCTGATGCTAGAAGCTGGGATTGGGGGGGGGGCTTGAGGTTTGGGGTGGGATGGGGGCAGGGACCCCTCAATCTTCAGACCCTTTCCACCCCCTGCAGCCAGTTCCACCCTGTCTAGAGCTGCTTCCAGATCTGACCCTTGGGGGGAATTCCTGACAAGCTGATCCGTCGTGGTCTAGACCTGCAATGCAGCCCAGTGCTGGTACAGCAGAGGGTTGCCAGGGCTGGCTGGCAGGGGGCTGCGGGTCGGGAGTGAGGGGCACCGGCAGAGCTGGGGGGGGTGGACTCAGGGCTGGGATGGCAGAGGGCTGCGGGTCAGGAGTGAGGAGCACTGGCAGAGCTGGGGGGTGGACTCAGAGCTGGGATGCAGGGGGCAGCAGGTTGGGAGTTAGGGGCACTGGCAGAGCTGGGGGGGGGCAGGGCCAGGCTAGCAGGGGGCTGCGGGTTGGAAGTGAGGGGCACTGGCAGAGCTGGGGGGTGGACCCAGGGCTGGGATGGCAGGGGGCTGCGGGTCGGGAGTGAGGGGCACTGGCAGAGTTGGGGGGTGGACCCAGGGCTGGTACGGGAGGGGGCTAGGGATGGGGAGTAAAGGACCCAGCGAGCAGGTGCAGGGGTGGGCCAGGGAACCTAAAATCCTCCTGGCATCATAAGGGTTAACCCCAAATTGTCCCGCTCCCCAACTCTTCAGGCTGGGGGTGGGGCGCGACCAACCAGCCGCCATTTTGTATCCGGCGCCCAGTGCGAGTGCCCTGGCCCCCACCCCCCGCGTCTGTCTGTCCAGCCAAGACTACTGTCTACCCGTCACATGCTCACTTGCTGTGATCCAGGGATCTGAACAAATAGGGGTCCCCCCTTACAGCTCTGCGGGTGCCCCTCAATCCTGATCCACACCCCCTTGTCTCCCCACCCCCAGAGCTCTGCTGGTGCCCCTCAATCCTGACCCGCACCCCCCTTGGCTCCCCACCCCCACAGCTCTACCAGGGTGCCCCTTAATCCCGACCCGCACCCCCCTTGGCTCCCCAGCCCCACAGCTCCACCGGTGCTCGTCAATCCCGACCCGCACCCCACAGCTCTGCCGGTGCACCTCAATCCTGACCTGCAGCCCCCTATTAGCCCAGCCCTCGGCTCCCACCCACCGCTGTGCCGATGCCCCTCACTCCCGACCCGCAGCCCTGGCTGAGCCGAAAAGGGGGCAATGGAGGAGTGGGGAGATGCTCACCCTAAAATCTCCCCAGGATGGGCCCGAGGGCTCTGGCTGGGTCCCGGGCGCGGCCGAGCTGCGGGGAAGAAAGGAAGGAGGAAAGGGGGTGAGAGGAGGAGTGGAAGGATGGCGCGCGGGGGCTGTGGGGCTGGGCAGGGCTGCCAGGCGGTGCCCGGGGGGGAGTAGGGAGGGAGGGTGGCGGGGAGGGAGGTCCAGCTGGGGGGACTATCGGACCAACCTCGGTGCCAGGGATCCGGTCGGTGCCAGAGAAGGGGGGGAGGAATGAAGGATTGTGGGTAACAAGAACAGAGCTGGGCTGGCATCCAAGGAGCAGCCGGCCCTGTGGTTAACTCTCTCCTCCCCCCCAGGGGCGGATCGGCAGCGCCGGGCTGGGCACCAGCCTCAAGCCCCCTGCCCCTCATGGCATCGCCCCCAGAGACTGGCGCCGGAGGGCAGTGGTGCCTAGTGGTTGGGGCATCTGGCTCCTGGCTTCTCTCCCCAGCTCTGGGAGGGGAGGGGAGGGGAGGGGAGTGGTCACAACGGGGGGGGGGGCCGGGAGCCAGGACTCCTGGGTTCTCCCCCAGCTCTGGGAGAGGAGTGGGGTCTAGTGAGTTAGAATGGGGGCGCTGGGAGCCAGGACTCCTGGCTTCTATCCCTGGATCTTCATTAGAAGTTTTGCTGGGTGGGTTTTTGGCTGGGCTCGGCTCAGCAATGGTGGGTGGCTTCCCTGCTGGCCTGTGTTTTTCTGGGGTGGGGCTGCGGGACCCCCCTCCCCATTGCCCCAGGAAGTGTGGGGTTAGGGTGGGGCTATGAGGGAGGGGGTGGGGCTTACAAGGATACATTTTCCCTCCCAAAGGGACAGTCCCAATATTCGGGGCTTTTTCTTACACAGGCATCTATTACCCTCCACCCCCATCCCAGTTTTTCTCATTTGCTATCTGGTCGCCCTACATGTCACTGAGGTCGTGTTTAAGGAAAGGGGGCCCCTGCGGTGAAGCACAAGCCTTGTTGTGGTGACACAGCTGTGTGTTTGCACCCCTCACTTCACAGGCAAAGGCTGGGAAGGGGGGTTGTTGGACAGTGTGTAGTTAACACAAAAGCCAAGGGTGTTGGAGTTAGACTCAGATTGGCTCTGCACGGATAACGCACACACAAATGGTTATGTTGACACATCTGTTTGTCTACACTTTTGTGTGATAGTGCACAGTCATTGTGTTGATGTGCCTGGGTGTCCATACAGTTGTGTGAGACTACACAATTATTGTGTTGTAGTGCCTGTGTATGTGACACTCCATAAGCATGGTGTTGATGTGCCCATGTATCTTTGTGTGGACACACTTGTGTGATGTGTCAGTCACTGTGTTATTATTCCAGTGTGTGCATGCACACCTGTGTGATACTACACAATCCTGTCAAATCTCCTGTGTGTGGGGACACGCTTGTGTGACCACACAATCATTGTGCCAACGCTCCTGTGTGTGGAGAAACTCATGCGACACTCCACAATCAGAGAGTTGTGTTAACACTCAAAGGTATTATACACAAAGGTGTAACGCAGGTCACACACACGCTGCAATGTGTTTCACTGAGTTAAAACTGCCATGTTCACCTGTCTGGGTGAAACTGTTCCACCTTGTTAATATCATCCCATGAAGGGGGTGAATTAACCTCAGGCGAGGGGTCTAGACTCTAGTGGTTAGAGCGGGGGGGCTGGGAGCCAGGACTCCTGGGTTCTCTCCCTGGCTCTGGGAGAGGAGTGGGAGAGCAGGGGAGCTGGGAGGGAGCCAGACCTCCTGGATTCTCTCCCCAGGCTTGCAACTTACTACAGACAAAATGGGGAGAGCTGGGGTGGGGGGTGCGGCTCAGGACTGAGGGGCACTGACAGAGCTGGGGGGTGGGAGCAGGGCCTGGACCAGGAAGGGTTAATTGGGGGGGGTGGTCAGGTTCTGGGCTGTGTTAGGCCCCGTTGCCATGGCAGCAGACTGTCTTGCTGGCTCTGCCTGACCCCTGAAGGGGGGTTGTTGAGGGTCCCATAGGGAGCGGGACCTGAGCCAGCGATGCGCACAGACGGCCCACAGCCCCTGTGCAATGCACAGACACACGTAGCACCTCCCACAGACCCCTTGCACAAGACGCAGAGCAACACAATGACACAGCCATACACAATATCACCCAGAGAGACACCCCACAACCCCGTGACACCCACCAAGAGCAACACAATGACACACAGCCACCTGGCCATGTGGAGACACAGCGTCACGGGGTGGGAGGGCACACGCTGAGAAAAAGATACACAACCTAACATGGAGATTGGGACACAACACCACTCAGCTATTGAGTGGTGTTGTGAAACGGAGACACAACAACAGAAAGCGAGCACATGCGCACTCCACACAGTAACACACATACAAAGCTGGCCCATGCAAGCAGAGAGACTCAGTCACACACACATCAGGTACAATGACACACCAAGGCCAAATGCGCACACACACACACACCAGAGTAGGGCCCATTCCCTCCAGCAGGGGGCAGCAGGGACACACACACACACACACACACACACACACACACACATATCTGGGATGCAATTTGACCCTTCCAGACCCTGCCACAAGAAAAAATCTGGACAGCATCAGGCCCAATCTAGCCCCAAAAGAACACCCCCCAAAAGAATAGATGCACCTGGCCCTTTAAATCACCCCATTGGCCTTGAACTTTTAACCCTTTCTCTCCTTCTCCCCCTCCATTGGGGGGTGGGAGTGGGCTTACCAGCTGGTTATCCCAGCAAGGAGCTCCTCCTTCCCCCCTCCCGTCCTTCCTTCTTCTCCTCTGTCTCCCCCAACCATCTCTCCCCCCCCATCTCTCTTCCTCCCTCTCAGCCTCTTTCAACCTCTCCAGCTCACCAGGCCAGCTCCTTCCCTGCTCAACTGGGGGGAACAGATTTGAGTGGGGGCAGGGGAGTGGGGGCTGGACAGGCTGGTGCCACACCCCAGAGGTGGCTGCATCTCAGCAGGGTTCCCTGCATAACCAGGCCCAGAGCCCCACCCTAGAGGTGGCTGCATCTCAGGGCCGGACAAGGGGTCCCTGTATAACCAGCCCACGCCCCACCTCCTAGGAACCTCATGCACATAGAACAGCAACATTGCCGCAAACACCTGCTCAGAGTCATGCAACTGCAACACGACCGCGCACCTATACCACAATCAGACACCAGCACAGTCGCTCGGCGCCACAACCGTGGTCACGTGACCACAGCCAGACAGGGCTGACATTCCCCTGCACGTAATGAGAACACACCCACAGTCCACACCACTGCTGTAACACAACGGCAACACCAATGCACAGCACCGGTACCAGCCTGCCACTGGAGCTGTGCAGTAACGCAACCGTTGTGGTGTAACTGCAACACAATGGAGCAGCAATGCTGTTCTGTAATGGGCACCAGACCTTGTCCCTCAGCCACACGCACACACACATACACACACACACAGAGCAGGGCCCATCTCCTCCATCAAGGGGCAGCACACACACACACACACACACGGAGAGCAGGGCCCAGCCCCTCCAGCAGGGGGCAGCAGGGTCACACCCACACACATACACACACACACAGCAGGGCCCATCTCCTCCATCAGGGGGCAGCAGACACACACGCACGCACACACACACACACACAGAGCAGGGCCCAGCCCCTCCAGCAGAGGGCAGCAGGGTCACACACACACACACACACACACACACACACAGAGCAGGGCCCATCTCCTCCATCAGGGGGCAGCACACACACACACACACACACACAGAGCAGGACCCAGCCCCTCCAGCAGGAGGCAGCAGGGTCACACCCACACACACACAGCAGGGCCCATCTCCTCCATCAGGGGGCAGCACACACACACACACACACAGAGCAGGACCCAGCCCCTCCAGCAGGAGGCAGCAGGGTCACACCCACACACACACAGCAGGGCCCATCTCCTCCATCAGGGGGCAGCAGACACACACACACACACACACACAGAGCAGGGCCCAGCCCCTCCAGCAGAGGGCAGCAGGGACACACACACACACACACACACACACACACACACAGCAGGACCCATCTCCTCCATCAGAGGGCAGCAGACACACACTCACGCACACACACACACAGACACACACAGAGCAGGGCCCAGCCCCTCCAGCAGGGGCAGCAGGGACACACACACCTGCCAGCTCAGCACAGACACTGCCAAACCCCAGAGCTATGCACAGCTCAACCCCCTCCCAAGTCCAGCTCACAAGGGGTCTCTCCTCCCTGACCCATCTCTGCTTCCCCAGGCCCAGATTCACCCCCAGCCCAGACCCCTAGGGTCAAAGGTCACAGAACCAGCTGGCTCAACCAGAGCGTTCAAGTAGAAAATAACACTCCGGCCCCCACCACCAGTTCTGTCTGTGCCCCTCACTCCCGACCTGCAGCCCCCGCTAGCCCAGCCCTGCCCCCCCAACCCCTCAGCTCTGCCGGTGCCCCAGGTTCTATCCATGTGAAGAGAGGCCAGGAAAGGGGCTGGAGTGGGGGAAGCAGAAGGAGTTTAGATTGGGGGACCTGGGGTAGGGAGTCACGAGGGGTGGGGGGGCACTGAGAGCCCCCCCCACTTGGTGCCCTTCATTCCTGACATGCCACCCTTGCTCCTTCTCCCCCCTCCCCCAGCTCCCTCCCAGATGCCAGAAGGTCACGTTTCTAAGAGGCTTCTGGCTCTGACCCAGACAGTGAAAGTGAAGGGAGGGAGGACGGGGTGAGTCTGAGATCATGAAATCGTGTGTGTGCGATTGTGAACAGCAGTGCATATGACTGTCACTGTGAGTGTGTGACTATTATTGTATGTAACTGTGCATGCAATTGTGAACAGCAGTGTGTGCAACTGCCACTGTGAGTGTGTGACTGTCACTGTATGTAACTACGCATTGCGACTGTGAACAGCAGAGTTTGTGGCTGTCCCTGTGTGTGTCTGGCACTATATGTAACTGTGTGGGTGCAATTGTGAACAGCATTGTGTGTGATTATGAGCATGTGACTGGGAGGAGTTGTGTGCAGTTGTGTATAACAGTGGGTACAATTGTCACTGCAAGGGTGTGCAATTGTCATTGTCAGGTTGTGTGACTGTTACTGTATGTAAATGTGTGTGGGGTTGTGAACACCAGTGTGTGCGTGACTGTATGCTTGGTTGTGACTGCTCATGGGTGCAATTGTCACTGTGTGCAATTGAATGTGTGTGATTGCAAACATCTGATTGTCTGACTGTCACTGTGTGAAACTGTAAGTCTGATTGTGTAACAGTGTTTAATTGTGATTGTGTAATTCGGTGTGTTCAGGTGACTCTGTGTGTGTGCGCGTAGGCCCCTCCACAAATGCACCTGTTCGATCACCCACCCAGATGGAAGTACACACTCTGTCTGCAGACACACGAACACCCTACACCCATGCACACAGAGCCACATGCACACAGTCACACACACACACCAGGACTCATCCCCTTCAGCAGGGGGCAGCAGGGCAGGCAGACACACACACACACACACACAAAACAGCTCAGTGTGCATGTACACATATACACACTGTGTGTGTGCTTGTTTCTATGGCTATAGTAATGGGAATGTGGTGGTTATCTGAACCCAGGAGTCCTGGCTCCCAGCCCCTCCCCCCCAACCCACCAGCCCCTCCTCCTCTCCCAGACATGTTGATTTATGCACAGGCGACAGTGCTGGGAGCGACCCCTGCCCCTGCCCATGACCTCTGACCTCGTCTGGCTTCACAGACAGTCTGCACCTGGGACTTGCTCCCCCTTGACCCCTTAATACCCCCCCACCAACCGCTGCCAGACGTTAACCCTGCGAGCTCCACGGCCCTGCACAGAGTCTGCACCTAACCTGGGGTCTAACCTGGCTCTGGGAGGGGAGGGGGGTCCAGTGGGCTGGGGGGGGCTGGGAGCCAGGACTTCTGGGTTCTCTCCCCAGCTCTGAAATTGGGTGAGGGGTGTCTGAATCCCTCTCTGATCACCTTCCCCCACAGAAACTCCCCACGACCCCCCTCCCCAAATCCCCAGTGGGATCCCCCAGGTGCAGGCTCATATCTAGGGGGGCTGAGCACAGGAATGCGGGGGTAGGGCTGGTCAATTCAGGAAAAGTGGAACCTGTCTCCCCCAACAGAGCCCCAGGCTCCTCCCCAAAAGGGAAGCCCCTCTTCATCCTGCCCCCCCACCCCTTTCCTTGACCTTAGCCACCCTCCCCTGAATGTCCAGTCTCTGGGAAGTTCAAGTCAAAATCATTAACCCTTGTGTGATGAAACAGTGCCCCTCGCTCCTGACCCGCAGCCCCCTGCTAGCCCAGCACTGGGTGTGTCCCCCCAGCTCTGCCGATGCCCCTCACTCCTGACCCGCAGCCCCTCCTGGCTGGTTACACACAGTCATGGGGAGCCAAGAATTCCCCCTCCCCCTCTTTGTAACTGCAGCGTGGTGCATCTTGGGAGGAATAAATTATATTGCCAAGGAATAGGCAGAAATGGGGGGGGGGTGTTACATACACTTCCTAAAACATCCCCCCTCCCCGTATATTCTGTGCTGACCCCTTCCCCTGTCCTCAGCAATATCATTATACAAGAATATCCAGCCAGCCTCTGAGAGGAAAAGCCAGCAGGCCCCATCACCTCCCATCCGCCTTTGAGTGCTCTGACCACTAGACCCCACTCGCCTCCCAGAGCCAGGGAGAGAACCCAGGAGTCCTGACTCCCAACCTACCCCTGCTCTAGCCACTAGATCCCACTCCGTTCCTGGAACGCCCCCTCCCCCCATTCTCCAGTGGGTGAGATGGACCCCAGCGTGTCTATCTTTTGTGGGGGGGCTCTCTGCTCCCCATCTGCTTCCATAGGGGGCATCTCATATCCCCCCGCCCCTCCACCTTCATCTGGCCTTGGTGTCTCTCCCCATTTGGGGAGGATCAGCCCTGGCACAGAAGGACTAGGGATCTGCCCGCCATTTCTCCCCCCTCAAACCGAGATCCCTCAGCATCAGAGATAGACCCCCCTTAAAACTCTCCCCCCAGTTCAATGTCTCCCTTTCCAGATCCCCCGCCAAACCCAGCCCCACAAGATCAGAGAGACCCCAAAGCATCCCTCCCCCCTACAGCTCAGTGCCAATCTGGGGGGCCCCCTCCATCAACCCCCCCCAATTTATAGAGACCCCGATATCCTCTTTATGCAACTCAGTGCAATTCTGCGGGGGTCCCCCTCCACCAACTCCTCCCCCACGATCAGAGAAACCCCCCCCATAATTCCCCACGCAGCTCAGTGCCAATCTGAGGGGTCCCCTCTGGATCCCCATGACCCCCATGTTCAGAGCCACCCTGTGCCAATCTGGGAGATATTCCCTTCCCCCAAAATTCAGAGAAACCCCCATAATCCCGCAGCTCAGGTGTAATCTGGGGGGGTCTCCGCTGGATCACCCCTCTACCCCGAGATTGGAGAGACCCCCCCATATCCCCGGCCACACAGCGCAGTGCCAATCGGGGGGGGGGTCCTCTGGCCCCCTTCCCCCACCGAACCAAGCCCCCCCTCCTTACAAACTCCATCCACCTACCTGCTCCTAGCGCCGGCTGCGCCGCGACGCGTACATGGGGTGTGGGGGGGACGCGGTGCGCGCCTGGGGGCGCCCCCCTCCCCACCCCATGGAGATGAACAAAGAAGCCAGGGCGGGGGGAGGCTGCCGTCCGTCCGTCTGTCTCCCCCCCCCGCCCGCCGCGTCCGCTCCGGCTGTACTGGGGGGCTGGGTTCTCCCCACATCCAACCCGCCCCACCATCCGCCGGCTCCTCCGCGCGAACTTGACCAGCTCCGCCACCGCCGCTGCGCCCGGCTCCCCCCCCGGCCACGGCGCCTCCGAGGGGCCCGGCTGGGGGAAGCCGGCAGGGAGGGGGGGCGCTGCAGGCTGCACCTGGGGGAGGGGCCCCCTGAGCCCCGATCCCCCTCTCCCGGCTGTGTCTGCGCCTCCCCCCCCCCCCCGCAACAGGAGAGGAAAAGGCAGGAGACGCTGCGTCTCCGTCCCCCCCCCCCCGCTGGCGGGCTGGGCTGGGCTGGGGAGCCGGGAGGGGGGGGGAGCGCTGGGGGGGGAGCGGGGGAATGTGGCAGGTTGCTGGTCGGAGCCTGGAGAAAGAGCGAAAGATGCAGAAATGGAGAGAGAAGGAGGGAGGGAGGGGGGGGCTCCGGAGCTGCAGGGGGAGATGGGGGTGGAGAGATGGGGGTGGGGGGGATAGATCCCGTGGCCGGGGATGGATGGGTAGAGACCGGACTATCCAGGGGGAGGGATGGAGAGAGAGCTCCGGCTGTGGATGGAAAGACAGAAATACACAGAAGGAAGGATGGAGGGAGAGACGTGGAGAGAGACAGGGACAGAGAGAGATGGATAGAAAGATACACACAGAAATAGATAGATAGACAGGGGGTGTCTGGGGATAGATAGAGGGGGTGGGGATAGATAGGGGGTGTATGGGGGGATGGATAGATAGATAGACAGGGGGTGTCTGGAGATAGATAGATAGATAGATAGATGGGGGGTGTCTGGGGAATAGATAGATAGATAGATAGATAGATAGATAGATAGAGGGGGGTGTCTGGGGATAGATAGATGAGGGGTGTCTGGGACAGACAAATGGAAGGATGGGTAGAGGGATTTGGTGTATGGGGATAGGTGGACAGACAGACAGGGTGTATGGGGAGAGGGTGGGTGTCAGCTGCAGACCCTGAATTGGCTGTTGAGCCGCAGGGAGAGACAATTTCCAGCTGCGTCTCTGTCCTTCCCTGGTGCTGGCTGGCTGGCTGAGGGGAGTGGGATCCATGCTATGCCCCCCTTCAGCCACGCACCGGGCCCCCGCAACCCCCACCTTCAACTCACCTGCCAGGACCGGAGCCCCATCTGCATCACCCAGCCAAGGAGGGTGCCCGCAGCGCAGCATGCTGGGAGATGCTCTTTGGGGGTGCTGGTGACATCATCGGCTGGGGGGGGGGCTGGGAGAGAGCCAAGGATTCTGGGCCCCGGAAGCAAAAAGTGACAGATTCCCCGCCTGGCATTCAGGATTCCCTTAGTCGATGCTGCCATCTGCGCCAGCCAGTGCCCTGCCTGGAGCTGGAGCAGAGCCAGTGCTCCCCAGAGTACAGGCCCCGGGCCCCATTCCCTGCCCCCCAGAACCACGCAGTCCCTGCCCTGGGGCCAGCACCCCCGTCAAGGGGAAAGGCCCCCTGCCCCCCAGAGCTAGCCAGTCCCTGGCTTGGGGCTGGCACCACCCCAGAAAGAAAAGGCCCTGTGCCCCATTCCCTGCCCCCCAGAGCCAGCCAATTCCACCTATATACAACTTTAGGTTAATCTCCGGGGTGTTTCTGGTCTCAGGTCTCCCTGGCCTGCCATAGGCCCTGGGCCTGGTCCCTGCGTATTCACACTGGTATGACGGGGATGGGAATTGCTTCCCTGACCTCAGGGATTCATCCCGCTGCAGAGAGAGAAGAAAATAATGCAGCATAAATGGGATTATCAGATGCTAATCGGGGGCAGAATTAATTAACAGGAGATAGAACGATAACGAGCAATCACTGTTGTCCCAGTCCTGGACTTCCCTTCACAGCTCTGCCAGCGGGTGCCCCTCACCCCCGACTCGCAGCCCCCTGGGTGAGGCATTCTTAGGGGGACATGTATTTCCGGGGCTCAGGTCAGATGCACTGGGCCAGCACGACTGCAGGTGGGGATGGGGAAGACAGGCTGGGCACCGGCAGACAAAGGGTCTGCGTGTGTGTGTGTGCGAGTTGAGGGCGTGCATGTGTTGAAGGCTGTCGGTGTGTGTGTGTTGAGGGCTGTCGGGGTGTGTGTGTGTGTGTGTTGAGGGCATGTGTGTGTTGAGGGCTGTCGGGGTGTGTGTGTGAGTTGAGGGCTGTCAGGATGGGTATTGGTATGTGTATGTGTCTGAGGGCTGTTGGTGGGACATTTTCAGGTCTCTGGTCTCAGTGTTCCCCTGTCGGGGTTGGTATTTAACCTTCTTTTTCTAGCACCTCATGCCCCCAAGGGCTTTGCAGAATGGACACACACAAATCCCTCACCCAGCAGGGAGAGGCAGCTGTTTCTGGGGTGGGGCACTGTCACTGTTTATAGATTTCAGAGTAGCAGCTGTGTTAGTCTGTATTCGCAAAAAAGAAAAGGAGGACTTGTGGCACCTTAGAGACTAACAAATTTATTTGAGCATAAGCTCTCGTGAGCTACAGCTCACTTCATTGGATGCATTCGGTGGAAAATACAGTGGGGAGATTCTGATGAAGTGAGCTGTAGCTCACGAAAGCTTATGCTCAAATAAATTTGTTAGTCTCTAAGGTGCCACAAGTCCTCCTTTTCTTTTTGCTGTTCATAGAGGGACCGCATCGTCTGGCGCTGAGATGCAGCCCCCCCTGGGGAGGGGCACGGGGGCTGTTTATAATGGGGTCAGAAGGGAGGGATGGGGCAAAAGGAGGGGGTGATGAGGCCCAAGATGGGAAGGGTTGGAAGATAAAGAGGCACCAGCTCTGACCCAGGACAGGGTCGGGGAGTGGGGTTGAATCAGTCTCTAGGGACCAGAAGCCAGGATGAGGGGAGCATGAGAGAGAAAGTGGGAGGTGCTAGACCAAATTTCCCGGGGATGGGGGACTGAGTTCAGGAACCGGGGTAGAGTGAGGGAACCCCCAATGCTGGTGCCCCTCACCCCCAACCTGCAGCCCCCTGCTATCCCAGCCCTGCCCCCTCCCATCCCCAGCGCTGCCCGTGCCCCTCACTCCCGACCCGCAGCCCCCTGCTATCCCAGCCCTGCCCCCTCCCACCCCCAGTGCTGCCGGTGCCCCTCACTCCAGACCCGCAGCCCTGGGCTCAACCCCCAACCCCCGGCAGCCTCTGCCTTTGGCTGGAAGCCAAGGCAAAAAATTCCATCTCCCGCCCCCCTGGCTGCTGCAGCGGGGAGCGCCGGGAAGGGGCGGGGGGAGCGGGGGGGGGAGCGGGGGCGGTGCCAGGGCTTAGCCGTGGGAAGGGGGAGGGAGCAAACAATGGCAGGGAATTTCCCCCCCTCCCCAGCTCCGATCCGGCCCCAGGGCGGGGACTGGCTGGCTGCGGCGGGGGAAATGGGGCCTTTCCCTCTAGGGGGCGCTGGCTCCGATTCGGGGCCAGGGCAGGGGGCTGGCTGGGGGGCTCCAGGCCCCTTTGGCTCAGCAGTTCGAGGGCCCTGGGGGTGAATGGAGTTTGCTGCGTCTCAGCCCCCTCCCGGCCCCAGCCAGACCCTTCACTGGCCGCCCCAGCAAAGAGGCCAATGGCTGAGTGGGCCAGGGGGACCCAGTCCCTTCCCCCTCTGTCCCGGGGCAGGAGGGCCCCGGGGGGCGGGGATCCACCTGCTGCTGCCCTGGGGATCCACAGGGTAGTTGGGACCGGGGCTCTTTGTACCCCAGTAGGACCCCTCGATCGCAGGGGGAGCTGGGGGGGGAGCATAACCGGTGGCAGCTGGCACAAGCAGGGTGAGTCTGGGGGCACAGGGTGTGTCTGGAGATAGATAGATAGATAGATAGATAGATAGATGGGGTGTGGGGATAGATAGATAGATAGATGGGGTGTATGGGGATAGATAGATTGAGGGGGGATACATAGATGGGGGACGGTGTTGGGATAGCTAGCTAGATAGATAGAGGGGGTGGATGGAGATAGATAGATAGAGGGGGGATAGATAGAGGGGGTGGAAGGGGCTAGATAGACAGAGGGGGTGGATGGGGATAGGTAGATAGATAGATGGGGTAAATGGGGATGGATAGATAGATAAATAGGGGGGTAAATGAGGATAGATAGATAGATAGATAGATAGATAGAGGGGGTGTATGGGAATAGATAGATAGATGGGGGTTTGGGGATAGATAGGTAGGGAGGGTGTGGGGATAGATAGATAGATAGATAGATAGATGTATGGGGATAGATATAGAGAGAGGGTGTCTGGGGAGGGAAGGATGGAGGGACCGAGATGTCTCTGGTGGGGGATGGCTGGAGGGCGAGGTGGGTGGGGAGGACGGGATGGGCGGAGGGAGGGGTGGGGTAGCTGGAAGGATGTCTAGGGCTGGAAGGGTGGATAGAGGGATGGCTGGAGAGGTGGATGGGGATGGAAAGTCGGATGTGGCTGAGGGGCTGGGAGAAAAGGAGGACAGGCTAAGGGCGGGGTGGGACAGGAGAACAGGCTGGGCTGGGGGCGGGCTGGGCTTTGGAACAGGGGACAGGCTAGGGGGCGGGCTGGGGGACAGGGGACAGGCTGGGGGGCGGGACGGGGGGCGGACTGGGCTGGGCTGGGCTGGGGGCGGGATGTGAGGGGGCAGGCTGGGGGAGAGGGGAGATGGGCCAGCTGGGCGGGTGATGGGGACGGAGCTAGGGGACAGGGCAGAGGGGCCAGACTGGGCTGGGACGTCCCGTCAGCCCCAGGGCCCGACGTCCCGGCAGCGTCGAGACGGGGGATGTTTAGGAAGCCCCGCCCCTGCCCTGCCCCCTCTCTCCCCAGACAATCGGGAAATCCCCCCTGGATTGACTGGTAGCCAATCGGATGGCAGGATCCCGGGATGCCCGGAGCTCACCTTGCCCCCCCACCGGGCCAGGGGGCGCTCTGCGCGGGGGGGGGCAGGTCACCACCTGGGTGGGAGACTAAAGCCTAGGGGGCGCCGGGGGGCAGGGAGCAGGGTCAGTAGGGGGCACTGGGCAGGGTGGGGAGTTAGTAGGGGAGAGATAGCGCAGTGGTTTGAGTGGCCTGCTAAACCCAGGGTTGTGAGTTCAATCCTTGAGGGGGCCATTTAGGGATCTGGGGCAAAAATTGGGGATTGGTCCTGCTTTGAGCAGGGGGTGGGACTAGATGACCTCCTGAGATCCCTTCCAACCCTGATATTCTATGATACTGGGGGTCAGTAGGGGGTGCTCTGCCTTGGGCATCACTGGTGGGGGATTTAACCCCTTGGGAGCCAACCTTGCCTTTCCCATTGGGGGGCAGGGGGAGGTATGGGCTGTCATTTCTCTGTCTCTCGCCATATCCCCCACCGCGACATGCCCCCGAGTTAGTAGCTGCCTCCGGGCCAGAGACCCGCCCTTCCCCCCTGCCCGGAGCGGGGCCGGGGATGTTGGCGTCACAGAATTTATGCTGGCCGCACATTTGACGCCGGGGTCGTGCAAGGACATTTAATGCCTTGGTTTCTCGTCAACCGCCCTCGCACGAAATCCTGGATTCCTCCCCACTCCCAGAGTTGGGTATGGAACCCAGGAGTCCTGGCTCCCAGCTTCCCCTCCCTTGCTCTAACCACTGGACACCACTCTCCTCCCCTCCCAGAGCTGGGTATGGAACCCAGGAGTCTTGTCTTCCAGCCCCCCTTGGTGTAAGGGATTCGCACCAATCTCTCCCCGCTGTGTGTTCCCCATAAGCCATCACACATCTGAATGTGTGTGTGTGTGTGTGTGTGGGGTGATATTAGAGGCAGAAGTGTGCGTGTGCGTGTGTCTGCTGCCCCCTCCTGGGTGTGACATGTCCTGTGCGTGTGTGTGCTCTGCCCCCTGCTGGAGGGAACGAGTTCTGCTCTGTGTGAGAGAGCGTCTGAAATAGATCATGTGTCCATAGTTGTAGCTCTGGGGCATTGTGTCTGCCTGCCTGTGATTGTGTTGTTCTGTGCTTGCTCTCTCTCTCTCTCTCTCTCTCTCACTCACTCACACATACACACACAAACACACATACACACACACCCTGGCATGCAGAACCCCTCTGTACACACCTGCAGAGTGAAAGCTACCATCTTTGTGGTGGGCCCTGTTTATACAGGAACCCCTCACCCGCTGCTGAGACCTCTGGGGTAGGGCACGGAGCCTGTTTATACAAGGAAACTTCACCCGGCCTGGAGATGCAAACACCTCTTGGGTGGGGTGCCGGGGCTGGTTATACAGGGACCCATCCCTACCCCAGGTGCCTCCTCCTGCATTGACCAGTCCCACCTGGCAGGCAAAGGTCAGGGGGTTGCTAGATTGCTCTAATCAAAGACAGGCCCCACACAGCCTGGGGGTCACTATTATTCACTCCCTGCGGAGAGCAGCTGGGAGAATCAAGGAGCTAGAGGGATGGGGGGCTGGGACAGCAGGGGGCTGTGGGTTAGGATTGAGGGGCACTGACAAAGATTCAGGGAGCTCAGGGCTGGGTTGCAGGGGGCTGCGAGGTGGGAGTGAGAGGCACTGGCAGAGTTGGGGGTGGGGGAGCCTAGGGCTGGACTAGCTGGGAGCTGCAGGTTGGGAGTAAGGGGCACTGGCAGAGCTGAAGAGGTGGGAGTCCAGGGCTGGGCTAGCAGACGCTGCGGTTCAGGAGTAAGGGGCACCAGTAGAGCTGTGGGGGAGCCCAGGGCTGGGCTAGCAGGGGGCTGTGGGATGGGAGGCAGGGGGCTAGTACAGCGCCCAATGTGGGGGGTCCTGTGCCCTACGACTGTGGCTCTCAACCTTTCCAGATGGCCTTACCCCTTGCAGGAGTCTGACTTGTCTTGTGTACCCCCAAGTTTCATGTCACTTAAAAATGCACAAAATCAGACATAATAATGCAAAAGTGTCACACACACAATTACTGAACAATTGCTGACTTTCTTGTCTCCTTCACTGCAGCGCCCAGGGGCTGACATTTCCCCTTTGTCCAGGAGGAGGCGCTGGCACCCAACGCAGCCCCCCAAGCCTCCAACCTGACGCTCATTTGGTGACATGAGCTGTTAGGATCTCAGCCCAGGTCCTACTGGTCAGAACCAGAATGGGATCCCGGCTCCCATCCAGCACCAGGGCGGGGGAACTGGCTGGTTCAGGGGGGTGAGGAATGGGGCATGGGGCCTGTGATGGGGGGGATCAATGGGTGTATGTTGGCAGGGGTGTGGGTGTGTTGGGGGGCTGTGGATGTGTCTCATTCATCCCCCTCCGCCCGTGGCTGAGCTCAGTTGGGTGTCTCACTCTCTCCCACCCCATCACCTCCTCCACCCTTCTATCCATTCCCTCAGCGCCCTCCGCCCCTTCCCTGCCCTGCTGCCCCAGCCCTGCGCCAGGGCCCAGAGCCTGTGAGCTAGACTGGGTGGGGTGGAAACAGACCAGCGACATGGCTGATAAGGGCTAATTAGAGCAGGGGAGCGAGCTCAGCCACACAGTCCCCCACAGGTCCTGTGGGAACTCCCCAGAGCCTTGAATGCATGGAGATGGCTCGCCTGGCTCTGAGATACAGCTGCCTCTGGGGTAGGGCATGGGGGCTGTTTATATGGGAAACCCTCGCCCAACAGTAAGTTGTGACCCCTCTGGGGTGGCTCCTAGAGGGGTAGGGTCCTGTGCCCTCTTCCTCTCCCCCCGAGACAGGCAGTCCCGCACCTGGGGCCGGATCGGGAGCTGGCGCCCCATTGAGGGGAAAGACCTGAGGCCCATTCCCGAAACCCCCCCCCGCAATCCAGGCAGTGATGGATGATCATTTTCCACCAAGTTCCCGCTTTCCCGGAAATCCGCCCTGGCCAGACATCTGTAAATCGCTTCCAGAGCTCAGCTGTGCAGAGCAGTAGGGGTGGGCTGGGAGGGACCCTGATTCCCCCATCACTAGCCTCGTCTCGCCTCTAATCTGTCCGCCCTGGCCCAGCCTGGGCGCTGAGTAACCGGCATGAATAACACCGAGCTCATCTGCTGCTGGCACAGGGCTCAGCCTGGAGCTGGTGGCCCAGGGCAGGGAAGGGACAAATGGGGAAATTTCTACACTGCAAACTTCAGTCCACCACTCACTTAAGAGGTGCAGTGTATGGGGCTGGAAGCCCGGCTTCTCCCCGGCACTCCACTGCTTCCCGGTCTCCCTGCCAGGCCCCCTGGCCTCTGCGCTGCGGGGCTCCTGGAAAGGGTGGGGAGTGGGGAGTCTGGGCGGCCGCTGGGATCTAGCTGGAGCCCCACACCCACCCAGAGAGGAAAACCCAAATGGAGAGCTGGGCACGAGGTTCACCACAGGACCTACCAGCCTTTCTTGTCAGTTTCAGGGCCCCCAGCTGTGAAATTGACAAGAAGGACAGCCACCCTCTGATGTAAGGAAGGCAGGATCACGGGGTCGCCCTAACTACACCCACATAAGCCCCGTGCCTCCGTGGAGCTGGGGTTGTTCAGTCGGGGTAGCGGGGCGCTTACACCGGCAGCAGCCAGGCTGTAGCGTGAACAGAGATGGAGGTAGATCGACGCATGGTACTGGGCTGGGGTCTTAAAGGACCCGCTGCTAACTGGAAGGAGCAGGGAGCCTTTGGAGCAGGATCAACGCTGTTTAGCAGCGTGGGGCTGGCGCAGGCAGTTAGCTCTAGCACTGCCCTGGTGGTAGCCCTTCGATCGCCCCATGTGCCAGCGGAGAGACTGGCTGTACAGTTCACAAGCTGCGCACAGGAATGCCGGCCAGGATGCCACAGTGTGGCACTAGGGGGCACTCTGCTCTGGGGAGCGGGGTGGGAGGGCTCTCCCCTGGAAGACAGGGCTGGCCCTGATGCCCCAGTGTGGTGCTAGGGGGCGCCATGCTGCAGGGAGCAAGGGAGATTCCTGTATAGACAGGCCCTGCGCCCCACCCCAGAAGTGGGTGCATCTCAACACCGGGCCAGGGGTCCATGTATAAAGTGAAGGCTTATCAATAATCATCCAAATTAAAACAAGGAAAGTTAATGACAAGGATCGAGAAGACAGATTTTTCAAAAAAATACATTTTATTTGCCACAGTTCATAAAATAAACCCAATAAAAATCTCTCCTGTTAAATGGCTCTTTGTAATTATTACAGACAAATAAATAGAGGATGTTCCTTCATTTCCCTGCTGGAAAGGGGCCTCCTCTCGCCCTCACGATCTGTAAAGTTTATTGAGGTGAAAGGATCCACCCAGCAAGGGCAGCGAATTTCCCATCCAAACCTTCATCCCCAAACTCAGAACCTGGAGTAGGATCTTTTCAGTGTGAGCAAACAGTGACAGGATGTAAAGTTGGCAGCATTTGTCGGCCTGGAATGGCCAAACTGCACAGTGCAGGATAAAAACCTACTACCACTGTGAAGGGAGATCCTCCCGAACCTTGCAGGGATCACTGATTTGAAAGAGATGAAGTCTGACCAGTGAGTGTGGCCATTCACAGACATAATGGCACCCGCAACATAAAGTCCAGCAATGATGCGCTCCCCCCCGCTCTAACCACAAGCCCCCACTCACCTCCCAGAGACGGGGATAACCCAGGAATCCTGACACCCAGCCCCCCTTCTCTAACCCCTAGAACCCCCTCCCCTCCCAGAGCTGGGGAGAGAACCCAGGAATCCTGACACCCAGCCCCCCCGCTCTAACCACTACACCCCACTCGCCTCCCAGAGCGTGGGAGAACCCAGGCGTCCTGGCAGGCTCACCCAGGGGCCCGCTGATACAGGAGATGCAGTAGAAATAGGACTGGCAGGCACAATCCACGTTGAAGGCCATCCAGTAGCGCAGGCTGCTCATGAAGCTGATGAAGGAGTCAGAGACGTTGAGGATCCGCACGTCGCTCCCCACGGCTCCGTAGTGCTTGTTGGCCTCCAACACCTTCAGCATCTCCACTGTGGCACTGGGGTCCAGCTTGGTGTCTGAGTCGCACACCTGGGGGCAGCCAAGGAGGGGTGTTACTTGCTGAGACCCCCAGGGGGAGCTGTGCTGACCCCTATGCCCAGTGCATCACTAGGAGGCGCTGTACTGCTGGGGGCAGGCTGGGGGCTCTCCCCTGGCAGGCAGGGCTGGGCCCGATGCCCCAGCGTGGTGCTAGGGGGTTTGTGCTGCAGGGAGCAGGGTCGGGGGGTTCTCCCCTGGCAGGCAGGGCTGGCCCGATGCCCCAGCGTGGTGCTAGGGGGTTTGTGCTGCAGGGAGCGGGGTCGGGGGGTTCTCCCCTGGCAGGCAGGGCTGGCCCGATGCCCCAGCGTGGTGCTAGGGGGTTTGTGCTGCAGGGAGCGGGGTCGGGGGGTTCTCCCCTGGCAGGCAGGGCTGGGCCCGATGCCCCAGCGTGGTGCTAGGGGGTTTGTGCTGCAGGGAGCGGGGTTGGGGGGTTCTCCCCTGGCAGGCAGGGCTGGCCCGATGCCCCAGCATGGTGCTAGGGGGTTTGTGCTGCAGGGAGCGGGGTCGGGGGGTTCTCCCCTGGCAGGCAGGGCTGGGCCCGATGCCCCAGCGTGGTGCTAGGGGGTTTGTGCTGCAGGGAGCGGGGTCGGGGGGTTCTCCCCTGGCAGGCAGGGCTGGCCCTCATGCCCAGAACAGCAGTAGGGGGTGCTGGGCTGGGGAGTGGGGTGGGGGGAGGGTAGCCAGCTGGTTGCTCCTACCTGGATAAAGTCCACCGAGTTGCCCAGCGCCCTGAAGGCCGTGTACATCACCTCCCGCTTCCCGCCCCATCGCTGCATGATGCAGACGCATCGCCTGGAGCGGATTAACTCCTCCACCACCAGCTGGCCCGGGTCCACCATCTCCACCTCAGTGTAGAGTCCAGGCTCCTCCCCTCCTGCCCCCTGGGAGCCACTGCCCCCCTCTTCGCCCTCCAGTGGGGGCTGCTGGTGGTAGTTGTTCTCCCAGACATAGGTGCCCACGTCCTCGCCGGCGAAGACCTCCTGGAACATGTCCATCATGTAGCGGTCGTCGGGGCTGTTGCCGTCGATCACCATGAGGATCCGCAGCTTCTCTGGGGGGTACTGGGTGGCCCGCACCGACTCCAGGCACTGCCAGAGGTAGGAGGGGTCTTCTTGGTAGGCCGAGATGGTCAACGCCACCGTCTTGGTGTAGCTACAGGCCGACACCCTCCTCATCTGCCGGTGCTCCAGAGAGGCGAAGAAGCTCTGGATGACCAGGTGGGCGGCGAGGAAGACTCCATAGAGGCCGAAGGCCATGATCCGATACTGGTCGGCCACCAGCTGGATCCCAGCCACATAGGCCCATGTCAGGACCCCCAAGATGAGCAGGGCAAAGGCGATGGTGAGGATGCGGCACCCGGCAGAGATGAGGTATTTAGGCGCTTTTCTGGGGTCCATCTCTGCAAGGGACGGGCATGGGGTGAGATGCGGTTGGGTGGATGTGGACTGGACCCCCCAGGTCTCAGCAATGGTGGGGATTCACCACCTGGGGCTGCCCAAACTGGCAGGAGCTCTGGGGTAGGGCCACAAAAATGATTAAAATGATGACGGCAACTGGCACCCGAAAAGGTCCATTTGAATAAATAAATGACCCACACAGAGCATGACACTCCTCCTGTCACCACCAGGGAGGGAACTCCGGAGTCCTGGCTCCTGGCCCCGCCTGCTGTGACCCACCAGACCCCATTCCTCTCCAAGAGCTGGGGATAGAACCCAGAAGTCCTGGTTCCCAGCCCGCCCCCTCTAACCACTGGACCGCACTGCCCTTACTTGGTGCTGGGCTCACTCTCCTTGCTGCTGCTGCAGCTGCTGTCAGTTTTGGTTCCTTACTCTGGCTGGGGGAGTTTTTGAACAGTGGTCTGGGGATGACGGACACCCTGTGTCTACGTCTAGCTTGGTGGTTTCTCCCCAACTTTAGGTTCCTGTCCTTTTCCTCCACCCAGTTTAGCCCCTCCCCATCTGTCTTTCTTACTTTTTCGTTGTTTCTGTCTTTATTTCTTTCTTTGTTTCTTTTCTGGGGACTGACTGGCTAAGCAGTAGTTCTGCAGAGAAGGACCTGGGGACATTACACTGGAAGAGAAGCTGGCTATGAATCAACAGTGTGCCCTCGTTGCAAGAAGATCAACGGCATATTGGGCTGTATTAGTAGGAACATTGCCAGCTGCTTGAGGGAAGTGATGATTCCCCTCTATTCGGCACTGGTGAGGCCATACGTGGAGTTTTGCAACTCGTTTTGGTCCCCCCACTACAGAAGGGATGTGGACAAATTGGAGAGAGTCCAGCAGAGAGCAATGAAAACGATAAGGGGGCTGGGGCACATGATTTACGAGGAGAGGCTGCAGAAACTGTGGTTATTTAGTCCTGGTCAACACTATGAGTTTAGGTCGGATTTAGCAGTGTTAGATTGGTTTAACCCTGCACCCGTCTATGCTACAAAGCCATTTTTTCCCGACTTTAAGAGCTCTTAAAACCGGTTTCTGTACTCCTCCCTGATGAGTGGATTAGCGCTGAAATCGACCTTACTGGATCCAGTTTGGGGTAGTGTGGACGCAATTCAATGGTATTGAGCTCCGGGAGCTATCCCAGAGTGCTCCATTGTGACCACTCTGGACTGCATTCTCAACTCAGATGCACTGGCCAGGCAGACAGGAAAAGCCCTGTGAACTTTTGAATTTCATTTACTATTTGACCAGCGTGGCAAGCTGCAGGTGAGTGCAGAGCTCATCAGCAAAGGTGACCATGCAGATCTCACCAGCAGAGGTGACCATGCAGTCCCAGAATCGCAAAAGAGCTCCAGCATGGACCGAACGGGAGGTACTGGATCTGAGCACTGTATGGGGCAACGAATCTGTGCTATCAGAACTCTGTTCCAAAAGACGAAAAGCCAAAATATTTGAAAAAATCTCCAAGGGCATGAAGGACAGAGGCTATCACAGGGACCCGGAACAGTGCCACGTGAAACTTAAGAAGCCTACCAAGCAAGCAAGTGGAGAAACTGTTTTCCCCGACAGCCAGGAACTGTTTTTCACCCTGGATCTAGTACTCTCCCAACCCACCGAAGGTGGGCTCCTGGACCTAGAAGGTGGAAAAGGGATCTCTGGTGAGTGTATCTTTGTAAATATAATACACAGTTTAAAAGCAAGTATGTTTAATGATAAATTTACCCTGAAGACTTGGGATGCATTCGCAGCCAGTACAGCTACTGGAAAAGTCTGTTAACGTGTATGGGATGGAGCAGAAATCCTCCAGGGACATCTCCATGAAGCTCTCCTGGATGTACTCCCAACACCTTTGCAAAAGGTGTCTGGGAGGGCAGCTTTATTGCATCCTCCATGGTAGGACGCTTTACCACGGCAGGCCAGCAGCACGTAGTCTGGAATCATTGCAGAACAAAGCATGGCAGCGTATGGTCCCGGTGTTTGCTGGCATTCAAGCAACATCCGTTCTTCATCTCTCTGTGTTATCCTCAGGAGAGTGATATCATTCATGGTCACCTGGTTGAAATAGGGGAATTTTATTAAGGGGACATTCAGAGGTGGCCATTCCTGCTGGGCTGTTTGCCTGTGGCTGAACAAAAATCATCCCTGCTGTTAGCCACGCGGTGAGGGGAGGGGTGAAGTGATCATCCCAGAGAATTGGGTGTGTATGTGTGTGTGGGGTGGTGGTTAATTGGGTTTGTGCTGCACGTTAACTCGAAAACTGCAGTCCCTCCTTTTAAATGGCCAACCCAATGGGTGCTTGGTATGGGTAATAAGGGTACTGCTGTTTGAAATCATTCCCACATGTTAGGAAGGTTAAAGAAGCCAAAAAACTGTGGTTTACCATGTCTGCCTGTAAACCGAATTCTGTGGCCCGTGTGATCTCTCACACCATACCGGCAGGCCCTCTATATAAGAGGCAAAATGCGACCTTGTAAAGAAAGCACACGTGCTATGTAATGTTAACAGCTTGGTTCACCATGAAAGAGTCTACCCATTGTTCTCTAAAATGTCTCTTTTTAAAGACTAATCTCCCTTTTTTTCCTCCTGCAGCTGCAAATATTTCATTGCTCTATGTATCATCTCCGTCCCAGAGGCTATCAAAGATTAGAAGCCAAAAAAACCACACTCACGATTAAATGTTCTCTGAGCTCATGCAGGCCTCCCACGCTGAAAGAGCCCAGCACAATGCATGGAGTCAGAGTCCAGGAAAGCACAAAATGAACGCGAAGACAGGAGGGATGAGCGAGAGGAGAGGTGGCGTCAGCGTGATGAGAGGAGGCAGAATGCAATGCTGAGGCTACTGGAGGATCAAAGTGATATGCTCCGGCGTATGGTGGAGCTGCAGGAAAGGCAGCAGGAGCACAGACCGTCACTGCAGCCCCTGTGTAACCAACTACCCTCCTCCCCAACTTCCATAGCCTCCTCACCCAGATGCTCAAGAATGCGGTGGGGGGACCTCCGGGCATCCAACCACTCCACCCCAGAGGACTGCCCAAGCAACAGAAAGCTGGCATTCAATAAGTTTTAGAGTGTAGTGTGGCCTTGTCCTTCCCTCCTCCCCCACTCCACCACCCCACCCAGTGCTTCCCTCCTCCTCCACCCCTTACGGGCTACTTTGGCAGTTCTCCCCCCATTTGTGTAACGAATTAATAAAGAATGCATGAATTTAAAACAACAATGACTTTATTGCCTCTGCAAGCGTTGATCAAAGTGGGGAGGGGAGGGCGATTGGCTTACAGGGAAGTAGAGTGAACCAAGGGGTGGGGGTTTTCATCAAGAAACAAACAGAACTATCACACCGTAGCCTGGCCAGTCATGAAACTGGTTTTGAAAGTTTCTCTGATGCGCACTGTGCCCTCCTGTGCTCTTCTAACCGCCCTGGTGTCTGGCTGTGCGTAATCAGCAGCCGGGAGATTTGCCTCAACCTCCCACCCTGCCATAAACGTCTCCCCCTTACTCTCACAGGTATTGTGGAGCACACAGCAAGCAGCAATAACAATGGGAATATTGGTTTCGCTGAGGTCTAACCGAGTCAATAAACTGCGCCAGCGCGCTTTTAAACATCCAAATGCACATTCTACCACCATTGGGCACTTGCTCAGCCTATAGTTGAACAGCTCCTGACTACTGTCCAGGGTGCCTGTGTATGGTTTCACGAGCCATGGCATTAAGGGATAGGCTGGGTCCCCAAGAATAACTATAGGCACTTCAATATCCCCAACGGTTATTTTCTGGTCTGGAAAGTAAGTCCCTTGCTGCAGCCGTTCCCACAGACCAGAGTTCCTAAAGATGCGAGCGTCATGTACCTTTCCCAGCCATCCCACATTGATGTTGGTGAAACGTCCCTTGTGATTCACCAGTGCTTGCAGCACCATTGAAAAGTACCCCTTTCCTTCTTTTGGTTTATGTACTGGCTGCCTTGGTGCTCCGGTCCCAAGATAGGGTTATGTGTTCCATCTATCACCCCACGACAGTTAGGGAATCCCATTGCACAAAAGCCATCCACTATGACCTGCACATTTCCCAGAGTCACTACCCTTGATAGCAGCAGGTCAGTGATCGCGTTGGCTACTTGGATCACAGCAGCCCCCACAGTAGATTTGCCCACTCCAAATTGATTCCCGACTCACCGGTAGCTGTCTGACGTTGCAAGCTTCCACAGGGCTATTGCCACTTGCTTGTGAACTGTGAGGGCTGCTCTCATCTTGGTACTCTGGTGCTTCAGGGCAGGGGAAAGCAAGTCACAAAGTTCCATGAAAGTGGCCCTATGCATACGAAAGTTTCGCAGCCATTGGGAATTGTCCCAGACCTGCAATACTATGTGGTCCCACCAGTCTGTGCTTATTTCCTGGGCCCAGAATCAGCGTTCCATGGCATGAGCCTGCCCCATTACCCCCAGGATGGCCAAATTGCTGGGGCCCGTACTTTGAGAGAAGTCTGTGTCCATGTCCCCATCACTCTCCTCACCGCACTGCTGTCACCTACTCGCCTGCTTTTGCAGGTTCTGGTTCTGCACATACGGCTGGATAATGTGTGTGGTGTTTAGAGCAGTCACAAGTGCCGCGGTGATCTGAGTGGGCTCCATGCTTGCCGTGGTATGGTGTGAGCAGGAAAGCAGAGTGGCAGCGGAAGCAGCGGGTGGATGACGATGCTAACTGCAATATGGCACCCGCACAGAAAAAGGTGCAACACAATTGTCAGCCGTTGCTTTCACGGACGGAGGGAGGAAGCAAGGGGTAGGCTAGCAGCAGATAGTGCTGCTGGCTGGGAGAGCAGCCTGGCCCCCTCAAGGATTGAACTCACAAACCTGGGTTTAGCAAGCCAATGCTCAAACCACTGAGCAATCCCTCTGGCAATATTCTTGGTAGGACTGAATCTCCATTAGACAAAACTTAAAGAAGAGAACGACCTGAGTCATTCCCATTTATGTGCAGGCGCCCCTGACGGACCTTACCAAGATCTGCCAGGAGCACCCATGTCAGCCCAGGTGCCCCGACCGACCTCACCGAGCCGGCCAAGAGCACCCAGGAGACGATGAGGACGGCTACCAGTCATACTGCACCATCTGCTTCCACAAGGCAATGAGCTGCTGCTGTGTAGCAATGCAGTCCCGCGTCTGCCAGCACACAGGAGACGTACGGTAATGGTGAGCTGAGCGGGCTCCATGCTTGCTGTGGTTTGGCATCTGCATGGGTAACCCAGGAAAAAAGGCCCAAAACGATTGTCTGCCATTGCTTTCTTGGGGGCGGGGAGAGGGGACCTGACGACATGTACCCAGAACCACCTGCGACAATGTTTTTGCCCCATCAGGCATTGGGATCTCAACCCAGAATTCCAATGGGCGGCGGAGACTGCGGGAACTGTGGGATAGCTACCCACAGTGCATCGCTCTGGAAGTCAACGCTAGCCTCGGTACTATGGAATCATTCCGCCAACTTAATGGTCTTAATGAACTCTTAAATGGTCATAAAGAAGTATGGGATGGATGAATGGACTATAAGGTGGATAGAAAGTTGGCTAGATTGTCGAGCTCAACGGGTAGTGATCAATGGCTCCATGTTGAGTTGGCAGCCGGTATCAAGGGGAGTGCCCCAAGGGTTGGTCCTTGGGTCGGTTTTGTTCAATATGTTCATTAATGATCTGGAGGATGGCGTGGATTGCACCCTCAGCAAGTTTGCAGATGACACTAAACTGGAAGGAGAGGTGGATACACTGGAGGGTAGGGATAGGATACAGAGGGACCTAGACAAATTAGAGGATTGGGCCAAAAGAAATCTGATGAGGTTCAACAAGGACAAGTGCAGAGTCCTGCACTTAGGACGGAAGAATCCCATGCACCACTACAGACTAGGGACTGAGTGGCTCAGCAGCAGTTCTGCAGAAAAGGACCTAGAGGGTACAGTGGACGAGAAGCTGGATATGAGTTAACAGTGTGCTCTTGTTGCCAAGAAGGCCAATGGCATTTTGGGATGTATAAGCAGGAGCATTGCCAGCAGATGGAGGGACGTGATCGTTCCCCTCTATTCGACATTGGTGAGGCCTCATCTGGAGTACTATGTCCAGTTTTGGGCCCCACACTATAAGAAGGATGTGGAAAAATTGGAAAACGTCCAGCGGAGGGCAACAAAAATGATTAGGGGGCTGGGGCACATGACTTATGAGGAGAGGCTGAGAGAACTGGGATTGTTTAGTCTGCGGAAGAGAAGAATGAGGGGGGGATTTGATAGCTGCTTTCAACTGCCTGAAAGGGGGTTCCAAAGAGGATGGATCTAGACTGTTCTCAGTGGTAGCAGATGACAGAACAAGTAGCAATGGTCTCAAGTTGCAGTGGGGGAGGTTTAGGTTGGATATTAGGAAAAACATTTTCACTAGGAGGGCAGTGAAACACTGGAACGGGTTACCTAGGGAGGTGGTGGAATCTCCTTCCTTAAAAGTTTTTAAGGTCAGGCTTGACAAAGCCCTGGCTGGGATGATTTAGTTGGGGTTGGTCCTGCTTTGAGCAGGGAGCTGGACTAGATGACCTCCTGAGGTCCCTTCCAATCCTGATAGTCTATGATTCTATGAATGGTTTTAAGTAGGGACACACACACAATCGACTGTATAAAATCGCTTTCTAAAAAATTGACTTCTATAAATTCAACCTAATTTTGTAGTATAGACATACCTTTAGTCTGCCGAAGAGAAGAGTGAGGGGGGATTTGATAGCAGCCTTCAGCTACCTGAAGAGGGGTTCCAAAGAGGATGGATCTCAGCTGTTCTCAGGGGTGGCAAATGACAGATCAAGAAGCAATGGTCTCAAGTTGCAGTGGGGGAGGTCTAGGTTGAATATTAGGTAACACTATTTCACGCGGAGGGTGGTAAAGCACTTAAATGGGTTACCTAGGAAGGTGGTGGAATCTCCATCCGTAGAGGTTTTTAAGGCCCGGCTTGACAAAGCCCTGGCTGGGATGATTTAATTGGGGTTGGTCCTGTTTTGAGCAGGGGATGGGACCTCCTGAGGTCCCTTCCAACCCTCATATTCTGATTCTATGATTCTATTCCCCTCTCCAGCCCTGTTTGTTCCCCCGCATGCTGGTCATTTATTTTCAGCTGTTTCCCTGTGTGCTTGAAATACACAAGGGTCGTGTATGTTGTTTGGTCTCTTATTCTCTCAGGGTTCCTGTCCTATGCCCCTTTTACATTAGCACATTCATAGCAAACCAGTATCTATGCCATCTGCTTCTCTCTCTCGACTCCTGGAGATCCTAACTCCTGGATTCCGTCTGGAAGCCCCCCTACCCATCTCGATGACCTCAGGGAGCAAACCTGGCCTGGAATGCAATGAAGCCGAAACGCTCTTCTCCGCTCAGTTACTCTATAATTAAATTCCCCCAGCCGGGTGCAGTGTGATGCTCGTGAGGCCCAGATTGACACTGGTATGGAGTGGATAAGAAAATGTGTCACCAATAAATATTTATAGAAGTCAATGAGGAGGAATTGAGCAAACAGGTCTGGGAGTGGCAGGGGAGCTCTCATAATGAAACCAACTCATCGGCATCCTTAGTTTCTTTAATAGTTTCACCAGACCCCCATCTGGTGTGAATCGGCCATCGCTCCATTGGAGTCAATGGGGCCAGATTCCAACTGGGGTCAATCGGCCGTACCTCTATTGGAGTAACTGGGGCCAGATCCCAGTTGTATGATTTATATCACCCGATGATCTGGCTAAACATCTCTCATGTGGAAAGAGTCGCACCTCTACCCTTGTGACTAAGCTGGGTATCACCTCTTCGCTCTGTGGCACAAACCTGCAGACAGTATGCGACCAATTCAATAAAACACAAGCTGGTGGGCTGAGAAAGGGTCAATCTGAATTGTACTTAAAGAGGAAGTGCCCAGGCATGAGGGTCGTGCAATTAATGACATTTCAGTAAATCATTCACGGTTACTCCCAATGTATATATGAATCTGATCCTGTCTTTGGACTATATAGAGAGGAAAGGGGCCATGCTAGACAGGTTAGTGCATCTCTTCAATTTACAGAGAACTTGGAGGTGAACGGAACCATTGTGCGGCTGAAGGTAAGAGTTTTTAATACTGTTAAATTATTGCTTGTAATCACTGATGATCTGCTGCAAAGCGGGTAAAGGCTGGAGATATATCTCAGGTGCAAGCTCCTGCTGTAAAGCCCCATGACGACGACAGAGCCGGGATAAAGCGGCTCAGTTTGTGCAAAGGAAAAGAAGCCTCACTCCTGGAGTGGTGTGTGAACCAAATAGGGAGATTTTCAAAGGCAAAACTGGCGGCGAGGGGGCCAGTGTCTGCTGAAACTCCCTGGGAGTCGGGCCTTGAACTTCCTGCGGCTGGTTTGAACGTCCCAGGTTTAGGGAGCAGAGACGAACCAGTCGACGTACTTGATTTGGACTGTCAAAAAGCCTTCGGCACAGTCCCTCGCTGTAGGGCAGGAAGGAATTGAAGCCGTCCTGGGGTGGGAGGCAAGGGACTGTCTTGGAGGAGAAACAGGACAACAGCCAGAAAACAGAGGAGTTTGCAGCGTTGTTGTAGTCGTTCGGGTCCCGGGATATTAGAGAGACAAGGTGGGGGAGGGAAAAGCTTTTATTGGACCAGCTTCTGCTGGGGAGAGACACGAGCTCTCGAGCTCCGCTGACCCGCAGAAGGGCTCGGTGTCGCACGGAAGCTCGTCTCTTCCCCCCACCTTGTGTCTCTAGAAAACAGGGCTGGAATTCAAGGGAATTTTGTGTGATGGCAAAAGGTTAAAAGTGGAGGCCTCCAGGCTCTGTGCTAGACCCAGCGTTCACGGTTCTTAGATGATCTGACGGGGGTGAGCGAGGAGGTGGTGATATCTACAGAGGAGGCAATGTATTGAGGTTAGTCGGGAACTTCAGGGAGATCGAACGGAGCTGGGTCAATGGGCAACGCGATGGCAGATGAAGTTGAGTTTTGATCAATGCAAAGTAACGCACATGGCGGGGCGGGAGTTTGAAGCCTCCTAGACCTGACAGGTTCTAACCGAATCGGACTGATCCAGGGAAGGGACCGGAGCGTCCCCGTAGGAGGATCAATGGACACCTCAGCTCGCTGCAGAAGAGAAAAGCGAAGAAGCCGTTGGGCCACCCAAGGGGGTGGAGATAATGTGGAAACACTGTAGTGTCCCTCTCCAGATCAGCAGGATGCTCTGATCCTGACACCCCACAGGCCCTGCCGGTCGCCCCATGTCAGAAGGGACGGTGCAGACCTGGAGCAAATACGGACGAGGAAGTGAAAACTGGACCCGATCCCCAGCTGGAGTCAATCAGCCACAGCTCCATTGGTGTTAATGGGGCAGATCCCAGCTGGGGTCAATCTGCTGGAGCTGCAGTGGAGTCAATGGGGCAGATCCCCAGCCGGTTTACACCAGTGTAACTGTTGAAGTCAATGGACCCATAGGCTTGCTGGGGCCCTGGCCATCAGGCAATAAGTACACAGGCTGACTTGCTGTTTAACTGTTTCCTTCTACATTGAAGCTATTTGGTGTAACAGGACGTGAGGCAGGGGCAAGTCATGTCCCCGTGACTGTCACTGGCTCCATTTGACATCTGCGCTTTGCTGGTCACCATCATTCCATCCGGAGCAATGACTATTACAAGGATTGCCCTGCGGAGCGCCCTTCTCCGGTGTCCCGGTGCCCTGCTCTGCTACTGCGAGGCATGTCTGGGCCATGGGGGAGCTGGGAGAAATTTTCTAACCAAAACTTTTCTCCACTGAAAAATGCAGCTTTGGGGCGACTGAAACGTTTCACAAATTTGTGTCGATTTCACTGCATTGCTTCAGCCGGAAAAAATCCCAAACAAACACCACGACAAAGGAAAACGTTTTGTCTGGACATTTCCAGAATTAAACCTTTTAATTTTTTTCAACTCAAATTGTCTTTTCATTTCAAAGTTGACAGTGCTTTTCCTTTTGAAACCAATTTAAAAATGTTTCCAAATGCTTGAAAATGAACCAAAACCATTTTTCATTTGGCTTTTCAGTTGGACGAGAAATTGGGCAAACCCACAACGATCTTCGAGAACTGCCAGTGAACCAAAAAATCGGTTATTTGTGCAGCTCTGTTGCCTGGTGCTTTCCCCCTCGAATCTGGGCTGGAATTCCCTTTCCCGCCTCATTTCGGTCTTGACTCTCTCCTCCTCCCCCCCTCAGGCAGAGCTCGCTGTGTCAGCCGGGAGAAGGCCCCGTTCGGCTCCGAGCCCAGCCCCGAGGGCCTCCCAGCACCAGGATGGTTTCCTTCCTCCTCTGCCTTCTCCCTGCTCTCCTAGCTACGAGTGCACAAGGTGAGTCACCCGCTGCTGTGGCCATGTAACCCCGCCTAGACTTGGACTCTTTATACCCCTGGACCTCCAGTCAGGGGAACATCCAGCATGTGCAGGGAGGGGGGATTAGCTCTGCTGGGTTACAGGGCCCTGTCTACACTACGGCTACTGTCGTGTCCCAGCGCTGCAGCTGGGCTGGCAGAGCCCTGTAGTGAAGACGCCACCTGTCCCAATGGACGGGGTTTTTCCATCCCTGTGGGAACTCCCCTGCCCAAGCGACAGCAGCAAGGCTGAAGGAAGGATTCACCCATCGACCTGCGTCTACTCCAGGGGTTGGGTCGGCCTCACTGCGGTGCTCAGGGTGTGGATCCCCTCCCCACCCCGGCCTCTGTAGTTATAACAGCCTGAACTTTAAGTGTAGACCAGGCTGGAGGGTGTCCGGGGCCTGCTGGCCCCTCACTGAAACATGGTGCTGGGTTTTTGGTCAGCCCTCTCCCAGTAGCAAAAGAAAGGGGAAGGGTTGAAGAGGAGTCAGATCCTAAGACTGACAGTCCCCAGAGCCAATGGGGAGAGGGCATCGCTGCAGGTCAGCCTGATTGACAGGGCATCTGGCCACTGTGGGAGTCAGGAGCCCAGGGCCCGTCCTCCACGTGAGCTGGGGCTGGCTGAGGCAGGGGAGGGCAGAGTTAAGGGGAGAGCAGCAGCCCGAGCTGGGCTGGGGCAGAGGAACAGGAGCTGGGAACTGGGGCAGCACAGATCAGTTGCGCTGATGGCGAGCCAGGGCCGAAGTGCATGGGGAGCCGTGGGCCCAGAGCCAGGTCAGCGGGCACCGGCCCAGCCCCACGTGACACCGGCACGGCATGGGGGGGCCTGGCAGAGGGCCCAGCGCAGGGAGACATCACCCGGCATGAAGCCTTGCAGGCCGGACTCACAGGGGCGATGTGACCAAAGCAGGGGGGTGATGCTGTGCCCCCTAGTGCCTGAGGGTGGGGGGGCACCGCCAGAGCGGGTGTCAGTGCAGTGTGGCCAGAGCCTAGGACGGGTGAGCCAACAGCTGGTGTAAGTAATGCCATGTCTACAAGGACACAAGGTCACCCGAGCACCCCCCAGTTGTGATGTCACTGGGGTAGGGCACATAGGTCAGCAGGCGCAAGGCAGGGGTGTGGACACGGACGTAATTAGGTCCCCCCTGAGCTGCCTCATGTTGACCTAAGTCTGTCCTGTAGACCAGAAGGAGCAGGGAGCGTGTGGAGCAGGATCAGCACCATTTAGCAGCGTGGGGCCGGGGCCTGCAATTGACTGTAGCGTCACCCCAGGGCTAGCCCCTCGCTCTCCCGCAGAGAGACGGCCTGGGCAATTATAAGATGAGCATGGGGTGCTGGCCACGATGCCTCAGCATGGTGCTAGGGGGTGCCATGCTGCAGGGAGCAAGGTCAGATTCCTGTATAGACAGTCCCTGTGCCCCACCCCAGAAGTGGGTGCATCTCAACACCGGGCCAGGGGTCCATGTATAAAGTGAAGGCTTATCAATAATCATCCAAATTAAAACAAGGAAAGTTAATGACAAGGGTCGAGAAGACAGATTTTTCAAAAAAAATACATTTTATTTGCCACAGTTCATAAAATAAACCCAATAAAAATCTCTCCTGTTAAATGGCTCTTTGTAATTATTACAGACAAATAAATAGAGGATGTTCCTTCATTTCCCTGCTGGAAAGGGGCCTCCTCTCGCCCTCACGATCTGTAAAGTTTATTGAGGTGAAAGGATCCACCCAGCAAGGGCAGCGAATCCCCTCCTTCATCCCCAAACTCAGAATCTGGAGTGGGATCTTTTCAGTGCGAGGAAATGGCGACAGGATGTAAAGTTGGCAGCATTTGTCGGCCTGGAATGGCCAAACTGCACAGTGCAGGTAAAAACCTACTACCGCTGTGAAGGGAGATCCTCCCGAAGTGCTCAGGCATTACTGATTTGGAAGAGGTGAGCTTTGACCAGTGAGCGTGGCCATTCGGCAGACGTAACGGCATCCGCAACATAAAAGTCCAGCAATGATGCTCTCCTCCCCAGAGACGGATGAATCTCAGCGGTGGGTGAGGGATCCCTGTGTAACCAGCCCCCCCACCCCAGAGGCGGCTGCATCTCAGTGCCATACTGGATAAACAGCTCCTGCACCCCGCAACAGAAACAACGACGTCTCAACGCCTGGCAAAGGATTCCCTGTGTAAACAGGTCCCGTGCCCCACCCCAGAGGCAGCTGCATCTCAACACTGGTTTAAGACAGTCCCAACAGAGATGTGCGGGTGTGGGAGTTGCAGAGCATGAGATTAATAAATAAAACGAGATCAGACAATTTCTTGGAGCTGGACATTAACTAGGTAGTAGGGGAAAGATGGAAGTTTCTGAGCTACTGTGTCTTGGGACTGACAGAGCTACAGGGCTGATGGGGTGTGAACAATCTACGCCCCCCCACCCCACTGAGCGCTGAAGAGATGCCCAGCGGTCAGTGGAAGAAGGCATCAGCCAGCAGACCTAGCGCCATGCAGGGGTGTGTTGGGGGGGGGAGTGTCCCACCCCGAGGGAAACCTCCCCGCCCCGTGCTGTTGTCGGCTGCGTCTATGCTACGGGGTGAGGCTGGCATCATTCTGGCACTGGAGCTATGCCACTGTAGTCCCTGCAGTGTAGGCATGGCTTCAGTGATGAGAGAATCCAGGAGTCCTGACTCCCAGCCTCCCTGCTCTAACCACTAGACGAGTGGTTCTCAAACTTTTGTATTGGTGACCCCTTTCACACAGGAAGCCTCTGAGAGTGACCTCCTCCCCCCCTTATAAATTAAAAATACATTATTTTATTATTCAACACTATTATAAAGGCTGGTGGCGAAGCAGGGTTTGGGGTGGAGGCTGACAGCTCACGAACCCCACATAATAACCTGTGACCCACTGAGGAGTCATGACCCCCTGTTTGAGACTCATAGAATCAGAATATCAGGGTTGGAAGGGACCTCAGGAGGTCATCTAGTCCCATCCCCTGCTCAAAACAGGATCAATGCCCAACTAAATCATCCCAGCCAGGGCTTTGTCAAGCCTGACCTTAAAAACCTCTAAGGAAGGAGATTCCACCACCTCCCTATGTAACCCATTCCAGTGCTTCACCACCCTCCGCGTGAAATAGTGTTTCCTAATATCCAACCTAGACCTCCCCCACTGCAACTTGAGACCATTGCTCCTTGTTCTGTCCTCTGCCACCACTGAGACCAGCCGAGCTCCATCCTCTTTGGAACCCCCCCTTCAGCTAGTTGAAGGCTGCTATCAAATCCCCCCTCACTCTTCTCTACTGCAGACTAAACAATCCCAGTTCCCTCAGCCTCTCCTCATAAATCATCTGCCCCAGCCCCCATGTCATTTTCATTGCCCTCCGCTGGACTCTTTCCAATTTGTCCACATCCCTTTGTAGTGGGGGTCCCAAAACTGGACACAATACTCCAGATGTGGCCACACCAGTGCCGAATAGGGGGGAATAATCACTTCCCTCGATCTGCTGGCAACGCTCCTACAAATACAGCCCAATATGCCGTTGTCCTTCTTGGCAACAAGGGCACACTGCTGACTCATATCCAGCTTCTCGTCCACTGTAATCCAACTCTCTGCACCAGACCCCATTCCCCTGCGAGAGTCAGGGATAGAATCCAGGAGTCGGGGCTCCAAGCCCCCTGCTCCAGCTACAAGTCCCCACTCACCTCCCAGAACAGGGGATGGAACCCAGGAGTCCTGGCACCCTTGCTCCCTTCTCTCCCCACTAGCCATCACTTCCCTGTCTAATCCGGCCTTCCAGCTTCTCCACAGCCAGGCCAGGGGTGTGAGGTAGGAAGAGAATAACAAGGAACCCTGGTGTCCGGGCCTCACACCTGGACTGTGTAGTGATCGGCCCGCTTCCGGCAGCACCGCCGGATCCACACCCAGTACAGCAGCACCATGCCGGCCCAGTAGCCCAGGTAGACGCCCACCCCGATGACCAGGTATCTCAGCTCGGCCTGCTTGACCAGGCTGGTCCAGACGGGCTGGGCCTCTTGGTAGATGGTGTAGCCCAGCCCCCCCAGCAGCAGGAGCCCCCAGATGGAGACGGGCAGCAGGGGCATCAAGTTGCCCACCATCTTCTTCCTCCCGGAGGTGCCCCAGCTGCTCTTGTTCATGGTGGCGATGGCGAAGTACTTGGCCGGCAGGAGGCCGCCCATGTAGAGCAGGGCGTAGAGGCTCATGAAGAGCATGCGGGGGCTGCCCCGCAGCCAGCAGGCGTAGAGCGCCTTGATGCAGGCCACCAGCTGGACGCAGAGCAGGACCCACAGCACGTCCCACAGGCTGCCGCCATAGAAGAGGCGCAGGACGGTGGCCGTCACGAAGAAGGGGAAGACGCCGGCCACCACGGCCTCGTAGGTCATCCACAGGTGGTGCCGGTGCCACCAGAGGGCGTTGTAGAGCCACTCGCGGAAGTAGGACTTGGTCCAGCGGGTCTGCTGGGCCAGCCAGCGCAGGAAGTGGGCGGGGGTCTCTGAGTAGCAGCGGGAGCGGGCTGTGTACCTGGAGGGAGGCAGGCGGGGGGCTTAGCTAATGCAGAGCTGGGGTTGGAACCCAGGAGTCCTGACTCCCAGCCCCCCCGCTCAAACACTAGCCCCCACTCCCCTCCCAGAGCTGGGGAGAGACCCCAGGAGTCCGGGCCCCCACCCTCAGGAGGACTCGGGCCCAGCTGGGCCGTGCACTCACTTGGTGGCGTAGCCCATGCTCAGCATGCGGTTGGTGAGGTGCCGGTCGTCGCCGAAGGTGCAGTGGGTGCCCAGGAATTTCTGGTTGTACCAGGACTCCAGGAACTGCTGCAGGAGGTCGTTCCGGTACAGGCCTGCAGGGGGCAGCAGGCAGCGCCAGGTCAGCAAAGCCGGAATTCCCAGCGCTCCCTTCCCGGCCCCTCCTAGAGCCAGGATAGAACCCCCTGCTCTAACCACTAGACCCCACTCCCCTCCCAGAGACGGGGAGGCCCCAGGAGTCCTGGCTTCCAGCCCCCCTGCTCTAACCACTAGACCCCACTCCCCTCCCAGAGACGGGGAGACCCCAGGAGTCCTGGCTTCCAGCCCCCCTGCTCTAACCCCTAGACCCCACTCCCCTCCCAGAGACGGGGAGACCCCAGGAGTCCTGGCTTCCAGCCCCCCTGCTCTAACCCCTAGACCCCACTCTCCTCCCAGAGACGGGGAGACCCCAGGAGTCCTGGCTTCCAGCCCCCCTGCTCTAACCACTAGACCCCACTCCCCTCCCAGAGACGGGGAGACCCCAGGAGTCCTGGCTTCCAGTCCCCCGCTCTAGCCACTGGACCCCACTCCCCTCTCAGAGACGGGGAGACCCCAGGAGTCCTGGCTTCCAGCCCCCCTGCTCTAATCCCTAGACCCCACTCCCCTCCCAGAGATGGGGAAACCCCAGGAGTCCTGGCTCCCAGCCCCCCGCTCTAGCCACTAGACCCCACTCCCCTCTCAGAGACGGGGAGACCCCAGGAGTCCTGGCTCCCAGTATCCCCATCTAGTGGCTCTAACCACTAGATCCCACTCTCCTCCCAGAGACAGGGAGACCCCAGGAGTCCTGGCTACCAGCCCCCCGCTCTAATCACTAGACCCCACTCCCCTCTCAGAGACGGGGAGACCCCAGGAGTCCTGGCTCCCAGCCCCCCTGCTCTAGCCAACAGACCCTGCTCCCCTCCCAGAGCTGGGGAGAGAACCCAGGAATCCTGACACCCAGCGCCCCGCTCTAGCCACTAGACCCCACTCCCCTCCCAGAGCGTGGGAGAACCCAGGCGTCCTGGCAGGCTCACCCAGGGGCCCACTGATGCAGGAGACGCAGTTGAAATAGGACTGGCAGGCGCGCTCCACGTTGAAGGCCATCCAGTAGCGCAGGCTGCTCATGAAGCTGATGAAGGAGTCGGAGACGTTGAGGATCCGCACGTCGCCCCCCACGGCTCCGTAGTGCTTGTTGGCCTCCAACACCTTCACCATCTCCACCGTGGCGCCGGGGTCCAGCTTGGTGTCTGAGTCGCACACCTGGGGGCAGCCAAGGAGGGGTGTTACTTGCTGAGACCCCCAGGGGGAGCTGTGCTCACCCCTATGCCCAGTGCATCACTAGGGGGAGCTGTACTGCTGGGGGCAGGCTGGGGGCTCTCCCCTGGCAGGCAGGGCTGGGCCCGATGCCCCAGCGTGGTGCTAGGGGGTTTGTGCTGCAGGGAGCGAGGTTGGGGGGTTCTCCCCTGGCAGGCAGGGCTGGGCCCGATGCCCCAGCGTGGTGCTAGGGGGTTTGTGCTGCAGGGAGTGGGGTCGGGGGGCTCTCCCCTGGCAGGCAGGGCTGGCCCGATGCCCCAGCGTGGTGCTAGGGGGTTTGTGCTGCAGGGAGCGGGGTCGGGGGGTTCTCCCCTGGCAGGCAGGGCTGGCCCGATGCCCCAGCGTGGTGCTAGGGGGTTTGTGCTGCAGGGAGCGGGGTCGGGGGGTTCTCCCCTGGCAGGCAGGGCTGGGCCCGATGCCCCAGCGTGGTGCTAGGGGGTTTGTGCTGCAGGGAGTGGGGTCGGGGGGTTCTCCGCTGGCAGGCAGGTCTGGCCCGATGCCCCAGCGTGGTGCTAGGGGGTTTGTGCTGCAGGGAGCGGGGTTGGGGGGTTCTCCCCTGGCAGGTAGGGCTGGGCCCGATGCCCCAGCGTGGTGCTAGGGGGTTTGTGCTGCAGGGAGCGGGGTCGGGGGGTTCTCCCCTGGCAGGCAGGGCTGGCCTCATGCCCAGAACAGCAGTAGGGGGTGCTGGGCTGGGGGGTGGGGTGGGGGGAGGGTAGCCAGCTGGTTGCTCCTACCTGGATAAAGTCCACCGAGTTGCCCAGCGCCCTGAAGGCCGTGTACATCACCTCCCGCTTCCCGCCCCATCGCTGCATGATGCAGACGCATCGCCTGGAGCGGATTAACTCCTCCACCGCCAGCTGGCCCGGGTCCACCATCTCCACCTCAGTGTAGAGTCCAGGCTCCTCCCCTCCTGCCCCCTGGGAGCCACTGCCCCCCTCTTCGCCCTCCAGTGGGGGCTGCTGATGGTAGTTGTTCTCCCAGACATAGGTGCCCACGTCCTCGCCGGCGAAGACCTCCTGGAACATGTCCATCATGTAGCGGTCGTCAGGGCTGTTGCCGTCGATCACCATGAGGATCCGCAGCTTCTCTGGGGGGTACAGGGTGGCCCGCACCGACTCCAGGCACTGCCAGAGGTAGGAGGGGTCTTCTTGGTAGGCCGAGATGGTCAACGCCACCGTCTTGGTGTAGCTACAGGCCAACGACTCCCTCCTCATCCGCCGGTGCTCCAGAGAGGCGAAGAAGCTCTGGATGACCAGGTGGGCGGCGAGGAAGACTCCATAGAGGCCGAAGGCCATGATCCGATACTGGTCAGTCACCAGCTGGATCCCAGCCACGTAGGCCCATGTCAGGACCCCCAAGATGAGCAGGGCAAAGGCGATGGTGAGGATGCGGCGCCCGGCAGAGATGAGGTATTTAGGCGCTTTTCTGGGGTCCATCTCTGCAAGGGACGGGCATGGGGTGAGATGCGGTTGGGTGGGTGTGGACTGGACCTCCCAGGTCTCAGCAATGGTGGGGATTCACCACCTGGGGCTGCCCAAACTGGCAGGAGCTCTGGGGCAGAGCCACAAAAATGATTAAACTGGGCTGGGAATGGGGCGTTGTCGGGATGACGGCAACTGGCATCCGAAAAGGTCCTTTTGAATAAATAAATGACCCACACAGAGCACAACACTCCTCCTGTCACCACCAGGGAGGGAACCCCAGAATCCTGGCACCTGGCCCCTGTGCTGTGACCCACCAGACCCCATTCCTTCTCCAGAACCAGTGAGAGAACCCAGGAGTCCTGGCTCCCACCCCTACTGCTGTGACCCATCAGACCCCATTCATGTCCCAGAACTGGGGAGAGAACCCAGGAGTCCTGGCTCCCACCCCTCCTGCTTTTCCACCAAATGCATCTGATGAAGTGAGCTGTAGCTCACGAAAGCTTACGCTCTAATAAATTTGTTAGTCTCTAAGGTGCCACAAGTCCTCCTTTTCTTTTTGCGAATACAGACTAACACGGCTGCTACTCTGAAACCCCTGCTGCTGTGACCCTCCAGACCCCATTCATCTCCCAGAACCAGTGAGAGAACACAGGAGTCCTGGCTCCCACCCCCACTGCTGTGGCCCACCAGACCCCATTCCCCTCCGAGAGCTGGGGAGAGAACCCAGGAGTCCCGCCTCGCCCTGCTCTAACCACTGACCCCCGCTGCTCACCTGATGCCGGCTGCTCTCCCTGCTGGTGCTGTCGGTTCTGGCTCCCTTCCTGCGGCTGGAGGGGGGAGCTTTTGAACTGCAAGGAGCAAGGCTGGCGGGGCGGGGCGGGGCGGTTCGGGGGGGACACACACGCTGTGTCTGCGTCAGGCTGGGCGACCCAGCCTCCCCCCACTTGATTCTCACCCCCTCTCCTCTTCCCAGCCGCGCCCCTGCCCCCCGCCACGCTTCCTTCCCCCCCGCCCCCGCAGGCTGGGCATTGACTGGCCATGCCCCGAGCCCTCGATGCTGGCCGGGTCCCGTGTTCTCGCAGTGGGGGCTGCGGGTCGGGAGTGAGGGGCAGGGCAAGGGGGGGCACCGCTGGGGAGGGGGCGGGGGAGATTCCTGGGCTCTGAGCTGATGGGTCTGGGAACGTCAGCGGGTTGGGGCAGCCCAGTGAGTAACCGCCCCCCCCCCCGCCGAGGTGCAGGTGGGTCCTGCTGGTCAGTGGGGAAGGGCCGGGGGGGAGTGCGGCGCTGGATGTTAACTGGCCGGGACGTTGGTGGGGGGCAGAGCAGCAGAGAGAGCCTCAGGGGGACCTTCCCCCGCCCCCCAGGTCTACTGGCGCCCCTCATTCCCAACCCACAGCCCCCTGCCAGCCCAGTCTGGGGCTCCCCCCAACCCCCCAGCTCTGCCGGTGCCCCTCACTCCCGACCCGCAGCCCCCTGCCAGCCCAGTCTGGGGCTCCCCCCCAACCCCCCAGCTCTGCCGGTGCCCCTCACTCCCGACCCGCAGCCCCCTGCCAGCCCAGTCTGGGGCTCCCCCCCAACCCCCCAGCTCTGCCGGTGCCCCTCACTCCCGACCCGCAGCCCCCTGCCAGCCCAGTCTGGGGCTCCCCCCCAACCCCCCAGCTCTGCCGGTGCCCCTCACTCCCGACCCGCAGCCCCCTGCCAGCCCAGTCTGGGGCTCCCCCCCAACCCCCCAGCTCTGCCGGTGCCCCTCACTCCCGACCCGCAGCCCCCTGCCAGCCCAGTCTGGGGCTCCCCCCCAACCCCCCAGCTCTGCCGGTGCCCCTCACTCCCGATCCGCAGCCCCCTGCCAGCCCAGTCTGGGGCTCCCCCCACAACCCCCCAGCTCTGCCAGTGCCTCTCACTCCCGACCCGGAGCCCCCTGCCAGACCAGCCCTGGAGCTGACGTTGGGACCCTCCCTTATTCTGCCCCGGACGAGCCTGTTGTCAAGGTGGCAACAAAATAAATAGATGGGACTTGAGCAATAAAGTGCCCCCGCCGCCCCCCCGTCATGCACTTTCCCATGAACTCCCGCCCCTCCCTCTGGGCTTTGCCAGCCCCTGCCCCACAGATCCCCCCACCCCACTCTGCTGAGCTGTCCCCCTCTCCCTCAGGTGCCAACACCCTCCCCGCTGCAGACCCAGCCCGCTGTGCTCCCACTGGGGAAGTTTTCAAGGAGGCAGATGTGTGTGTGGGGAGTGAAGTGTGGGAGGGCGGGGTCTGGGCTGTGTGTCTCGCAGCCCCCCTCATCCCTGCTGGGGTGGGGGGCTGGGAGCTGGGGCTAGCGATAGGGGTGGGGTTTGGGGTTCCGGGAATTCAGGTGCAGCCCTGTGGTTAATACGCACCACATTCCTGGCATGGTTCTAGGCTGTGCCAAGCCCCTTGGACAACCCCGCTCCGCACACCTGGGGGGCAAGGCTGGATTGCTCATTTCCTCTTCCAGCTCCCTCAGCAAGGGGAATGGGGACTGGGATATGGGGCCTTTCCCTCGGGGGCAGGGGGCGGGGAGGGAAAGACGGGCTGGCTCTGGGGTAGGGGGTTCAGTGGCCTCATGTGTGAATGGAGTTTGCTGGGTCTCAGCCATAGCCCCCCTCCTCCCCCCCATAACCCGCCCCCTGAACGGACCACAGGGACTAAGCCCCCTCCACACCCATGCTGGGATGGGGGAAGCACGGGGGGGGGTATGTGCCTGAGCTACAAGACCTCTGCCCTGAGTGGGGACCCAGGCATCCGGCTGGTGTAATCCCCGCTCCCCAGCCATGAATCTCTCTGCTCCAGGCTCCTGGCCCTGTCCAAAGGCAGCCAGATGATCCTGCCCCCTTTCCAGAGGGCACAGGACATGTGGCAGGGCCGGGGAGAGGACCCAGGTGTCCTGCCCTCTGCTTTGCCTAACAGAGGGAATGTGCCCCAATACATGCCAGAATAACCCATCTGGGCACCTGCGGCTCCACCACCCAACAGTTCATGGAGGTTGTTGCCTCCCAGCCCCCACCAGCCAAGGGGCTGGATCTCTGTCCTGGAGACCCCCAGCTGCTGGCCTCCCCGCCCCCAACTCCTTCCCAGTCCGTCCCAGACCCCAGTCCCCGACCTTGTAACTCCAGCCACTCCCTAACTTCAGCCCTCTCCACACCCATGCTGGGATGGGGGAAGCATGGTGGGGGGGGGGGCATGTGTCTGAGCTACAAGACCTCTTCCCTGAGCTGGGACCCGGGCGTCCGGCTGGTGTAATCCCCGCTCCCCAGCCATGAATCTCTCTACTCCAGGCTCCTGGCCCTGGCACCAGACCCACCTCTGCCCCCTTGATCTTGCTGACCCTGTCCCCGCAGAGATCCTTGACTTGACTGCCCCAGCCCCTCCATAACCCCAGCCCCACTAACACCCCCCAACTCTGATGCCCTCTGACTCCAGCTTCCAGGATCCCTGAGTCTGCAGCCTGCAGGGGTGTGAACGGGGAGTTCCTGGCTTTGCTGATCCCATCAGCTTTGACCTCATGCACCCCACCCTGGTCCGGCCCAGGGATCAGAGCTGTGAAGCAATGGACAGATTGGTGAGCGTGGCAAACCAGGGAATGGGACTCGTGGCTAAACAGGGGTATAGGAGACTCCCTGTCACTAGAGATTAGTGGGCTTAACCCGTGGGACACCCTGCCACTGGGCATCAGCGGGTTTAAACTGAGAGACTCCTGGCGACTGAGGTTAACCCATGGGACTCCCTGCCACAGGGGATTAGCAGTGTTAGCCAGACCCCATTGTGCCAGGCATTGCCCCACTGAGCTCCCACAGTGTTACCCCGTGGGACTCCCTGCCACTGGAGGCTGGATACAGGGGAGACTGCACCTTATCGAGGAGGTAGGTTCCCAGTCCCAGAGATGGGGCGGGAGGGGGAGCTGCAGGTTGGCCCGGGATCCCAGAGGCTCCCCCCACACATACACATCCAGCTATGGCAGCCTCCCTGGCACATACTGGGACGGGGCACGGCCCAGGGGGAAGCATTCCCAGCATGTGCTCTGCACAAGGGGCTGACTCAGTCCTGATCTCAGTTAGGCACTCCCCAGCCCAGGCTGGATATTGGGCAATCAGGGAAACAAGGGAATGGCACCATGACTCAGGAGGGGAGGGGGGTCTAGTGGTTAGAGCAGGAGGTTGCTGGGAGCCAGGACTCCTGGGTTCTCTCCCCGGCTCAGGGAGGGCAGTGGGATCTAGTGGTTAGAGGGGGTGGGGGTCTGGGAGCCAGGACACCTGGGTTCTCTCCCCGGCTCAGGGAGGGCAGCAGGATCTAGTGGTCAGAGGCTGGCGGGGGCGGGGGGGAGCGTTGCCATGGCAGCAGGGTAGCCTTCTCCCAAACAGTCTGTACTCAGCCATAATCAGCCCATGGCTCGGGGCGCTGACACTTCCTCTCCAGCTGCCTGGGAACCTCCGCCCCCGGCAACACCCGTCCCCTGGGGCCGCCCTCCTGTCACTGAGACAAAGCAGGAGCCGCAGGGATGTGCCAGCACCCCCACCCCGCTCTAACCACTACACCGCCTTCCCCTCCCAGAGCCGGGGAGAACACCCAGGGATGGTCTAGATCAGGGCTGGGCAAACTGACCCGAGGGCCACATCTGGGTATGGAAATTTTATGGCAGGCCATGAATGCTCACGAAATTGGGGGTTGGGGTGTGGGAGGGGGTGAGGGCTCCGGTGGGGGGGTGCCGGCTCTGGGGTAGGGCCAGAAATGAGGAGTTCAGGGTGTAGGAGGACTGGGTGGAAGGGGGGGTGGCTCTGGCTGGGGGTGTGGGCTCTGGGTGTGGATGAGGGGTTGGGGTGCAGGAGGGTGCTCCGGGCTGGGATCAAGGGATTTGGAGGGTGGGAGGGGGATTAGGGGTGGGGCAGGGGGTTGGGGCTTGGGAGTGCAGGAGGGGGTCAGGGGTGCAGGCTCCAGGTGGTGCTTACCTCAAGCAGCTCTGGGAAGCAGAGGCATGTCCTCCCCTCAGGATCCTACGCAGAGGCGCGGCCAGGCAACTCTGTGCGCTGCCCCGTCTGCAGGCGCTGCCTCTGCAGCTACCATTGGCCACGGTTCCCAGCCAATAGGAGCTGCAGAGGCAGTGCTTGGGGTGTGGGCAGCTTGTGGAGCCCCCTGGCTGCCCCTTCATGTAGGAGCCAGAGGGAGGACATGCTGCGCGGAGCCACGGTATGCGCAGAGTGGGGCAAGCCCTGACCCCGCTCCCCAGCTGGAGCACCGGAGCGGGGAAAGCCCTGGACCCTGGTACCCAGCGGCAGCTCAAGAGCTGGATTAAAACGTCTGAAGGGCCAGGTGTAGCCCCTGGGCCGTAGTTTGCCCACCCCTGGTCTAGATAATACTTAGTCCTGGCTTGAGTGCAGGGGACTGGACTAGATGACTCCTCGAGGTCCCTTCCAGTTCTCTGATTCTCTGAGTCCTGGCGCTTAGTCCCCCAGTCTAACCACTCGACCCCACTCCCCTTCCATAGCTGAGGATAGAACCCCAGAGTCCTGGTGCCCAGCCCCCTGCTTCTCTAACCACTAGATCCCACTCCCCTTCCATAGCTGGGGATAGAACCCAGGAGTCCTGGTGCCCAGCCCCCTGCTTCTCTAACCACTCGACCCCACTCCCCTCCCAGAGCTGGGGAGAGAACCCAGAAGTTGCCTGTATGTTCTGGAATGATTCAGCTGCCACCTGCTGATGAAATTGTGCATTGCACCTTGTCCGCTCATCCATACCCCAGTCCTAGACCCCCGTGCAGCGTGTGCTGAAGGGACTAAATCCAGCTGGGGCTGATGTATTAGAGTGGGGGGCAGGGGGGAGCTGGGAGCCAGGACTCCTGGGTTCTCTCCCTGGCCCTGGGAGCGGTGTCTAGGGGACTGTGATAAATGAAGAGGGCAGGGGGTTAGCTCCCTTTGATGGACACCCAGCCAGCCAGTTAGCTGTAAAATCCCTCTTGGTAGCTGTTCTCTGCTTCCTTTACCTGTAAAGCCCACAGGTAAAAGAAAAGAAAGTGGGCACCTGGCCAAAAGAGCCAATGGGAAGGCTAGAGCTTTTTAAAATGGGGAAAGAAACTTTCCCTTTGTCTGTTGTTCTCCGGGCTGCAGGGACAGGGAGCAGCCCTGTGAGAGGCAGGAACGCTGGGTGAGGTGTGAACCAGGTCTGAAAAATTATTTCCCATACCTGGAAGGAATCACTGGGACAGGGAATGTTTAAATAGACGTGATCAGGTTTATTTCTTTATTTTGGCACGTGGACTCCTCTGTGCTAAACCCCAGCTGCTTTTATTTGCTTGTAACCTTTAAGCTGAACCCCCAAGAAAGCTCATTTGGGTGCTTGATTTTTGGAGTTGCTTTTTTAAAATCTAGCAAAAGCCTAAACTCCAGATATATTTTCTTTCTTTTTGTTTTTCATAAAATTTACCTTTTTTAAGAACAAGATTTGGATTGTTGTGTCCGAAGAGGTTTGCGTATGTTGTTTGATTAGCTGGTGGCAACAACTAATTTCCTTTGTTTTCTTTCTCAGCTCTTCCCGGGAAGGGGGGTGAAAGGGCTTGAGGGTACCCCACAGGGAGGAATTCCCAAGTGTGCCTTCCTGGGTCCAAGGGGGGTTTTGCATTTCGAGGTGGCAGCGTTTACCAAGCCAAGGTCAGAGAAAAGCTGTAACCATGGGAGTTTAATATAAGCCTGGAGTGGTCACTGTTAACTTTTACAATCTTTTCAGGCCCCCACTTCTGTCTTGACAGGGTTAGAGCAGGGGGGCGAGTGGGGTCTAGGGAGTAGGGTCTAGTGGCTAGAGCAGGAGGGGCTGGGAGCCAGGACTTCTGGGTTCTCCTCCGGCTCTGGGAGGGGAATGAGGTCTAGTTGTTAGAGCTGGGGGTCAGAGCAGCAGGAAGGGGTGTAGACTCTGTGGTCCGTCTCTGTGCTGACTGGATCATGGCTCTGGAGTTGAATCCTTCCCAAGCACCCCCTGGCGATTCCCCCCCCCCACACACACTCCCTTGATCCCAACCACAACTGGGGACAGAGTCAGCCTCATCCTCCCACGGCCCTTCCTGCCGCAGCCACGCTGGCTGTACAGGGCCATGTGTCACCCAGCCCTGGCGTTAACGGGAGGGTGGCTGTAGCTCAGGGGCTGGTGGGTGTAGCCCGGCTAGCGACTGGAGGGCCCCTATGGGGATTCTGATGAGCTGGGGGGTAGGGGAACGATGGGGCTGGACAGAGACACACTGACACACCCAAGGAGAACACACACACACAGTGTATAGCAACACGCACAGAATACGCATAATATATATATATATAGAGACAGATACATACTGTACATAGCAACACACAGAGACAGACATGAACACACAGATGTGCTATATAGCAGCACACACAGAGCAGGGCCTGTCCCTGCCAGCAGGGGGCACAGGGACACACACACACACACACACAGCAGGGCCTGTCCCTGCCAGCAGGGGGCAGCAGGGACGGACACACGGACACACACACACACACAGCAGGGCCTGTCCCTGGCAGCAGGGGACAGCAGGGTCACACACACACGTGCACGCACCCCCCCCCAATTGTTTCCCCTTATTGGTAAATATTTTTGACGCTTCCAATGATTTTTCCCTTCTCAAATCCAGCCGACAAATCAAAATCCCCCCAACATTTGTGATGTGACCCCCGCCCCCTCACGACTTTTCTTTGTTCCCATCGACTGAACCAGCCTGATTGAAAAATTTCTGGGGGCTGAGATGCCACCAGGCCCCTTGGGTAACCCTCCAACTGCCCCCCGGTTCATCCCCCCCTTGGGTCACAAGTGTTGCCTTGTTTCCTGCCTGCTTATTTGCTCCCCGGGTCGGTACGGACAGACAGGCTCAAGTCACCCCTTCGCCAACCTGTGGTCAGCGGAGCCCCGAGGGCCCGCAGGCGCTGGCTAAGATTTCCCAAGGGGTCTGTGCTGCATTGGAAAGTTTTTAGGGGCCCGCGGATGAAAAAAGGGTGAGAACCACGGAGCTAAAGCCCTGGAGCCTCTCGCTCTAAGGCAGGTCTCCTAACCCTTTCGTTGTCCTCCCGGCCCTTCTCTGAGCCCTCCCCAACTGGCCAACGTCCTTCGTGAGCCGTGGGCCCCGGAACCGGAGGCAGGAGACCAGCGGCGTCGCCCCCGGGCATCCCACCTCCCTTGCCCCATTGGAAATTCCTCTGCCAGTGTCAGGCCGACCCGGGCGGTTCCGGCGCTGGCCCGGCCGGGGGCTTTCAGTGTTTCTCTCTCTGCCCACCGGGCAGCCGGGAATTTCGCTTTGTCAAGAGCTTTTTAACTGGGTTTATTTTGCTGGGGTTGGGGTTTTGCTAATGACTGTTTGTGTTCCCACGGGTAGATTCAGAGCCGCGGATGGACCCAGCCCCTGTGACCCGTCGGTGCGAGGATGTGGTCTGAGGGCACCCACCACTGTGTGCTGAGTTTGTTGGGTTGCTCCACCTCCAGGTTAGGCGCACAGGCTGGAGTCAAGCCAGTAGTCCTGATCCGTCCCCCCATAGACCCCCTCTGGCCACAGCCCACTTGGCACCAACCCCACGCCAGAGCTGGGCTAGCAGGGCTGCGGGTCGGGAGTGAGGGGCACCGGCAGAGCTGGGGAGGGGGAATTGCCATGGCCCTTGTTTGGGAAGGGCTGAGTCATTTAACGGGGAAATATCAGACCGTGCGCCGGGGGGTGGTGGTGGAGGATGTAAGAGTCTGGATCTAATTGTCTCTGTGGGAATGAGCACTGGAGGTGGGGGGACGGACGACTGACAGACTCACGGAGACACAGACCCCACTTCCCTCATGGAGGCTGGCTCAGCAGCCCCCCCCACAGTTCCCCCACCCAACAACCGCCCAACACAGGTCCCCAACAACAACCCACAGTCCTCCTCACAGCACCTCAATACAGGCCCCCATCCAAACTCCCCAGAACCCCCCACAAACACAGCCCCCATAATGCCCACAACCCCCCACAGCCCGCAATCCCCCAAAACACAGCCCCCCAACAATACCACACAGTCATCCCCACAGCACCCCAACACAGGCCCACACCCCCACAGCTCCCCACAACCCCCTAAAACAGCCCCATAATCCCCCCAATTCCCCCAAACACAGCCCCCCAACAATGCCACACAGTCCTCCCCACAAAACCCCTACACAGGCCCACACCCCCACAGCTCTCCACAACCCCCCAACAAGCACAGCCCCCATAATTATCCCAACCTCGCCAATTCCCCCAAATACAGCCCTCCAATCCCCCCAACACACAGCCCCCCAACAATGCCCCACAGCACCCAAATACAGGCCCTCACTCTCAAAGCTCCCCAGAACCCCCCAACAAACACAGCCCCCCCAAAATGCCCCACAGTCCTCCCCACAGCATCCCAATACAGGCCCCCCCACAGCTCACCAGACCCCCCCCAAATAAAGCCCACTTAATTCCTCCGAGCCCTCCAATTCCCCCCAACACAGCCCCCGAATGCCCCCAACAGCATCCAACACACAGCCCCCAAACAATGCCCCACAGTCCTTCTCACAGCACCCCCAACACAGACCCCCACAGCTCCCCAGAACCCCCCACAAACACAGTCCTTGTAATGCCCACAGCCCCCAATCTTCCCAAACACAGACCCCCAACAACACCCCACAGTCCTCCCCACAGCACCCCAACACAGGCCCCCACCCCTCCCAGCTCCGCAGAACCCCCCCAAACACAGCCCCTTTAATATCCCCAACTCTCCAATTTCTCCCCAAACACAGTCCCCCAATCCCTTCAACAGCCCCCAACAATGCCCCACAGTCTCCCCCCAGCACCCCAACACAGGTCCCCACCCCCACATCTCCCCAGAACCCCCAAACACAATGTCCATAGTTCCTCAACCCCTCCAAACGCAGCCCCCCAATCCCCCCAACACACAGACCCCTACAATGCCCCCACAACCCCCGCACTCCCCCCGCTGCACAGAAGCCCAGAGCAGAGGGCAGCCTGGTGCCAGGACAGAGACCAGGGCTGGGGGAAGCACCACGTCCAGCACCCGCCCCCCACCTCCCGCCCCATTTCCTGGCACCTCCCCATAGCCACCGGCAGCACCAAAATCACTGCAGACACTCGGGGGCATCAGGGAGAGAGGGAGCGAATCACGAAGCCAGCAGAGGAGAGAATCAGGAACAAGGTAACAAACCTGCCAGGCCAGCATGAGCAAACCTATCGTCCATCTGTCTGTCCCCAGACACCCCCTCTATCTATCTATCTATCTATCTATCTATCTATCTATCTATCTATCTATCTATCTATCTATCTATCCCCATCCACCCCCTCTATCTATCTATCTATCTATCTATCTATCAATCTATCTATCTATCTATCCCCATCCACCCCCTCTATCTATCTATCTATCTATCTATCTATCTATCTATCTATCTATCTATCTATCTTCATCACTGTAGTAGCTGATAGATACATAGGCAGATAGATAGATGGGATGTATAGGGACGGATAGATAGAAGTCCTGGCTCCCAGCCCTCTCCTGCTGTAACCAGTAGCCCCCATTCTCCTCCCAGAGCTGGGGAGAGAACCCAGGAGTCCTGGCTCCCAGCCTCCTGGCCCGTTGTGCTCAGAGAAGAGCTGAGAGCTCAGGGAAGCCATCACAGTTGGCAGGAGCCGGGTCTGCGCTGGGCATCTCAGGGTCTCTCCTTACTGTGCTGAGCCGGGGAAGAGTCTGACTGAGTTGGGGGGGACGGGGGGGTGGGAGATGTGTTGGACCGGGGACCATCCAACACATCTGTGGTGTTCCTGGCTGAGTGACCAGCATCCTGGCTCCAGAATGAAGTTGCACGACCTCAGGATTTTCCTAGCCCAGCCAGTAACCACAGCGATGTGGCAACGCGGCTGGAGCTGGGAAAGTGTCAGTTGGATGCGATTACCCTGTTTTCTTGGTACCATACAGCTAAACATTTTGAGTCCTGGCTCACTCAGGAGGGCTGGACATGCGACTGGAGGCCTTTCCCCCATCAGGGGCACTGGCTCAGATCTGGCCCCAGGGCAGGGACTGGCTGGCTCAGGGGGGCAGGTAATGGGGCATGGGGCTTTTCCCCTCTAGGGAGCACTGGCCCCAATCCGAGCCCAGAGTGGGGGTCTTGCTGTCTTAGGGGGGCAGTGTGAGTGGGGAATGAGACATGCAAACTTTCCCCTCTAGGGGGTGCTGGCCCCTATCCAGCCCCATGGTGGGGACTGGTTGGCTCAGGAGGGGTGGGGAATGGGGCACGGGGCCTTTCCCCTTATGTCCAGTGACTCCTTTCCTGCAGCTTCTTCTTCAGCATGGCCGAAAACACCTCCTCCCTCTACGACTATGATGGAGACTACGAGGATGACTCCAGCTTGGAGGCCGGCGCCAGGTTGCGTGGCATCATGCACGTGGTCTCCATGGTGATCTATTCCATCGCCTTTGTGTTGGGAGTGACAGGCAATGGGCTGGTCATTTTCATCACCAGCTTCCAGATGAAGAGGACGGTCAACACCATCTGGTTCCTCAACCTGGCCGTGGCCGACTTCATCTTCACCTTCTTCCTCCCCCTCGGCGTGGCCTACATGGCCCTGGGCTTCCACTGGCCCTTTGGCCGGGCCTTGTGCAAGATCAACACCGCCGTGGCCTTCCTCAACATGTTCGCCAGCGTCTTCCTCCTCACCGCCATCAGCGCCGACCGTTGCATCATTGTGACCTGGCCGGTCTGGGCCCAGAACCACCGCTCGCCCCGGCTGGCCTCCCTGGTGGCCATGGCCATGTGGTTGGCAGCCCTTGCTCTCAGCTGCCCCTATGTGGTTTTCCGGGACACCGGGAGCTCCCCTTTTCAGGAGAATGTCACTCACTGCTACAACAACTATGCCCTGTCGGATAGCTTCCAGGGGGAGGAGATGGCTGGGTTGAGGGAGAGTCGGCACCGGTCCATAGTGCTGACCCGGTTCGTGGCTGGCTTTCTGGTGCCATTTGTCATCATCCTGGCCTGCTATGTGGTCATTGTGGCCAAGATGAGGAGGAACCAGCTGGCCCGCTCTGGCAGGCCCTACAAGATCATGGTGACCATGGTGACAGCCTTCTTCCTCTGCTGGTTCCCCTACCACGTCTTCTCCTTCCTGGAGATGTCGGTCACTGCGATGACACCCCAGCTCCAGTTGCTCCTGGCAGTGGGGATCCCACTGGCCTCAGCCCTGGCCTATCTCAACAGCTGCCTCAACCCCCTCCTCTACGTCTTCATGGGCCGGGATTTCAGGGAGAAGCTCCGGAGCTCGGTGCTTTCGGCCTTCGAGGGCGCCTTCAGCGAGGTCTCTGGCCAGTCCTCCCTCCCCGCCAGCAAGAGCAAGGCCAGTGCCGAGGCTGAGTGTCACCTAGTGTAGAGGGGATGGGCTGGCTCAGGGGGCCTTTTCTCTCAAGGGGCACCGGCTCCCAGCTGGCCAAAGGGGGGTCAGGGAATGGGACCTATTGTTACCAGCTTTGCCTGTTACTTTGGGGTATGCTCATTTATTAGGGTTACTCTTCTGGGGGGAAGGGGGAGGATCTGTAATTCTATCCACGTACTGCTTGTGTCACTTGTGTTCTCATACGGAGCTCTGCTTCTCCCTGCTGCAACTCCCCTCCCAATGGTGCTATCCTGCAGGACCTCGGTTCCCCAGGGCTGGGTTCTTCCAGCCCCAGAATCAGATAAACACACACACACACATTAACAGAGCGCATCTGAGAGGACCGGGTTAATTAGCACTCCCAAGCTGACCCCTTAGGTGTCCCTGGACTCAGTAGGCTGGGTCAAACAGCACCTCCAAGCTGTCACCCTCATAGGCCATCAGTACCGCACTGGAATAGAGCACATCTGAGCAGGCTGGGCCAAGCAGCACTTTCAATCTGCCACCATCATATGTCCCTGGTTCAGCATGTCCCTATCCCAGCTTTCACGTTACAATTGTTCTGGTCGTAACCCGCTTGATGAGCAAACCCCACAGGATTTTTGGGCGCTGCAGGGATCTATCTATCTATAATTATAGTGAAGATACCAAAGACAGGAACTCAGTGATTGTAATAACTGGCATGGTATCACACTTTTCTCTGTGCCAAGCAAAGTATTGTGTAAGATCATAGTCCAGTGTATATCAGAAGCAGTTGATAGTGTTCTCAGAAAAAAACAAGCTGGTTTTCGGAAAGGGCGTGGATGCACAGACCAGATCTTCATTCCACGAAACATAATAGAATAGTGCTTAGCATGGCAACAGCAACTCAACATACATTTCATATTCTTTGAGAAGGCTTTTGATAGCATTCACAGGACCAGCCTATGGCACATTCTGCGGGCATATGGAATTCCTTTCCGTATAATCAACGTCATCAAAAGCTTCTATTTCAACTTTACATGCAGTGTTGATTACAGTGAGCTCCGTTTTGAAGTCAAAACAGGAGTACGTCGGGGTGTGTCATGTCTGCAATCCTTTTCAGCATTGTCATTGACTGGGTAATGTGGCATACGACAGAAGACATGCCAAGAGGCATTAAATGGACGCTCTTCTCATCCTTTGAAGACCTGGACTTTGCAGATGATCTCCCTCTCCTATCACATACCCAACACCATATACAAGAAAAAACAACTTGACTCAACTCATTCAATCAGCAAATTGGACTGAAAATCAACCACAATAAGACAGCTAACATGACCTTTAATATTGCCTCACTATCACCAGTACAGATAGAGGATTATGTTCTCACCAATGTAGAAACATTCACATACTTGAGCAGCACCATCAGCTAGGATGGTGAAACAAGCCAGGACATCCGGAACAAAATCAATAAAGCCAGGAACACCTTCAGGAGCTTAAAATACAGTCTGGAAATTATCAAAATACAACACCAAAACCAAACTCAAGATTTATCAGAGCTGTGTACTTTCAACACTACGTTATAGTGCAGAATGCTGGGGAATGAGAAAGTCTGACATGTGCAAATGTCTTCATCCCATACAACCTGCCTCAAAAATATCCTCCATATCTTTTGGCCCAGAACAATCTCAAACCAAGATCTGTTGACACAGTGCAGCCAAGAGGATCTAGGCACCATCATTGCCAGGAGGCGCTGGAGATGGATTGGCCATGTGCTTCGGATGGAACCTGATTCCATCACCAGAGTAGCAATAAGATGGACACCTGAAAGCAAGCAAAAATGGGGCCTCCTGAAAACAACATGGTGAAGAGCTGTGGAAGCTGAGCTGAAAAACCTGGGGCAGAGCTGGGGAACCATTGAAAGACTTGCCAAAAACAGACAGGAGCGGAGGAGCTTTGTCACTGTCCTAAACGCCAGAGGTGTAATAGGAACATGATGATGATGAACCATAGGGGAGCCAAACAAACAAAACAGTGATAATATTAAATCTAGCTCAAATTTGATTATAAAAGTCAGGTTTACAACACTCTAACTGATCACACAAGTCAGGGTCAGAGGGCTACACCTAAGAGACACAGAGAGAGAGAGAGCTGGGTTCTCACCACTCCGTGAAGATTGAATCGATCAGGGGTCCCAGGTGGTGGTGGTAGCTGAGGGTCTGGAGTGCTGTAGACAGGCAGAGCCCCCAGCACGATCAGTCAGGAGAAGATGAAGTCCCAATGGAGCTGATACAGATGTTGGATCCAGGCATCAGGACACTTACTTGAACATGGGTCAGGGTTTTTGTAGGGAAACAATGATGGTTCAAGGGAGACACTAGATTTGTTGATGTGTAAACAAGGGAGAATAGCAGCGTTGTTTTGTTCAGGCTAGACATGGGAGCTGGCTGGCTTTGGGAGGTGTTCCTTGGAGGGAGCTCACAATGCAATGAGGGAGCTTCACTTTTTTGGATCCCAGTAAAGGATTTATTACTAGAATTGGTCTGATAACTGCTGAGCTGGGGGTGTGCAGGCGTGGGTTCATTAACATCTGGAGCAGAGATCCCCCATCATGCAGTGCTGCCCTGCTGTTCTGGTCCCAGAGTTCCCTGCGGTTCTTGCCTTGGAGTCTCTGGTCTCCAATCTGTCTGCTAATGGAGACAGGGCGGTCCCTAGCCGTTTGGGTGCCCTATGCAGCCCCCCCATGGGGGGGCGGTGTGGGTCCCCAGGCCTCCCCCCCCAGGGTCTGGGGGCAGGAGCTGTGCTGGGGCAGTTTTGGGGGCCCCACAGGCCCAGAGTGGCCCAGGGGATTAGCGGGGGGCCAGAAGCAGCCCGCTTTGCTTCCCTCACCGGGGCCCCAGCCGGGTCGCTTGGGGGACGGGGCTTGGGGGAAGGGATTTCCCCCCACTCACCAGCAGCAGCGGGAAGTGGAGCAGCCTGGCCCCAGCCAGTTCTACTCCGCCAGTGGGGGGCGTCCTTTCCCCCACCTCCCCGCACTCACCGGCGGCGGGAAGCGGAGCGCCGGGGCTGGGAGCTGGCGGAGTGGAGCGGGCTGGGGCCCCGCTGCTCTGCTTCCCGCCACTGCCGGTGAGTGCGGGGTCGCTGGGGGAAGAGGTGGGATGGGGGCAGGCCGGGGGTGGAGGGGGGGGAAGGGTAAGAGGCAGGACGGAAGGAGTTGTCCCAGGCCCCACATCCCCCTAGGGACGGCCCTGCCCCTTGCAGTGGGTGCAGCCCACGCGGGGGCCGGCCGAGGGATAGGGCTGGTCGCCGAGGCTGGTGCTCCCGCATATGCAGCACACAGCTGCCTCAGGCACCAAGAAATTTGGGGCAATTTGGTGCCCCAAATTTCATGGTGCCCGAGGCAGCTGTGTATGGATGGCCCTGAATGGAGGCACCTCCTTGTCCCATATTCGATGCCAATTAGGCTAGGGCGTTTCCTTAATCCTGTCAGCCTTGTCCCAGGGGTTTAGGGGCGTCTCCCACCGCCTTTCCATTGCTTTTTGTAAGTCTGTCTTTTGATGCGGATTTGGTTCAATCAGAGGCTGGCTGGGGGTGGTGGGGCGTCTTTCGTGAGTCAGACAGGATGGGTACTGCACCCTGGTACCCCTAGGTAACACTGTACCCTCCCAGCTGGCCCCAGGGTGGGGGAACTGGCTGGTTCAGGGTATGGAGTCAAGCTGTAGATAGACCCCAGGAGTCCTGGCTCCCAGCCCCCCTGCTATGACCCATTAGACCCCACTCTCCTCCCAGAGCCAGGGATAAAATCCAGGAGTCCTGGCTCCGAGCCCCACCTGCTCTAATCCACTAGACTCCCCTCCCCTACCAGAGCTCAGGAGAGAACTCAGGAGTCCTGGCTACCAGCACCGCTTTCCCCATTGCTAGCTGTTGAGTGTGGTTGTAATCTGGTGGTGAGACATTCCCAGTCTCATGGCCTTTACGGAAGAAGTTGGTAGTGACTGTGGGAAGGTCACTTGGTTTCTGTGTGCCTCAGTTTCCCCATTTGTAAAGTGTGGGAAATAATTCTGCCTGCGTCTGTTCTGACTGTGAGCTCTTTGGAGGGCAGGGACGTTCTTCTAACTCTGGGGCTGTGCAATGCCCGGTGCGACAGGGCCCTGATCTCGTCTGGATTCTGTGCAGCGCCCAGCATGACAGGGCACCTGATCTCGGCTGGGGTCTGTGCAGCGCCCAGCGCAATGGGGTCCCTGATCTCAACTGGGGTCGGTGCAGCACCTGGCACAATGGTGCCATGATCTGTTTAATTGGTTTTGGTGTTAATTCTCTGACACTTCACACTTTGCATAATCCAGGAGGGTTTTTTTATTTAATGTGATGTGTGTGTGTATAAAACTCGTCCCCGTAATCACCCATAATCCACCTCTCCTAACCCTAAAGCTGAAATCTAAACCTAACTCTCAACATACCCCTATGCCACCACCGAAACAACCCCTAACCCTAGAACTGATCACACTGGCTCTAACCACTTCTTTTAACCCTAACCTTAACACTCATTGATACCTTAACCCTAATCCCTGTCCTAACCCTAATCATACCCTTAACTTTAACCCTAACCCTAACCCTACTGCAGCGCTAACCCCAGCAGCAAAAATTAACTAGACACCCTCACCCTAAACATGGACCCTACCCTAAAACTTACACTCCTAAGTTCAATAGGTCTTGGAGCACAGGCGAAGTTGCAGACAACTGGAAGAAAACTAATGTTGTACCCAGGGGTGAAAGTAAGTCAAGTGACTTACAGGTACACTGGGGCCAGCTCTGGCCCCCAGAAGGGACGGGGCTGAAGGGGTCAGAGCCAGCCCCAGCCCACCCTGTAAGGTAAGTGCCCCCCCATTTTTCTCCTTCTCCTTCTCCTCCTCCAGGGTAGCAACAACAGCCCAGGCCTCCGGGGGCTATTTAAAGGGCCTGGGGCTCCCCTGCTTCTACTGTCCCGGTCCTTTAATTAGCTGCTGGAGCCCTGGGGAAGCAGCCCGGCTCCAGCGACTATTTAAAGACCCGGGGCGGCAGAGGCAGCTGGAGCCCTGGCCCTTTAAATAGCTCCTGGAGCCCCCGCTACCCCAGAGCTCCGGGGGCTATTTAAAGGGTCTGCAGCTCTCCTGCTTCTACCGCTTTAGTCCTTTAACTAGCCCCCAGAGCCCTGGAGTAGCAGTGGCTGATGCTCCACAGCCGCTACCCCAGGGCTCCAGCAGTGGGGCTCTGGAAGCAATTTAAAGGGCCTGGGGCTCCAGCCACTGCTGGAAGCTGGGATGCCCCAATACAGTGCACCGGCTCTTGCTGGTATGCCGTACCGGGGTGTATTGGCTTACTTTCACCTCTGGTTGTACCAATATTTAAAAAGGATAAATGGGAAGATCCTGGAATTATCAGCCTGTCAGTGGGACACCGATTTTGAGAAGATAATGGAGCAGCTGGTACGAGATTTGATTAATAAAGAATGAAAGGAAGGTAACGTCATTAATGCCAATCAACTTGGGTTTGTGGAAAATAATTACTGTCAAGTCAGCTTGACACCTTTTTTGGAGGTTGGTTGATAAAAGTAACAGTGTCGATGTTGTAAACAGAGACTCCTGTCAGGTGTTTGCCTTGGTACTGCACGACATTTTGATTACAAAACCAGCATATAAAATGTACGTGGCCCACAGTAAATGGATTACAAACTGGCCAACTGATTAATCTGAAAATGTAACTGTACCCGGGGAATCGGCATCGAGCGGGTCTGTTTCTAGTGGGGTCCCGCCGGGACTGGTTCTTGGCCCTACGCTCTTTAACATCTTTATTAGTGAGCTGGAAAAAAAAACATAAAATGATCATGAATAAAATTTGCAGCTGACACAAACATGAGGGGAGTGGTATACAATGACGAGGCCAGGTCAGGGATACAGAGCGCTCTGGGTAAACTGGGCACAAGCAAACAATTTACATTTTAATACAGCCTAACTGTCAACATTCACATCTAGGAACAATGGGTGTCGGGCGGATGTGCAGGACAGGGGACTCTCTCCTGGGGAGCAGGGCCTCTGACGACGATTGGGGATGGTGCTGGATAATTTGCTGAGCATGAACGCCCACTGGGATGCTGTAGCCAAAAGGGCTCCAGCCATCCTGGGATGCATCAACAGGGCAATCTCGAGTCAGAGCAGGGAGGTCATGTTCCCTCTGGATTTAGCTTGGGTTCGACTGGAATCCTGTCTCCGGTTCTGGGACCCACAATTCCAGAAGAATGTGGATAAATTGCAGAGGGAGCAAACAAGAGCCACAGGGATGATTCAAAGGTTAGAAAACCTGCCTTAGAGCGAGAGACTCAAGGAGCTCAGTCTATTTAGCTTAACAAAGAGGAGTCAAAAGGTGACTTGACCCCAGTCAGTACCCACGTGGAGAACACGGAACGGGCTCTTTCATCCTGCAGAGGAAGGTCTGACATGGTCCAATGGCTGGAAGTTGAAGCCTGGAACAAAGTGTAAATGTCTGACAGCGAGGGGCGTAACCATTAGAACGATATCCCCACGGTGATGGTGGATTCTCCAGTGCTGAGCATTTTAAAATCAGGACTGGGTGTTTTTCTAACCACTCTGCTCTAGGAATTAGTTAGGGGCAATTCTCTGGCCTGTGCTATCCAGGAGATCACATGAGATTATCATAATGGTCCCTTCCAGCCTTGGGATCTATGAATTTTACTCTCCAGCATAAAATCTCTTCCCCAGCTATTTCCTGCTGTTGTTTGCTAGGTATGCAAACAGGTATCAGCAATGTCAGAGGAGGTGTTCCCTAAAGACCATGCTCTGTACAGCAACACTGATCTCTTGAATGCCCAACCAACATCTGCTAAACCCCACGCCCCTCCCCGAGCTGGGAATGAAATAGAACCTGCAGTCGCACGCCGCCCTGAGCGCCGTGACCACCGCACATCTGTCTCACGAGCAACCTCTGTTTATTGCATCATCTTTGTACATGGAGACTCAGGCCTGGTCTACATGACACAGTTTGGTTGGCAAAAGGAACACAGCTGGGGGTCAGGGGACTGCCGTGCTGTGCAGAGCAGGGAGGGAGACGGGGGGTAATGTCAGGGGTGTCCCCATCCCCCTGCCTCAGGCCTAGTTGCTTCCAGCCGCTGTCTAAACTTAAAGAGACAGCATGTCGACACACTCACTCTCCCTCAACACACGCACTCCTGTAACACACACTAGTCGGTGTCTCCTCCGCCTCCACACTCCCTGTCACACCCCTTCCCCCCCACACTTCAGTTGAAAAGCGGCTGGCAAGCTAGCAGGATACCCACGGAAGGATGGGATTGCGATACCAGCATCATGTGACGTGGTCCCTGCCCCATGAGGCACTGCAAACCCTTCCCAAAGCACCCTTCGCTGCTCTCTGTGTTCGTGCGAGAGCTGCTAGTGTGGACGCACGCTGCCGACACACAGAGCTCATGTGGACATGCAACAGCAGCTTAATTAAAGCAGCAAAACTTTTGTCAACAAAACTCTAGCGTAGACAAGGCCTTAGTAACACATGAGTAATGTCCTCCCAACCTGCTTTGGTCACTGTAGGTTTAGGATACGGCAGGTTGGAGAGGACAGAGTGCCTGGATCAATTGGAAGTGGAGAGGGACTACCTATCTATCTAGCCATCCCCATACCCCCATCTATCTATCTATCTATCTATCTATCTATCTATCTATCCCCAGCTACCCCCCCATCTCTCTCTCTCTCTCTCTCTATCCCCATACAGACCATCAATCTACCTAGGCTCCGGCTGACCACAACAGATACAGTAAAAATCTTTTCTGTCCAAATCTCTCCTTACATCTGATGTATGAAAATCAGTTTGAATTTGAAAATATACTGTGGGAGAAAGAAAAAGCAAATTGGCCAGATTCCTAGCTAAGGTCAATCGGCCTTCGCGTCATTAGAGTCAGTGGGGCCAGACCCCCAGCTGGGGTCAATCGGCCGTTGCTCTCCCTCTACACCCCACTCCCCTCCCAGGGCTGGGAATAGGGCTCGGGAGCCAGGACTGACAGTCACATGCACCCTGCACCCACTGTCCACATGATTTCAGCTCCACCACTCCCGGTCATTTCATCATCTCCCTGCGGGGGAAGTTGCGACTCTGTGGGCAAGAATTTCAGTTACAGTATATGTGGGACAGGGCAGAAAGGAGCAGGTACAACTGCTTGTTACCGATCTACCGATCTACCCTTCCATCCATGGGCGGCAGGTACATGAGCCACACTTTGGGGAGGCGAGCCCTGCAGCCCCGCCTTCTCCACCTGAGGCCCCTCCTCCACCACCCCGTCTGCAGGAGCCCCAATGCCCCCCCCCCACAGCTGGAGGAGCCCTGGCTGAGCCGCTCCAGGCCACTGGCCACACCCAGCACTGGCCTGGTGTTGGGCCACCCACTGGCCCCACTGCCTGCTGGCCTCTGGCCGGAGCTAAACTCCAGCCAGCTTGGGGGAGAGGGCGGAACGTGGGTGGGGTCAGGGCTTGGTTAGGGGAGGCTTATCCTCCCCTGGCCTATTATACCCACCGCCCATGCATCCATCCCCATACACCCCCCCTTCATCCCCATCTAATCTAATCTAATCTAATCTAATCTAATCTAATCTAATCCAATCCAATCTAATCTAATCTATCTATCTATCTGTCCCCATACACCCTATCTATCCCCATACACCATATCTATCTATCTATCTATCTATCTATCTACTTTAGCCAAGTCTGTCATTATAGCTGATGTATTAAACTCACTTTGAACTTCAGCATAGATTGTGGGAGAAAGACAAAGCAAATCAGTCAGCCCCCCAACTGGGGTCAATCAGCCGCAGCTCCATTGGAGTCAATGGAGCAGATCCCAGCTGGGGTCAATCGGCCGTAGCTCCATTGGAGTCAATGGGGCCAGATCCCAGCTGGGGTCAATCAGCCGTAGCTCCATTGGAGTCAATGGGGCAGATCCCAGCTGGGGTCAATTGACCATAGCCCCACTGGGATCAATAGGGCTAGATCCGCACTGCAGCAAAGCGATGTGGCACTGTTTTAGTCAATGGATCTATGCCATGGACACCAGTCGGGAGCCCGGCTCCACGGGGGTGTCCGAGCTACATGAACCGCAAGAGAGCTCCTGTCGCTGAGAACACAGAAGAGGGGAAGGGGGAGGCACAGGAACTTGTGGGGACTTCAGGTCCCCGGGTGGACAGGGAAATGTTTCTGTTGCAACACACGGAAGTAGCGGAAGTTCAGGGCAATATGCCCTGGCTTTGTAAAGCTCCTGATCTGATTTCAGAGTAGCAGCCGTGTTAGTCTGTATTCGCAAAAAGAAAAGGAGTACTTGTGGCACCTTAGAGACTAACAAATTTATTTGAGCATAAGCTTTCGTGAGCTACAGCTCACTTCATCGGATGCTGTAGCTCACGAAAGCTTATGCTCAAATAAATTTGTTAGTCTCTAAGGTGCCACAAGTCCTCCTTTTCTTTCTCCTGATCTGAGTTACCCTTTCCCCCCGCTCAGCAAGTCCCAAGACCTGAGTACCCTACATTCTGAGGCACCCTCCCTCTAACCACTAGACCCCACTCCTGTCCCAGAGCCGGGGATAGAAACCAGGAGTCCTGACCTCCAGCCCTGTTGTAATAACTGGGCCTGCAAACTAATCATAATTGTGAGCTGAGCTGTGAGAAGCAAGTGAAAATTCCACCTCTGTCACAACCTCCCTCGAACAATCGATGTTGATGGGAAAAGGTGCCAGAGGGAACCAAAGAGACGGACCCCAAAGCCCTGTGGGTGCTAAGCTGAGGCTGGGGAAACGCGAGACATGCGGGAGCGGAGATCAGCGAACCACAGTTGGGATGTCGGATTCTGGGCGTAAGTGATGGACGCCGTAACCACCGCCAGTGAAGTCAGACACCCCACTTTGTGGGTCCTTTTCTTCTCCCCCATCTCTCTCCCATCCCTCTCCTTTTGCCACCTGGCTAAAAAGAGCCTGGCTTGGCCAGCCAGGCCTGTGTATTTTGCATCCCTGCAGCCCTTCTGCGCCCAGAGAGGTGTCTAAAAGCAATGCCCAGAACAGCCTGAAGCTGGTATGAGTCTGCCAGGTCTTGGGGTGGTGTTTTTTCAGTTGAGAAGTTGCAAGTGAGAGTTACGCTGGGAGACAGAAGTGGCGTTTTCTCACCCTGCTGGGTTTTTCCTCACCTTTTTTCTGTGGATTTGTGCCATTTTGTCTTCCAGGAAACAGCATCAGACTTTAACAACAGCGGCAAGGACAACGGCTCCAGCCCAGCTCAGCTGGCTTCTCCTCCTTTCCCCAAAAGACAGGGATCATCTCGGGTGCCAGCTAAAAGGCTGTCGGACCAGGTGGGTTTTCCCTTCCCAAAATCTCTCTGCACCCAAGGGCACAAGGGTTACGGTTCTAGTGAAAGCCTGACTTAATACTTTACATTGCAAAGGAATTCACTCTCCCCCCCGTTTCTTTAATAAAAGGGTGTTTGCTGGGGTCATAAACAGGCTGCAGATTCTGTGGAGCAAACCCTGAACCTTGTTTAATGTTGTACAGTTTCAGATTCATGGTCACAACTTTTGACTTTTGGGCTCCTTTAGTATAAATTAATACAACAGCCCCCTACTCTTACCACTGGACCCCACTCAGCTGTGGGACAGAAACCAGGAGTTCTGACTCACAGACCCCCATGTTCTAACCCACTAGACCCCACTCCTCAGCCAGAGCCAGGGATAGAACCCAGGAGTCCTGTGCAGATGTCAGGGGTTACATCACTCTTCCGCTGTTCTCTCTGTTGGGTCAGAGGCTCAGTGTTCTTCCTGTGTTGGTCAAGTGCTGTGGATCACGCCTTGCTGGCAGCACATACAAAGGCATCCCGGGCCTCTGGAGGGTTTGAGATCCACTACCCGAGAGGAGCAGACGGGGCTGGCTTCCGAAGAGAAGATCAGCCAGGGAGCAGCTGCCCTTAGAGAGCCCCACAAACGGGAAAGGAGACATCACATGCACCGTGAGCACCCAGAGGTATAAGAAGGTGACCAGGACTCCCGGGTTCTCTATGTGGCTCTGGGGAGGGGAGTGGGGTCTAGGGGTTAGAGCAGGGTGGCTGGGAGCCAGGACTCCTGGGTTCTACCCTGGCTCTGGGAGGGGAGTGGGGGGGGGCTGGGAGCCAGGACTCCTGGGTTCTCTCCCTAGCTCTGGGATAGGAGTGAGGTCTGGTGGATTAGAGTGGGGGTGGAGGCTTGGAGCCAGGACTCCTGGGTCCTCTCCCCACCTGTGCGGGGGGGGGGGGGGGAGGGAGGGGGCTGGGAGCCAGGACTGCTGGGCTGTATTCTTGATTCTGGAGAGGTAAAATCTAATAACTAAAGTAACTGGAATTCCCATCCCGTTCAGAAGAGGAAGTGGTGCTGAGACAGGGGTGGCGTGGAGTCTGTCTTTCCTCTTCCCCTGTTTAGCAACCACCCCTGGGTTGGGACATTGGGGCGTGGGGGGGGGGGACGGTTCTTGAGGCCTGGGTGTCGAAAAGCAGGTGTTTGAACAGGGTGTGCTGAAGAAATAGCTGCAGTAGTGGGCTGGCAGCCACTAGAGGCGAGCAGAGAGCCTTCCAGCTGCCGGGTTACTAGTCTTTACTGTAGTCAGTTGCTACAGATTTTACAAATCTTTCTGTGCACTTCCCAGCCCTTCATTTAACTCTAGGCCTCCAGGTCTTTGCCCCACAAAATCTGAGGAGGCAGCCCCAGCTCTCCCTGTACAGATCAGTTAACTGGGGGCAGAGTTTGGGGTAGGGGTGGTCTGACTGTGGGAAGTTTTTCCCACATGGAGATGCTGCCTCTCAGAAGAAATGTGCCAGATTTATGGACTTGGCTAGCCAGGCTGTACCCACCACTGTAACCACTGGAACCCAAAACCAGGAATCCTAAAAGCCAGCCCTCCCTGCTATAAACCATTGGTCCCCATTCCCCTCCTCGTATCAGTAATAGAACCCAGGAGTCCTGACCCCAGTCACCCTGCTCTAGCCCCCTGGACCCCTCTCCCAACCCAGAGTGGAGGTAGAACCCAGGCATGCTGATCATCCCCAACTTTTTTCTGAAAGTTCGCAAGGCATATCCTGGGTGGGAGGGGAGCTATTAACGAACAGCCTGCTAATCACTGTGGGGCACAGAACACCTCTCCTACAGGTTTCCCACATTTGGGTCATTCATCCCCTATTGAAGGTCTGAAGGTCATGGTGGGGTAACTATGGGAGGGTCTGTGCTGAATAATAATTTAAACCCCACTGAAACAGCAATAAATAATTCACAGATCGTGCTGCAACACGCAACTAACCACAGGCATTCTGACTTTCCATCTGAATTTCTCAGTGTCCGGGGGCCCCCCAGTGGCAGCCTACAGATTTTTGAGTATCATCTGGTGAAATATTTTGATTAAATTGTTTTTTTCAGTGAAAAATGCAGATTTGGTGACACTGATACATTTAATGAATCCGGGCCGGTTTCACTAAATTGTTCATTTCAGGATCCCGCCCCCCCTCGGCCTGCCAAAAAACAAATCTCACCCCCTTCATTGAAATGTTTCCACTGGGCATTTTTGGAAACAAAAAGTGTCTATTCTAAATGACTTCTCATTTTGAAATATCCTTGAATTATATCCATTTTTAAATGATTTGAAGCCATGAAAAACACTCGAGATCCAAACGAAATGGTTCTGTTCGGGTAGAAGGAAATGGTTCCCCAAACTGATTTTTCCTGACTTTTCCAGTCACTGAAAATTGCGAAAAAATTTCATTGTGGTTCGATCTGAAACAATTTTTCCTCCTCAATTGTTTGGAATCACCAGCAAACCAAAAAGTCCATTATTGGAGGCCACTCAATGGCATCCAACACAGATCATAGGCCTCCCCCCAGTAATTCCTGCTTGAGTTAAGTCAATCTTTTAGAAACATCTCCAGTCTTGATTTTGAAACTGCCAGTGATGGAGAATCTACTAGACCCATTAGGAAGTTATTCTGATGGTGAATTCTGTCACTGTTAAAGTGTTGCCCCTTATTTCCAGTCTAATTGTCGTTTCAACTTCCAGCCATTGGGTCTTCTTAGGCTTTTGGTTGCTAGACTGAAGAGCCCACAGTCATATATTTGTTCTCCATGTAGGTATCTATAGACTGGGACCCCTTCAACTTCTCTTTGTTAAGCCAGATAGATGGATTAGGATGAAATTTAATAGTGAGAAGTGTAAGGTTATGCATTTAGGGATTAATAACAAGAATTTTAGTTATAAATTGGGGACGCATCAATTAGAAGTAATGGAAGAAGAGAAGGACCTTGGAGTATTGGTTGATCAAAGGATGACTATGAGCTGCCAATGTGATATGGCTGTGAAAAAAGCTAACACGGTTTTGGGATGCATCAGGAGAGGCATTTCCAGTAGGGATAAGGAGGTTTTAGTACTGTTATACAAGGCACTGGTGAGACCTCACCTAGAATACTGTGTGCAGTTCTGGTCTCCCATGTTTAAAAAGGATGAATTCAAACTGGAGCAGGTACAGAGAAGGGCTACTAGGATGATCCGAGGAATGGAAAACTTCTCTTATGAAAGGAGACTTAAGGAGCTTGGCTTGTTTAGCCTAACTAAAAGAAGGTTGAGGGGAGATATGATTGCTCTCTATAAATATATCAGAGGGATAAATACAGGAGAGGGAGAGGAATTATTTAAGCTCAGCACCCATGTGGACACAAGAACAAATGGGTATAAACTGGCCACCAGGAAGTTTAGACTTGAAATCAGACAAAGGTTTTTAACCATCAGAGGAGTGAAGTTTTGGAATAGCCTTCTATGATTCCAAGGGAAGCAGTGGGGGCAAAAGATCTATCTGGTTTTAAGATTCTACTTGATAAGTTTATGGAGGAGATGGTATGATGGGATAATGGGATTTTGGTAAGTAATTGATCTTTAAATATTCAGGGCAAATAGGCCAAATCCCCTGAGATGAGATATTAGATGGATGGGATCTGAGTTACCCAGGAAAGAATTTTCTGTAGTATCTGGCTGGTGAATCTTGCCCATATGCTCAGGGTTTAGCTGATCACCATATTTGGGGTCAGGAAGGAATTTTCCTCCAGGGCAGATTGGAGAGGCCCTGGAGGTTTTTCGCCTTCCTCTGTAGCATGGGGCATGGTTGACTTGAGGGAGGCTTCTCTGCTCCTTGAAGTCTTTAAATCATGATTTAAGGACTTCAAGAGCTCAGACATGGGTGAGGTTTTTCGTAGGAGTGGGTGGGTGAGATTCTGTGGCCTGCGCTGTGCAGGAGGTCGGACTAGATGATCAGAATGGTCCCTTCTGACCTTAGTATCTATGTATCTATGTATCTATGTATCTATGATTTCCTGGAATCTCTCACTATAAGGCAGGTGTTCCAATATTTGAATCATTCCCATCGCTCTTCTCTGAGTCCTCTCCAATTTATTACCATCCTTGAGTTTGAAGACTTTGACCTAACCAAGTGACTGGGAAATAAGTAAATTAACTTACCAGTTAGGGGCCAGGAGAGTATCTTGGTCCCCTTTCTCTATCATCTTTGTCCAAGTTTCTCACTGAGTATAAATGTCGTGCAACAGAATACAGGAGTCTCATATTCCCTTGGTCCTTCTGAAGGGTGGTGTTCCCTCCAAGTCACTGGCTGGTTGGGAGGTTGCCAGGGGAGATAACTAATGGATGAGTTGTGTTGGTGTGTGACAGGTGGAGAAAGAAGTAAGACAGAGAGAATTGAAGACATCCCCATGGCTATGAAGGACACCTCTCTCCCCACAACTCTGTTGGATGTCTCCTCCACCTCCTATTATGATAACCCTATGTACAATTACGAAGATGTGCACCAGAAGGAAGCGCTCTTAAGTAACATGCATGTGGTCACTATGGTCATCTATTCCATTGCCTTCGTGCTGGGAGTGACGGGCAACGGGCTGGTCATCTTCATCACCGGCTTCCGGATGAAGAGGACAGTCAACACCATCTGGTTTCTCAACCTGGCCGTGGCCGACTTCATCTTCACCTTCTTCCTCCCCTTCAGTGTGGCCTACACAGCCCTGGGCTTCCACTGGCCATTTGGGAGGGCATTGTGTAAGATCAACAGCAGTTTGGCCTTCCTCAATCTCTATGCCAGCATCTACCTCCTCATGGTCATCAGCATAGACCGCTGCATCTTCGTAGTGCGCCCTGTGTGGGCCCACAACCACCGCACACCCCACCTGGCTTTCCTGGTAGCCTTGGGTGTGTGGGTCGTGGCCTTGGCCTTGTGTTCTCCGAATCTATACTTCCGCCACACGGCACCCTCCCCATACAGCGAGAATATCACCAACTGCTACAACAATTTTGACACGGTGGGGGAAGGGGCCACCGAGAAGCAGAGAGAAAGGAGGAAAAACACAAACCACCGGGCCATGATCATCAGCCGCTTTATCTTAGGCTTCCTTATCCCCTTCACCGTCATCGTGTGCTGCTACGGTGCCATCTTAGTCAAACTAAGCAGGAACCAACTGGCCCGATCTGGGAAGCCCTTCAAGGTCATTGCCGCCGTTATCATGGTTTTCTTCCTCTGCTGGCTCCCCTACCACATCTTCTCCTTCCTGGAGATGAACCGGACACCCAGTATGGACACCACCCTCATTGTTGGCATCCCCTTGACCTCCAGCCTGGCCTTCATCAACAGCTGCCTCAATCCCATCCTCTACGTCTTCATGGGTCAGAACTTCAAGGAGAAGCTGCGCCATTCCCTCTTCTCAGCCTTTGAAAGTGCCTTCAGTGAGGAGGCTGCCAGCATCACTGCAAACACGAAGAGCAAGTCCACAGACATGGATTCCCAGGTCTTCTAGGCATCATGCATCTGCTGAGAGCTGGGAACCTCAGTAGTGTTCAGCCAGAACCTCTCCCCAACATCAACAGGGACAAAATTGACCCAATGAACTCCACCCTTCCATAGACATGATTCCCTGCTTGGCTCTGCTTGTGTTGATATACCCCTGCCAGGGATGGTCTAGGTTTGCTTGGTCCTGTCTCACCATGGGAGAAGAGGCTTGAAGGCCTCTTGAGGTTCCTTCTAACCCTACATTTCTGTGAACAGATGCTTCTGTGTGGATGGATAAAAGCCAACGAAGAACAAAATGCCATAACCTGGTAATGGGATCCTTCACTGATTTCTCTGTAGTAAATGCATTCAGTGAGCATAACTTGAGCAGCGTTTTCTCTACCCAAGAGTCATTTTGGGAGCATCCAACTGGAGAGATCTGGTGTTCGGAGGGACTTTGTTGAAATGATGTCTCTTTAAAAGGGCTCCATTTGGTCTCTGAGAACATACACTAAAACCTTCGCTTTTCTCCTTTCCTCCTTAATAGTGTGTCACTCGGTTTCTTAATGAGCAGAGTTCTATTGAGAGCTGAGGCTGTATGAAATAAAATGCTGGTGCCCTTGCAGATCCTTGAAGCTGGGAATTGTATCTGAACGGCGCACACAGCCAAGATAATAAAGACAATAGAGCTGTGTTGTAGAAAGATTCTGGTTTCTTCATTTAAAAAAAAAAGACACCTTCTCAATAGGGGTGAATTGTTCACTATAAGAGGGGATTCTCTGTAGGGGAGTTTAGTTCATTATGGGGGGGTCACTCAAAGGGGTTATGAGCTGATTATCAGAAGTTATCACTGTAGTAAAAGATGACTTGTTTGGAACTAGAGCTCTGGGAGGGGAGTGGGGTGTAGTGGTTTAGAGTGGGGGGGCAGATGGGGGAGAGGCTGGGAGCCAGGACTCCTGGATTCTCTCCCCAGCTCTGAGAGGGGAGTGGGGCAGAGTGGGTTAGAGTGGGGTGGGGGGAGAGGCTGGAAGCCAGAACTCCTGGGTTCTCTCTCCAGCTCTGAGAGGGGAGTGGGGCATAGTGGGTTAGAGGGGGGGGCAGACAGGGGAGAGGCTGGGAGGCAGGACTCCTGGGTTCTCTCCCCAGCTCTGAGGGGGAGTGGTGCATAGTGGATTAGAGTGGTGGTGGGAGGTGGACGGGGGAGAGACTGGGATCCAGGACTCCTGGGTTCTATCCAAAGCTCCAGGAGGGGAGTGGTGTTAAGGGTTACAGCAGGGCATGGGGGGGGGAACTTGGAAGCAGGAGTCCTGTGTGTGATTACGGAGCAGGTCACATTTTTGAGGGGGGCAGGGAGGGGGTGAAGGATTGCGAACAGCTGGGCACGGGACAGAGGGGATCCAGGGGAGGAAAAAACACCTGAGACACACGATGGTCCAAGGGCAGGGCGCTGGGGTTGGTCAGTGTCACCATCCTGTCTGATGGCTCCAAATTGCTGCCACTTAGTGGCCAGATGCCAGGATAGGCTGAACCAGATCCCTCTCTGTTGCCTCTGGTCCGCCAGATGCAGTGAGCCTTCATAATGGCGGGATTTAAAACCCGGGTGGGAGTGGAGTTAATGCACAAGGGACACCCAGGTCTAACTCACTGGACCCCACTCCCCTTCCAGAGGTGGGGAGAGAACCCAGGAGTCCTGGCTCCCAGCCCCCCCTGCTCTACCCACTAGATGCTACTCCCCTCCCAGAGCTGGGGAGAGAGCCCAGGAGTCCTGGCTCCCAGTGATAGTCAGAAGGGCCAGTCTCTGGCTGCAGGCATCCTCCTCCCACTCTGGGCTATACAGACTGACAGACCGCAGAGCAGCTGGTCCAACGCCCTGACTCCTTCCCTGTCAATGTTCCCACCACCCCATGGCAGCTCGACTCCCTGCCAGCTTCCTGCCCCTCCCTGTGTCAACCTGGCCCAGACTTGTATAGGGGCCAGGACACAGAACTACCATCACTGGATCCACCCTATGGATCCACCCATCTAGCCCAGTATCCCACTCCCTTCCTGCTTACCTAGATCAGGCCCATGGGCTCAGCCAACCTGATTTCCCTCCCCCTTATTTAATGCCCCTTTGTGCAGCCCTAGAGCTTGGTAACCAGATGCCAAAGCCGTCCTGGGACAGCTCCACCATCTCTGAGCACTTGGCACTAAAAGTTACAGGAGGAGCAGAGAGACAGAGGGGCTGTTCCAGGTGGGGTGGGAGCAGCAGAGGGGGCTGGTTCTTGCCCCCCAGGAAGAGGATGAAGACCACCTCTGTGGAGAGGAAAGAGGTGAAGATGAAGTCTGCCATGGCTGAGTTGAGGTTCCAGACAGTGGCCACCAGCTGGCAATGAAGATGACCGGGCTGTTGTCTGTCACGCTGAGTAAAAATCCCAGACTGAAGAGGACGGCAAAGAGAACTCCTGTCCATTCACACTGAGCTCCACCCTCTTCTCCGTGCTGGTAGGGATTCCCGAAGAAGGGGTGTAAGGTGCTGTTCACATATGGAAAGGCGGGGTGGGTCCAGGGGGGCTGGAAGGGCATGGTCTCCTCCATCCTATGCCATCCAAACCCACATCTACCATCACCGTGAGCGCCAGCGGGCCGAGGGTGCAGGGGGTTGGCAGAGCTGGGCAGAAAAGGGTTTCCCCATGCCACACATTTTGGAAAAATGTTCCCATCCCATACTGGAGCCAAACCTTGAAATTCCAACATTTTCATGAACCAAAAACCTCGGGGAAGGGTGTGTGTGTGTGGAAATCGATTCTGGACAATCCGAGATTCCAAGGCCAGAAGGGACCATTGTGAACATCTAGTCCACTGGTCCCCAAACTTTTTACCTCATACCCCCCCTTATCCCTGTCTGCGTCCCTCCCACCATCTCCTGGTGCTAGGGGTGGGAGCAGAGCTCTGGGAGAGGGAGGGGCGCGGACAGAGGTAAGGGAGCCAAGGCTGGGGCCACAGCTGGGGGTGGACATGGAACCCCGGGTGCGGGGATGGCAGCCAGGGCTGAGAACAGCCCCAGGAATGGGGCCAGCAGCTGGAACCGAGCCAGACATGCCCCCCGAATGTTCCTCGCCACCCACCTATGGGGCGCCCCTCCGAGACTGGGGACCTCTGATCTAGTTTGACCACCTGGATAACACAGCTCCTTCAACTCCCGTGACTTAATTCCTGTTTGAACAGGAGCAGATCTCTTAAAAAGAATCCCAACTTGCTTTAAAAAGTGCCAGTGGCAGAGACTCCCCCCCATCGAAACGCTCCTTTCCGACCGCTTCGAAATGGTGTGTTTCAATCCCACCGCTTTTTACATTTTTTTATCTTATATTTGCCAGGAAAAAAAGGTTGTTTTGGAAGAATCAGACTCTTTCGTCTGGAATTTCAAAACTCCCCCCCGCCCCCCCGCCAACACACCCCTTTTTTGAATCGGGAGAGCCGCGGAATTCCCGTGAAAAGTTCCAACTTAGAATAAATCGGCGTTTTTGGACAGGCCAAAAAGTCTTGCCAAAAATGTCGACTTTTCAGGTAAGTCATGAGATGGGCTGAATACTCCACCCCCTTCCTCCCCTTGCAAAGTGGGCAGAGCTTTCTCTTTCCTGGAGGCGGGGCTTCCCCACTTTTCTCTCAGAAGGGCGGGGCTTCTTCTTCCCCCGCCCCTCTCGTTCTGCCTGTTGATTGGCAGCTGCCTCCCCATGCCATGCCACGCGCTGATTGGCCACAAGTCAGTGCCACTCAATAACTGGCTGCGGGATATTGAGAGACGAATGGGCAGGAGCTGGTCCAATCCAGTTCTGATTAGACCAGTGGGGGGGCAGGAGAGGGAGGAGCCAACCCAGACCACACGCCAATAGGCCAAAGGCCACACCCCCATAGGCCGAAGTGGGGTGCAGCCGTGTGAATAGGGATGGGGCGATGGGTTGTGTGGGAAATCTCCCTTCCAGAGCTGAGGCAGCTGGATGTGGGGTGGTATCTTCACACTGGTGGGGACAGGATAGGGGTAGTAGTAGGGATAAGGGGCCACGAGGTTCTCTTTGCCGCTACTCCCCCATGCCCCATTGGTCCGTTCCGAATCTTCCCTGACTCAACCCAGGTGCCACCCTGACCGTACCCTCTGCAGAGCCACGGCCCCGTCAGCCACTGGGGGGATCCACCGGCTCCTTCAAGGGCAGGCTGGGGTATTGGGGGACTCCTCACAAAAGGGACCCTGCCTGGGGAAGGGAACCGGGAGGGACCTGGGGTTCTGCTGGAGGGATCAGAGCCTTTCCTTACCTGCGGATCCCCAGAGCGGGTCTCCCCCCATGACCCTGGCACCTGATGCTCTGGCCAGCTGGGAAGCTTGGCGGGGTCATGAGAAGAGGAAGGGGGTGACGGGGTTGGTCCTGGGGCTGTGGACTCGGATTTTGAGCAGCCTTGGCACTGTCATTTTCCCATGTCATTTGTTGCTAACAAAAGAGTCGGGCAGCTTCTCCTGTGGTATCATTCTCAGCTTTTCATCATGACCCCGCTGCTTTAACCTATTAGATCTCCCTCCCCTCCCCTCCCCGCACTAGAGATAGAACCCAGGAGTCCTGGGTCCCAGCCCCCCTGCTCTAACCCACTACACTACTACACCCCACTCCCCTCCCCGAGCGCAATGGAAATTAATTCTAAACTTTCATGTGAAACAAAACTTCTGCTCTATGAGCAGCACTAGTGAAGGCAAAACAAAGAACCAAAATATTAAAAAAAACCCATCAAATAAACAGGTTTTCCATCAATTTTTTTTGACAAACACTCAGTGAGCCATTTTGAATATTCAAAACCCATAAGTCAAGTGGAAAAACATCATAAGATCAGGCTAAAATTCATGAGGTTACTTTAAAGTATATATGTTTGGCAGACATTTTTAACTTGCCCTCATGTTTCTGAGCATTTATGGGCATGCTGGGGTCCGGTTTTTGATTCTTTTCTCCACAGCTTGAGTGCTAGAGACTTACTTGTTGTTTCTGCCTCACTGGCAGGTGCTGGGGCTTTAAGAGAAACATTCAAAATTTCGAGACTCAATGAAATTGTAAGCGTTGGCCTCACACCACATGAGGCATTTAGAAAAGCAGCCTAATTAGTGATCCAAAACATTGCATTTCTGTTAAAAGGCCATTACCCGATGGAAATCTTATTCATTCCAAAATGCTGATCAATCACCCAAACCCTCCATAGTGACTCCTGGGTTCTATCCTCAGCTCCGGAAGTGGAGTGGGGTATAGTGGTTAGAATGGGGGAGGGGCTGGAAGCCAGGACTCCTGGGTTCTATCCCCAGCTCTGTGCGGGGAGTGTGGTCTAGTTGGCTTTCTTTGTACCCTTAACTACTTTATGAAGCTGACCACCCCTCAGTGGAATAAAAATAAAAATTCTACTTTCCTAACTGCTCTAGTGGAGACAAAAGACCAAAGAGAGACCAAAAAACTAAAGACAAAGATCCCCTGGTAAATCAGACATTCTGGTTTACAGTTTCCCTCCAAGTATTTGACAAGGGCAGTACGGCCAACACCAAATGTTCAAAATCCATGGAAGGGCCCCAAAAGGAATGGAATTTGCTTAAAATCTTGAAGTTAAGAAAAATAGTAATAAATCAGAGCTCTTTTTATGTATCTTCTGGTCCTGCTCCGTTCTGAGTCACATTTTTGATCTTTTCACCAAAAGGACTCAAAACGTCCTTATGTTCTTAATGAAAGCTGCTAAAATTCTCTTATAATATTTCTAGGAGCTGGGGCTCTAAGTCAAATACCATGAGAGTCACAAAAAAAATCATGAAAGCTTGCAACACAGCAAATGGTTAATGTAGGGGGGAAATGAATGTTTTCATTTCTGCAAAAAGGCCGTTTTCCTGCAGCAAATCTACCAAAAGCATCAAGCAACTAAACAAATTCTCCGTTTCCCCTGGGAATTCATTCGCTCCCCTGTTTGCACTGGTTCCAATTCTAATCCGACGTCCATTTGGTTGGGGCGTCTCTGTTGTGCTCCGAATTCCCGGCCCAAGCAGAGGCAAAACACTGGATTCAGACAGGTCTTCAAAGAGACCGGGCCATAAGCACAGACACTGCCTCTGGCTAAGGACCATTGGTTCTCTAGAGATGATGCTTGAACACAGAGCTGAAGGAAGTAGAAGACATGGCACAGGGTCCAGCTAAGGAAAAAAGTCAAGACCAAGGCAAGGTGGCATAAGCAAGCCGGCTTAATCCCCTCAATTTGGCAGCTAGAACGACATAGCCAGCGATGATGAAAGCTAATGGAACCAGGAACCCAACCAGGAATTGATAAATAACAGTGCTTGGCATCACCTTTCCCCCCACCAAGAGCCGGCTTTCATAATAGAAGTAACTAAATGAACCTGGGTTTACCACATCAGAGTAGTGCATCAGGGCATGCCAGAGATCTGGGTGTCTCAAGCTGTACCCCAAGGGAAGATGCCCAGAATAGGAAGTCAGGTGGGACATGAGGTGATTTCTGGCCCACCTGGGGAAGGCCAGGGAGAGGCAGCGGTCGGTGTTGATGACTGTCAGGAGGAAGGTGTTGGAGAACATGTGGAGGGAGGTGACGATGTTGCTCAGCTCACACAGCCACCTGCTGAAGAGGTCATGGGTGCCTGGCCACGTGCAGCCCAACCGGAAGGACAGGATGCAGGGGAAGATCACGTCAGTCATGGCCAGGTTGAGGAACCAGATGGTGTTGGCCTTCTTCTTCATGCGGATGCTGGCTCGGAAGATGATGTAGCCATTCAACACCATGCTGAGGAGGATGGGCAGGCCAGCGATGAATACAATGGCGATCAGTGTCTTGAGGGTAGCTCCCAGTGCTGGGAAGACAGAGGAAAGAACTAATAGAGACTGAAGCACAAAGGAAGAGAGAAACAGATAAAGCGCTAACTGGAGCAGGGGGAAGGGGCAGAGAGAAATCCTGCAGCTAGCTTGTGCTCCTCCGAAGCCATGAAGATGTTGATCCGTTCCACCTATGTAGCTCAGACAGGATCCAGTCTTCACAGGCAAACAATGCCAAGGTTGATCCAATCCCAGGACCGGGCACTGGGCCAGCGGGTTCGCCAGCTCTTTCCTAGGAAGATCAGGTACACTGAGTGCAATTGCCTCATGGAGATCTCTAATCACTTCCCCTACGGCTTGTCCCCCTGCCTTCTCTCACATTCCCTAGAACTCAGAGGGAGTGACCAGCTGGAGCTGGTGAAACCCCCCAATAAAGAATCATTCTCTGGAATGATTCTCTTCCCATCAGAGCTTGGTGAGGACCTGACCTTCCTTTTTGAAAGGTTTCCCGATGGGTTTTCTGAAGGACGTTTTCCTTCAGTTCTGAAGTAACCCATTTGAAAAGTAGAAGGGGCTGGGAATCCAGCATCTTTTCATTGTGAAATTTGGGGACTGGAAAACTACCACTAAGTTAAAATCGCCAATGTGCTCCTCCCCCACTGAAAAGCAACCCCCCCCCCCCGCCTTGTTCCCTAGGAATGGTGAGCGGTCAGGCACAGAAGGAAGGAAGAAAGGGAAGAGGACACAAATACCGGAAGAGGAAGAAGAAGCAGTGCAAAAGGGAGCAAAAAACCACAGGGATAACAGAGGCAAGATACAGTGACCATCTGGTCTGTTGACAGGGACAGGGCTCTGGGAGCTGGGAGAGCTGGATTTTAATTGCTGTTATGTCACCAACCTTCTGGGTGACCTTGTGAACAGAACTTTCCTTCCATGTCCCCTTTGACTGTCCTGTCTCTTTAGGCTGATAGCTCCCTGGGGCGGCGACTGTCTCTCGTAGTGCATTTGTGCAGCACCCATGACAGTGCGGCCTGATCTCGGTTGGGGTCTGTGCAGCTCTTGGCACAATGGGGGTCCCTGATCTCAGTCAGGGTCTGTGCAGCATCTGGCACAATGGGGAGCCCTGATCTCGATTGGGGGGGTCTGTGCAGTGCTAGGTCCGATCTAGCCCAATTTTCATTAGCTTTCTGTTCTTTCTTGACTTGTGTCTCTCGGGGTTGTGGTGTCTCAGAGTCAGTCCCTAATGTGGCAGCTACAGCTCATGCAACCTGACTGTGTCTGGTGCTGGGAGGCTGCTCTTCTGTGGCTTTCTCTGTGGGGCTCAGCAGAGGGGAAGACGCAGAAGGGGGCTGGGGCTAATAGCATCTGCAAACCTCAGAAACATCCGGCTCTGGCTGCTACCTGCTGAATGTCCCATCGTCCCCCCTGACACCCCAGTGTTTCTTGCTGCACGGAATCAGCCTCGTAGTCTCAGAGACAGATGTTCCCATCTGGGGCAACCACGAGCCGAGAGCAGGAGTGGAGACACAGCCACATCCCGGCACGGCCCTGGGCCCGTTCGCACCAGGAGAAGTGGAGGCAGCCGAGGAAGTACAGAGGGGTGGCTGAGGGTAGAGAATGAAGTGGAGGCCGGGTCATATCAGACCATCCATCTGAGAAATGACTTGTAAAGCCGGGGATGGAGCCCAGAAGTCCTGACCTCCAGCCCCACCGCTCTAATCACTAGGCACCACTCCCCTCCCAGATCTGGAGATAGAACCCAGGAGTCCTGGCTCCCAGCCCCCACAGCATGACCCCACTTGGCCCCATTCCCCTCCCAGAGTTGGGGATAGAAGCCAGTGTTGGGGACACCGGGCATGGCCACTAGGTAACTCAAGGGGATGGAAGACCACGAGTGTTGCTGAAGCCCCCTCGCTCTAGGCCCAGATGGGCCCCCTCCTTCCCTGTTCTGCCTGGAGATACTCACAGCGGTCAGGCTGAGTAATGTGCAACAGCGTATTGCAGGCACAGACTGGCTGGAGCAAGATTAGGTCAAGCAGGACAGGAATGTTAGATAATGCTGAACAAACAACTCCATATATGGGGGAATAGATGATAAGAGGAAAAAGGGGAACTGGCTGGTATACCGGATTGGCTATATGGATACTTAGGACAGCTTGCTATTGGATAAGCATGCTAAAAAATGAATGTATAAAATATGTGTAACTGCTTGCACTGGTGTGCAGGATTTGAGATTGTTGTCTCCCTGTACCGCTTGAAGCTTCAAATAAACTTTTCTGCTTCTCCACCCCATTGTGATTATTGGGCGATGCACACCGGGCAACGAATCCAGCTGTTGGCTGCCTCGGGCATTTTGTGCCAACAACAGTTTTTGGCGTCCCTGCGTGGGCCAGAGGCTACAACACAAGCCTTGCCCGGATCCCTTGCGGGGACCGGCGGGTGAGGACTCCGACCAATGCCCAGTGCACACTGGTGTGATTCCCGGGGGCCTCAGAGGGGCGTAGCCCAACTGGCCCCGTAGGGCACAACGGTGCAACGCGCCTGATCAGTGGAGAAGTGCTGCGGGCGATGGTGGGGAACCGGTCCTTCGGATAAGATAGGAACCTTTTGAAATCCAGATTGTCTGCTCTGTTTTGAACCTGGGGACTCCCAGTTACCCTGTAGGCATGGGACAGGGACAGAGCTCGGGAAGGAGGGCACAGTGTACACCCCTAGAGTGTATCCTAGCAAATTGGAAGGTATTTGGATCGGATCCGATGACTAAGAATAAATTTAAACGATACTGTACAGTTGACTGGCCTCAATATCAACTAGAGGACCAGGAGAGGTGGCCACCAGGAGGGTCAATTAATTACAATACGAATGGGGAAATGGAATGAACATCTGTATGCGCATTTGTTTTTGGCTTTGTGTAATTGATCAGATGTCTTACAGCAATGTAATTTGACTCCGACTGGTTCGGTAGCGGCTAATGTTAGTCCCCAGACCCCCACCCCAACTGTGATGGCAGGTCCAGTGTCCCCTTCGGCCCCCATGCCCCCACGCGATAGGGCCCCTACAGTGGGCTTATATCCTTTACTTACTGAAACTAAGATCTCCCGTACTGGCATGGGTGAGCATCCGGCCATGACTATGCAGGTCTATACCCATGCGCCCTTTAACCCTATGGATTTGGCTGCTTTCAAAGTACAGGCAGGGGGAGCATCAGCTTTCCAATGAGAGGAAGGAGGCTGTCTGCCAGATTCCCGTTATCATTAATCGTAATGCCTGGGCATGGCGGGGTTCTGTCGATATGGATCCCGGAATTTGGACTGTGGGCTAGACCCCTGTATGATTGTGTAAAAGGAGCAGATCATGAGCCCTTCTATTGGACCCCAGAGGCTAACAGGGCATTTAAAATCTTGAAAAGGAAGCTGATGGAAGCTCCGGCTCTGGGCCTCCCGGATCTCACTAAGCCATTTCAGCTGTATGTACATGAACGAAAGGGGGTGGCCCTAGGAGTGCTTACACAGTTGTTGGGAGCATGGAAACGTCCTGTGGCCTATTTCTCTAAGCAGCTGGACCAAGTGGCAAAGGGATGGCCAGAGTGCCTGCGGGCAGTTGCAGCCACAGCCCTGACGCTGGCTGAAGCTGAGAAACTAACTTTGGAAGGGACAATACAGATATATACCCCTCATATGGTCTGATCCTTATTGGATGCAAAGGGAGGCCTCTGGCTCACGCAGGCTCGGATGGCTAAGTACCAGGCTAAACTTCTGGAGAACTCTGAAGTCACCTTACAGTCTTGCCCCTCCCTTAACCCCGCCACCCTCTTACCAGCGACTGAGGAACAGGAACATGATTGTTTAGAGATCATAGATGCCCAATACTCTAGCCGCCCGGACTTAAAAGATATACCCCTCCTAAATGCAAATCATGAGTGGTATACTGATGGTAGCAGCACTGTGATAAATGAGCAAAGGAGGGTGGGCTATGCTGTCGTAACCCTCCATGACACTGTGGAAGCCAAGGGTTTGCCCACTGGGACCTCTGCCCAGCTGGCTGAACTAGTCACCCTCACCCGTGCGCTTGAACTGTCAAAAGGAAAACGGGTCAATGTTTTTACCGATTCAAAATATGCCTTTGAAGTGCTACATGCTCATGCTGGCTTATGAAAGCAAAGGAAAATGCTGACAGCTCAAGGCTCTCCAGTCAAGTATGGGCCCCAAATCCTCCAGCTCCTAGAAGCCGTACAACTCCCCTCAGAAGTGGCGGTGGTACACTGTAAAGCCCATCAAAGAGAAAATCAAGATGTGGCCAGGGGTAATGCCTGGGCAGATAGAGAGGCTAAGCGTGCTGCCACCCTGATATCCCCTCAGACTGAGAATGCCCATATGCATGCCCTTATCCCATCCGTGGGGGAGCTTCCAACCCTCCAGTACTCTGGAGAGCTAGAGACAGCTAATCGACAAACTCGGTCTCCAGGAAAATGAGGGATGGCTCCATTCCCCGGAAGGGAAGGTCCTTTTACCGAAGAGCCTGATCCAGCCAGTGTTACAGAAATTACATCAAACCACTCATGCTGGCAGGAAAGCACTTATCCAACTGATGGGGAAATACTTTATAACTTCTGGACTCTGACCCCTGGCTACCCAGGTACAGGCGGACTGCTTAGTCCATCAAAAGAATAACCCCCGACCAGGACATCCAGGGCCACCCGCTGCTCTGGAACCCACTCTGGGCCCCGGGCGGGTGTGGCAAATAGATTTTACTGAGTTTCCTCAGACCCAAGGGTACAAATATCTCCTTGTTTTAGTGGATTAATTCAGCGGATGGCCAGAAGCCTTCCCATGCTGCAATTGCACTGCCAGGACGGTGGCCCTTAAGTTCATTAAGGAGGTCATTCCTTGCTTCGGACTTCCCCAGTGGATGGAATCTGACAACGGGACACACTTCACATCAAAGATCGTCCAAAGCATCTTGAATGCCTTGCAGATCCCCTGGAAACTCCATACGCCCTGGAGACCACAAGCCAGCGGTGTAGTAGAGCGTACCAATCAGACCCTTAAACGACATCTTTCAAAAGTGTGCCAAGAAGCCTCCCTGTGATGGCCTGATGCCTTACCCCTCGTCCTGCTCCGCATCCGTGCTCTCCCAAAGGGTAGATAAGGGCTTAGTCCCTTTGAAATTATGTTTGGGAGGGTATGGCCTATGAATGGCATACCGGTTCTGTCAGGGGAGTGGAAGCTGGGTAATGGTTTTTTGTCTCGGTACATGTGTTCCCTGTCTGCTGTTCTCTTGTCTCTTCACAGGTATACTAAAGACTCCCAGCCTCTTCCCTTGGACTCTCCCGTCCACTCCTTACAGCCCGGCGACTCTGTGCTTGTTCGCACCTGGAAAGACGAGCCTCTCCAGGAAAAGTGGAAAGGACCCTACATCGTCCTGCTGATCTCCCATACGGCAGCAAAGGTCAAGGGACACAAGAACTGGATCCATCACTCGCATCTGAAGGCAGTATCCACCCCTTCATCAGCAGAGCAGTGGACCGTCCACCCCATTGACTCCTCATCTAGTGATGATCTCGGGCTAAAGTTACTGTTTAAAAGACACAAACAGCGGGCACCTTATCACCAAAATGGGCCCACTCAAAAACTGGAAACCCTGGACCAGAAGAACCCCGGTAATAATTAATCATGTAACCCTGTTATTTTCTATGCTGTTATTTCTAAACTGTGCATATCGGGAACTTAATTCCTTCGTTTTACTTGCGCACCATGTTGCTACTTTAACAAACCAAACTGATTGCTGGGTGTGTGCTCCGACTCCACTTTCCCCCAGAACAGGAGTGCCCCTTGTCATGCTGCCCTTAACTAGCAGAATTAGCCACCACCAAAGAGCAGAAAAGTAAAAATCAAACTAACTCACCGTTCTGGAATAAAATCTCTTTGCAGCAAGCTACCTATCAGGATCAGGAGTATGCAGTTGCAGTGCTCACTGAGAAAGTATTTTGTTTTACCCGAAATCAATCTGATCACTATAGGTGTCCTGTGGAAAGAAGCTCCTGTGTTATTACACAGTGGGCCGAAGGATATTGGATAAAAACTGAGAGGGGAGGTCAACAGTATGAATGTAATGGTTCCTCCCCTTTTGGGGAAACTCTTACAAATAATCCTTCCACAAAAAAAGGGTCAGGAAATATAACTTGCCGTTCAGTTAATATTTCCACTATAGCAGGCCAATGGTAAGTTTGCAGCGGTCCTTATGGTAAGTGCAATTTGAACGGCACAATTAAAAATACCCCCCCTTGTACTCACTTGGGAGAATGAAAAGCCCCCCTGGGGACATATGAATTGTTTGGAAAAGCGGCCTTAAATATCCCAGGAATCCCTCTAAAAAACAGTCCTTACTGGGACCTACAGGGCCACTATTTTGTATGTGGCCGAAAGGCTTACAAGGTATTGCCAGCCAATTGAACAGGTAGCTGTTATATAGCTTATGGAGTTCCTCATCTTTCAATAACCATCACACTGCCCAAAGAAAAGATTAGGAATACCTGAGATACCTCTGTTGAGTCACAAGAAAAAACCCTGCGACGACTCAACGCAGCCTTGAAGGGCAATGCTAAAAATCCCCTCACAACTGAAAAGCTTACAAGGTGCTCCATACTGGGAATTGTGCCACTGATTACGGGGCCAGCCATAGCATGCATAGGCCTCTATATTGTAAGGCTTCAAACGGTGCTTGAAAAAGTAGCCTTAAAATTAAAGGACTCGATTCGTGATCTGGGGTCAGCAGTAGTAACATTAAATGAGGAGGTACAGCAGCTCAGAACGTATTCCCTCCAAAACAGGCTGGCATTGGACTACCTTTTGGCATCCCAAGGGGGTGTTTGTGCCCTTGTCGGGTCCTGATGTTGTGTATATGTAAATGACAGCAGTTATGAGATTTATGATAAGGTGATACAGGCTGAGGCCCATGCCCGAGCCGGAGCACAGGCTGCTTACACTGCCCCCGAGAGTGATTGGTTGCAAACCTTGTTTTCAGGCTGGGGTTTGTCATCTTGGCTTGGTGGTTTATTTAGTCTGTTGTTAAAAAGTTTTCTTCCAGTCTTAATCGTACTGATGGTGTTATGTTGTGCAATATCATGTGTCAGAGCCCTTGTAAAAAACATGGTAATGCATTCCCTTCAAGGCCACCACAAAGTGCTTATGCAAAGTCCCCTTATAAAAAGATAAGAGCCCAAGTGAGAAAACTCAGAGACAAGGCTGTTGAGTATTCTCAAAGGAGGGAGTTGTTGGGGACACGGGGCATGGCCACTAGGTAACTCAAGGGGATGGAAGACCACAAGTGTCGATGAAGCCCCCTCGCTCTAGGCCCAGATGGCCCCCCCTTCCCTTTTCTGCCTGGAGATACTCACAGCCTTCAGGCTGAGAAATTTGTAACAGTGTATTGCAGGCACAGACTAGCTGGAGCAAGATTAGGTCAAGCAGGACAGAAATGTTAGATAGTACTAAACAAACAACTCCATATATGGGGAAATAGATAATAAAAGAAAAAAGGGGAACTGGCCGGTATACCGGATTGTCTATATGGATACTTAGGACAGCTTGCTATTGGATAAGCATGCTAAAAAATAAATGTATAAAATATGTGTAACTGCTTGCACTGGTGTGCAGGATTTGAGATTGTTGTCTCCCTGTACTGCTTGAAGCTTCAAATAAACTTTTCTACTTCTCCACCCCGTTGTGATTATTGGGCGATGCACACCGGGCAACGAATCCAGCTGTTGCCTGCCTCTGGCATTTTGTGCCAGCAACACCAGGAATCCAGGTAAGGGTGAAGTAGATACTGAGGAAGTGGGGGCCACTGTGGGGAAGTGGTCCAGGGAATTGTACGCATCCTGTTTCTGAAAGGTCAGCTACCATAGCTGATACTCTTAGGGTCCCTGGGCTGGAGCCCGGAGTAGAGGGTGGGCCTGAGCTCCCCCCCACCTTTGCCCCCTGATTAATCACTGAGACTGGGAGACAACAGAGACTGTGCAAGGGAGGATAACTGCTCCTCACCTCCCTCGCTGGCTTATGATGAAAATGGCTCAGGAGGTTGCGACCCTTGTCTCTAGAGAGAGAAGGGCGACATGGAGGGTCACAGTGAGCCTCTGAGGCGAGTGAAATCCGCCAGGAAATGCGGGACCCAGGGAGACAAGGTCAGAGCTTTGTCCCGTTATCTAAAACTACAATTTGTTAGCTAGCACACACACCCATGCCGTAGGTTCGGGACATCTCAGATACAGTCACCCACAGGCTGGTTTTGAGTAATCACAAGCCGGGCTTCCAGGGGCCTGTTTCTGTCCAGCTGGCGGGGAGTTTATGTGTCAGCTCCTTGCCCGAAGAGAAGCTCCTTCGGGCTGCTCCAAGGCGTTTACTTTGACCCAGTATTTTACGCCTAACGCTAACGAAGCACATAACTTACAGTGACTCCTAGTGGGTCAGCTTAACAACCTCTACCAGGTCACCAGTTCTCCTAATATCAGCAACAATGCGTCTCAAAACATTTCTAGTATTTCCAGACATAACAACACTATGTCACGGGCACGTAAAACCCAGGCCGCTATCCACTCACTCTCTTCCATCACTTTCTGTCCCACCCGCCCATTCTGTTTAGCAAATTGCAAGCGAGCAGCTGTCTATCTTGTCTCACAAAAGCCTCAGATAATTCCTAGCTATGTGATATTGGGTTTTCAGCTGGCAGTGGAGGCACATACAAAATGACTGACTGCGGTACTGGCAAGCTCTGGGGTACATGCAGGAATGTGAAATTCTGGGGTAACAAGGGGTCCAGTCACCACCTGCCTTGTAATCTGGGGTGGTCTCAAAGCTGCACAACTTTGATCCAGAGCTCAAACCCCAACTGCCTGCTTCCCCCAACTTGGGTATTCCTAGCAGACCAACATTAGTACCCTTCAAGCCCTGAATTTCCCCACAAACCCTCCTTCTGCTGGGGCCAGTTCCTCTCACTGGACCTTCTCAGCAAAGGCGCTGGGTTTGCTGCCTCTATGGAGCCAGTGAAACCTCTTGTCAATGGACCAGAGATGCCCACGTTCCTGTGCTGACCCAACTCTGATGCCATACAAGCGTTTTAACCACCTGGCGTATGTGGTGCTAAGGAGACCAGAGGAGATGGCAACAAGGAAATCAAAGGGAAAACACACCTGTGAGAGTCTAGAATGTCCTCTAGCGCGATCCAGGCTTTGTTCAAGACGGTTTCTCACACCCCCAGTCTCCTCGCTGTTTTTTTTGCTGGCCAGAACCCAGCGCAGGGATCCGATCACTTGGTTTCTTTATGTCCTGAAGGATTAAGATGGAGCCTCTTGCTGCTCCTTATAAACCCAAATGGATTCAGCCTAAAAGCCAGGATGGTCTCTGGAGGGTGGAGCCTCCTGGGTCCCTCTGGAGCAGTGTTAATTCTTGATCTCTCCAGTCCAGGAGCAGGGCAGCCCCTGCTGGGTTGGCTTGACGGGGCTGATATGAAAAAGCAGGCAAACCGACCTTGCTTTGCGGAGGCCAGGCCGGCTGGTCACCTCCACCTCAGTGAGGCTGCCAGGGTTTCTCCACAGTGGAGCAGAATGGCAGTGAGGGAATTCTTCATGTCACGTCTCATGCCGACCCGAACGGTGTGTGCGGATAGGCCTGAGCCACCTGCTGCTGGCAGTTTTCAAAGGACAACTTTCAAGGCGTATTTTGAATATACAGTGGTGCTGTCATGTGGAGGGGGTAAATGTTGGGGAGCCCAGGGTCACATCAATCCTGGTATCCCCCCCCGCCACCCCAGACAGGGCCGGAGTTTCTGGAGAAGGGTCCGGCTCTGCCTTCTTGGGAAGTGTCTCAGCACTGGACAGCACCCAGATTTCCTAGCAAGTGGCTCTGAAAATTGGAGGAGGAGCAGAGAGACGGGGAATATGGGGGGCGTTGTCTGGCTCTGATGCGGGGCTGCAGAGGTGTTTAGTTCTTGCCCCTGGGGCTTTTTAGGGAGAGCAGGGAGGGCAGGACACAGGAAGACCCAGGGGTTCCTGGGGTCTCACCCCAGCTCTAGGAGGGGAGTGGGGTCTAGTGGTTAGAGCAGGGGGCCTGGGAGCCAGGTCTCCTGGGTTCTATCTACAGATCCAGGAGGGAAGCGGGGTCTAGCGGTTAGAGAAGCAGGCAGGGCTGAGGGGTCAGATTCCTGGGTTCCATCCCTAGCTTTCCAAGTCATTTCTCAGATGGATGGTCTGATATGAACAGGCCTGCACTTCATTCTCTACCCTCATCCACCCTTCTGTACTTCCTCGGCTCCCTCCATTTCTCCTGGTGCAAACTGGCCCAGGGCCGTGCCTGTGGCTGTGTCTCCACACCTGCTCTCGGCTCATGGCTGCCCCAGATGGGAACATCTGTCTCTGAGAACTGCGAGACTGATTCCATGCAGTCAGAGGCGCTGAGGTCCAGGGGTGAGTACAGGGTGTGTGGGGGGGATGATGTGACATTCAGTAGGTAGCAGCCAGAGTTGGACGCCTCTGAGGTTTGCAGATGCTGGCAGCCCCAGCCCCCTCTGCGCCTTCTCCTCCTTTAAGCCCCACAGAGCCTCCCCCCAGAGAAACCTATAGAAAACCAGCTTCCTGGCCCCAGACAGAGTCAACCTATGTGAGCTGCAGCCACCACGTCGGGGATCAATTATGAGACACCACAGCCCCAAGACACAGGTGAGAAAGAAACAGAAACTAATGAATGTCTGGGTAAGATCTGAACTAGCGCTGCATAGACCCCAACCGAGATCAGAGCCCCTCATTGTTCAAGGTGCCGAGTGGGGCTCCCTTGTGCCAGGCGCTGTACAGATCCTCTGCCCAAGACTGGGGGCCCCATCGTGCCAGGTGGTGCCCTCTGTCACATTGGTTCTTCTTTCTCTTCTGGTGTTTTACTCATCTTAACTTTCTTGCTTCTTTTTCAATGTATCTGGTCACTAGTTTGGTGGAGGAGGGGAGCTGATGGTTGTTAGGGTTGGGCTTCTGGGACAATTTTAATTTAGTGCCCAGTGGGATATTCCCCCTCACCTGACAATTTCCAAAGCAGCAAACGCTGGCTTTCCAAATGGAAAAACAGCTTGGTATCAGAAATTGCTTCTTCTGAAAACAGAGAGGTGGATTCCATAACAGAAAACAGTGGGGAGTTTCCCAGAAAGGAATGACGTGTCTTCATCAAAAACAAATGGAAGGGAGACAATTTCTACATATTGATTGATCTTCACTGGGTCCTTTTTGATGAGCTCTAGATGTTGTAGAGTCAGACAGTCATTATCAGTGGTTCACAGTTCAGCTGAAAGGCATATCAAGTGGGGTCCCGCAGGGATCTGGCCTGGGTCCGGTTCCGTTCAATATCTTCTGTGACGGGACAAGGCCAGATGGCTATAGAAAAGTAGTCTTATTGGGATCCAGGAAGAGGGCGGGCGAAGCCCGTCCACTGCTAAAAATCCCCCCCAGCCTAAAAGGGGGATCCACAGGACCTAGATACCCAAAAAATTCCAGGGGACAACTAATGAAATAACAGGGACAGGAGTGCAGTCAAAGGGTCAAACGAAGGGAACTGGACGGGGACACCGAGCAGAGAACCCCGGACAGTGCCCACTGCTCCTCAAAGGCGTCAAGGGAGTCAGAGGTCGCCACCCAGAGGAACTCTGCCCGGATACGTGAACGGACCAAGGATAGGAAATAGGCCCCACAGTCACAGGAGACTCCATCGGCCAATCTCCTCACTCTGGTTTTATAGATGGCCATTTTAGCTAGGGCCAGGAGGAGGTTGACCAGGAGATCCCGTGACTTTGTGGGGCCACAGATAGGGAGTGCATAAATGAGAAGGTGAGGGGAGAAGTGCAACAAAACCTAATAAAATATTGGTGATGAGCTGGAATAGGGGCTGCAGCCTGGCACACTCCAAGTATACATGTGCCAGGGTATCCCTCACGCTGCAAAAGGGGCAGGTGTCTGGGATTGAAGTGAACACGCCAAGTACACGCTTGTGCTCACGGCTCCGTGAAGGAGCCGCCAACTGACATCCCTGGCAGGCCTTGGGACTAAGATGGAATATAGGCTGGCCCACCGGGGCTCCTCACCCTCCAAAGGTGGCAGGAGGTCCCGCCATTTTGTATCGGGGTGGGACACGAGGGTGAGGGCGTGAAGGGTGTGGAGCACGAGCATGGAGAGATGTTTTCTTGGCGCGGTTTGAAAGCAGACCAGCTGCATCTCGTGCAGCTGGCTTCTAGTGAAGGGGTGAAGGGGTTGGTTGGTCCACGGGGCAGGGGTCCAATTAAAAGGTCCGGCGGGCCTGGGGTAATGGGTGGGCGGGGCATGCCCTCGTGCAGGACCCGGTCGAGATGAACCCGAGCAGCGGGCGGCAAAGCGGCCTTCACCTCCTGAAGTATGCGCCGGGGAGTACAAGGTCTGGAAAGCCCCATGCGCTGAGCGAGCGTCAGGGGATCCAGCCAGTCTCCCCGGTCATAGTCCAGGAGGTCTCCGACTCTTGTGACCTCTGCCAGGATCAACCTCTGGCGCACCGAGCGGGACTCTGCCATCTGCACACGGAGCTGAGGGTTGTGTAGCAGGGGCTCCGCGAGGAGATCTGCCCCCTCGGTGGCCGCCATGGACCTGGCCATTGCAAAGAGTTTCCAGGTCCGGAGGAGGTCCTGGTAGAAGACTGGCAGCCAGGAGAGGTCTCGCGGAAGACCTCTCGGATGGAGATAAAGGAGCTGCTGGTCGTATCGGAGCCCTCGGAAGTGGCACAGGAAGGTGTGTGCCAGTATGCTCCATGCCGGACTACCTGCACCATAAAGGAGCCTCTGCAGGGTCTGGAGGCGGAAGACATGGACCTGAGTAAGCAGACATTTTAGGCCCTGCCCTCCCTCCTCCAGAGGTAGATGGAGAACCCCTGCAGGGGCCCAGTGCAGTCCTGACCAAAAGAACTCCAGAATCGATGTCTGGAGGTTGGCCAGGAAACCTGGGGCCGGGACCAGGGTGTTGAGCCGGTACCAGAGCATGGACAGGACTAGTTGATTAAGCACTGGCGCTCTCCCTCGAAGGGAGAGGCACTGGAGTAGTCCTGTCCATTTCCGGAGCCGCTCTATCACCCCGCCCTCTAAATTCTGCCAGTTCTTCGGCAGAGAGGGATGCGTGGCAGAAAGGTAAATGCCGAGATAGAGCAGCGGACCCGCGCTCTACCGGATGGCCTGAAGCGTGGGTGGGAGGGAGCTCGCCTGCAGCCAGTCCCCTACCACCAAGCCAGAGCTCCTGACTCAGTTGACCTGCGCGGAGGAGGCTGCCGAATAGATGGCCTGGCAAGCCTCCACCCGCGCCAAGTCGCCCGGGTCCTGGACCACAAGGAACACGTCATCAGCGTATGCCAACAGGACCAGCCGCAGCTCCAGCTCCTGCAGCACCAACCCCTGTCAACCTCCTGTGGAGGAGACAGAGGAAGGGCTCGATCGCCAGAGCGTACAGCTGGCCCGAGAGGGGGCACCCCTGCCGTACTCCTCGCCCGAAGCTGACCGGTTCGGTCAGGGTCCAGTTGAGCCTGACCAAACACTCTGCGGAGGCGTACAGCACCCGGAGAAAACTCACAAACCTGGGTCCGAAGCCAAACGCTTGCAGAGTGCTCAGGAGATACTCGTGATCCACCCTATCGAACGCCTTCTCCTGATCTAAGGACAGGAGGACGAATGACAAACCATCCCTACACCCAAGTTCCAATAGGTCCCGGACCAGATATAGGTTGTCGAAGATTCTGTGGCCCGGGATGGTGTAGGTCTGGTCTGGGTGGACCACGTCCACCAGCACGGATCCTAGCCGCAGCGAGATGGCTTTTGCCACGACTTTGTAGTCCGTGCTAAGGAGCGAGATGGGACGCCAATTTCGTAAATCGCGGAGGTCCCCCTTCTTCGGCAATAAGGCCAGCACGGCTCGCCTGCACGAAAGAGGGAGGACCCCGCTCTGCAAAGACTCGGCCCAGACGGTGACTAGGTCTGGGCCCAGGACGTCCCAGAACACGCGGTAGAACTCCACGGTCAGCCTGTCCATGCCCGGAGATTTATTGGTGGGCATGTGACGGAGGGCTTCCGAGAACTCGGCCAGAGTGAGAGGCAGCTCTAGCCAGTCTCGGTCGCCCACGCTGACCGTCCTGAGCTCCTCCCAGAGCACTCTGCAAGCGTTAGGATCGGTCGGATCCGGGGAGAAAAGGCTTGCGTAGAAGGCTCTCGCCCTCCTGCACATCTCCACCGGATCCGTGAGGGGGGTGCCATCTTCTGCCAGTAGGCAGATGATATGTTTCTTAGCCCCCCTCTTTTTCTCCAGGGCGTAGAAGAAGCGGGAGCCGCGATCCATCTCCCGAAGGAGACGGATGCGGGATCGAACAAAGGCACCCCGGGCCCGATGGTCCTCGATGGTCTGGAGCTCCTCCCGCTTCTCCCGGCATGCTCCGCAGAGGGGTGGATCCTCGGGGCCGGCGGCCAGATGCCTCTCCAGCTCTAAGACCTCCCGTTCCAACTGCTCTATCGCTGCATCCCTCCGTCGGCTGGCGCCCCGGGTGTAGTCACGGCAGAAGAGCCGGGCGCGCACCTTCCCTAGGTCTCACCACCGCCGCGTCGAGGGAAAGGCATGCTGCTGCCCTCGCCAGGCCAGCCAGAAGTCCCGGAAGGACGCCACGAAGCCCGCATCCTCCAGCAAACTGTTGTTAAAATGCCAATAGGGCTGCCCCGGCCTCCCCGCGCAGAGGGAGGCTGTCACGGTGCCCAAATGATGGTCAGAAAATGGGGCTGGCCAGATGCTGGAGGAGTGGGCTTGTGAAAGATGAAAGCGTGATAAATAAATGCAGTCCAACCGGGAGTGGTGCGACCGATGGGCCTCCACCCGGACAAAGGTGAACGTGGAAGTGTCATCCGGGTGGTGGTCGCGCCAGACGTCCACCAGGGAGTGGTGTTCGACTATCTCCTGGAGGATGGCGACGGCGGCCGGGCTCTGCTCGGTCCCCGAGCGGTCCCGCTCCTCAAGGGTGATGTTAAAGTCCCCTCCCAGGACCAGGCACTCCTGAGGATCCAAGGTGCCGAGGAAGGCGGATGCCTGCTGATAGAATTGCAGCCGCTCCGGACTCGTTGCCGGGGCATAGATGTTGACGAGGTTGACTACGAGCCCCTCCATGCGGACCCGGAGGTGCGGCAGGCGGCCCGGCACAGCCTCGGTGACCCCCAGCACCTTGGCCCGTAGGTCAGGGGAGAACAGGGTCGCCACTCTAGCCGTACGAACTGTGAGGTGGCTAAAGTAGACCCTGTCCCCCCATCCAGCCGCCAGCTGTCTTCGGCGGTCGGATCCGTATGGATGTCCTGCAGGAAAACCACAGAGTACCCCCCCTCTCGAAGGAAGGAGAGCACCTGGGACCTGCGGAGACCTGTCCTACAGCCGCGGGTGTTCAATGTTGCGATGGTAACAGGTGCCATGAGGAGGGCTGGGGGGGATCCTCGCCGGCAGGGACGCTCGCGGCTCCCGGCGGGCCGCGCAGCAGTCCGTGACCTACCCCGTAGGTGAGTAAGGAGTCACGGAAGAGGCGGATCCGCTGGTAGGCCGCGGCGCCCTGCCTCCCGGTCCTTTTACTCTCCCCCATGAGGGCCCTTGCGGCCCGGAGGATTTGATTAAAGTCCCCCCATCGCTGGAGGGCAAGCTGGACTTTGTTGTGGGAGCCACGGACGTCTTCTAGAAACTCCTGCAATCCTCTCGCAGCGCATGGGGGGCTGGGGTTACGGTCTCCTGATTACTCCCTGACGGGGCCCTTGGTACAGCCCCATGGCCCACCGAGACGGGTAGACAGGGTGCAGACCCCCGACGGGGCTCCTGATAAGTTAGCTTAAATGCTGGGGTGATAGGGGGTGGCGGAGGGAGGATAGCAGCCTCTGGTAGGTCGGGACGGGTAAACACAAAAGGCCGCTCCCTGGGGGTCATCTTTTGGCAAGGGGAAGGAGACAGCCCCAGGGGCGGCAATAACATCTCGGGATGTGGACGGGATAGGGACAGGGGCAGGGGCAAGATTAGAGGCGAGAGTCTGGGCAGGGAGAGGGCTCTCAGTGATGCCGGGCGCAGGCTTTATGGTGGATTTGGCAGCCACGGCATCAGTAGGTGGACTCTCTCCTGTAGGACCCTCTCCCGGGAAGGAGGTCGAATGCTCCTCACCAACGACAGGTGCCCCTGGTGGCTCAGGTCCCGGCTGCATGGCGCTGGCCGTCGCCTCAACAGGTTCGGCGGCCCTCAGTGGGGTGCCATCTGCAGCCGGTTTGATGGAGGAGTCCAGGGGCCCCTCGGAGGTGGGAGCGGAAGCAACGGTTAGGGGGAGGGAGGATGGGGAAAGGGGGGCTGGAGTGAAGTCGCCTATATCGAGGCCCGCTGGCATAGGGTCGTCCTCCCCCTGGGTGACCGGGGTCAGACCCAGGGCCTCGATCTCCTCGTATATTGATGGAAGATCAGTTTCCGCCACCCCGGGATTCTCCCCGCTGCCACCTGACATGACTGTTGCCTCGGGGCACACTGAGGTTTCAGATGGAGCCTCGGGGGAGTGGAGGGACTCCCGTGGAGGGGAGATACTGGCTTCCAGTGCTGCCACGTCTTCCCCAGCCGGCTCTGGTGGATGGAGCACACCCGTGGGTAGAGCGGAAGGCTCGGCATCGGTGCCCCCCTTCCTGGTCTTCCGGGGGGGCCTCCGCGTCAGATGGGAGGAGCGGAGCTCGAGCCTTCCACTTGCCCCGCTTCCCCTGGACTAGGGCCCAGCCCTCCATGGCATCATCCGGGGGCTGGCTAGCAGGGGTTGTGTCAGGGGGCAGAGGCGATGGCTCAGGGACTCGAGGGGGTAACGGTGGGGCAGCACAAGGGAGGGAAGATTCCTCTTGGGGCGGGCCCTCTCCCATGCTTGGCGGTGTCCCTGCCGCACCCTCCTCCACAGGCCCCGCCAGATTGCAAGCAGCGGGGGCGGGGTTCTCCCACTCGTCTGGGCATAGTTGGGGAGGTGCCCCTTGGGCCCGAGTGGGAGCAATGGTGGACTGGGAAGGGGGAGGGGTGGTTTCGGGCGCCGGGCAGCCAGGGGCGCCGGTAATGACGGGGCCGGTGCCCTGCCGGGGCTCGGGGGTCCTGGATGCCCCTCCTTGCCAGGCCAAGGGGCAGTCCCTCCGGACGTGCCCCATCGCCCGGCAGAGGTAGCACCGGGCCTCCCCCGTAGAGTAATGCACCCGGTAACGGGCCCCCTGGTAGGGGACTAGGAAGGACCCCTCCAGCACCTCTCCGTCGCGCGCCGCCTGCAGCAGTTGAAGCTGCACTTGCCGGTGGAAGGAGAGGACGTGACGGAGGGTGGGGTCTTTGCAGCCCAACAGGAGAGGGATGATGACAGAGATGGGCTTCCCCAGGGTAGAGAGGGCGGGTAACAGGGCGGCACTGGGGAGAAAGGGAGGGACGGAGGTCAGGACCAGGCGGACGCCCAGGTCCTCTAGCGGCTCTAAGGGGACAAAGATGCCCCCCACCGCCAGGCCCTTCTCCACTGCCTCCTGGGCGGCGGCCTCTGATGTTAAGAAGAAGACGACCTTGCCATACATTTTGGAGGCCGCCACAATGGCCGTGGGCCCCACCACCCTCGCCAACGCCCGCACATAGGTCTCCACGTGGGGCGAGGTGGGCACCAGGAGGCAACGGACGCCGTGCTTCCTGGTCATGGTGGGAAAGGGGCCCCGGCCGCTATAGATGGTAGTGGAGGCGGTGGGCGGGAGAGATGACGTAGCGGCAGGCGGGGGGGCTGCCGCCACCTGGGCATACGCCCTGGGGGCCAGGGGAGGGACACCTGCAGAGCTGGTGGAGGGAACAGCAGGGAGGGACGCCCCAGCCGGCGGTGGAGCCGGGGCATTGGGGGCAGACCGTGCCATGGAGGGCCTGGTTTTCTTAGCGGGGCCCTTCCCTTTCTTCTTCCCCTGGCCCTTCCCGCTGGCTGGGGGGGGCTCCCCCCGAATCTGAGGGGGTGAGAGATGTGGCAGCAGTGGAGGTCACCCCGGTGCCCATCGCTGCTGGTGCCCCAGCGGGGGTGATGGCAGATGGTTTGGCAGCGGAGGTAGAAGCTTGGGGGGGTGACGGAGGGGTAGGCGGGGGAGGGGGAGCTCAGGCTGCTGGAGGAGCCCCACCCGTCTCATCCCCCCACCATCATGAGCAAGGAGGGAATGGGGGACACCAGAAGGAGGAGGGGAGAGGGGAAGCAGGTCGACCACTCCTCCCTGCTAGGCTGCAGGCAGGGGAGGAGGGCGCCAAAAGAGGTGGGCTGGACGGGGGCAATCAGGGGTTAGGGGTCAGTCACCGACCCAAGGTGGAATTCCGGCTCCTCTTGGTGCACTAGGGGAGGGGGGGGATACAACAACATTGGGGGTGCAGTGAAGAGGGTTGCAACTAAAATGGGGAATTGCACAAGCGCATGGGAGGGGGCATGGGCACATGGAGCGAGGGGCTAAGCGGTCTGGGGGTAGAACAGGGAAACCAAGGGGCTAGCTTCAGAGGCTGGGGTGGGGCAAACAAACAAAGGCTGCAGAGGGAAATGGGCGGGGCAGGCAAACAAACTGAAGCTAGTACGGGGAGGTTGGGACAAAAGGGGGGGCAAAGCTACAAGTGGCAAATGGGGCAGGTAGTAAAGGGCAAAGCTGGGGGGTAGGCAGTCCGGGGGGGGGCACATGTGCCCACGTGCACTTGCACAAGTCTTTTTTTAAGCTGGCTGCTGCTTCTGGCCCAAAGGGTGGAAATAGGGCGTGGCAAGCCAAGCAAGCAGCTGAGTCCAGAGGCAGGAGCTGAGGCAGATGGTATACAGCCAGTGGGGGTGGTGGAGGGGGCAGCGGTGGTGGTAGCAGTGGTGGGGGTTGGGGGGGACACACAGATGGATTGGGGGGCAGCTCCACACCACACCCCCTGTGTCCCTGGCAACACAGTCAAGACCCCCACCACAAGAGCACAGTTTGAAAATTACTCAGTCTGAGGGCCCCCTCCACAGTAGTCTGCAAAGTCTCTAGGTGCTCCCCCACTGGTAGATGGTCCTCTTCTCCTTCTCCTCAGGGCTTCAGCAGCTCCAGGCAGCAGACTCCACAGCAGCAGCAGCAGCAGCTCCAGGAACTCCAGGTGGTGGTCCAGGCAGGCAGAAAGGACCCCCTCAAGTGGTGGTGGTGGTGGTGGTATCCACAACAGCAGTGGCTGGGGTCCCTCACTCCTCCTCTCTGGGGAGTGGGCTAGCAGCCTCCTCCCCCCCCCCCGGGGCTGCAGTTGCAGCAGTAGCAGCACTCGAGAGTGGGGGGTCCAGCAACCAGGTAGCAGAGAACGGGGGACAGAGAACGGGGGGGGGGTGTCTGGCCCAGCCAGAGGAGCAGCTGGAGCAGCAGGGAGAGCTTAAAACCCAGCAGCAGGAGTAGCAGCTTCCCACCTCCCTCCAAGCTAGAAGGCTATGGAAGAGCAGTGGGGGAGAGAGAGAGATTCGCTCCAGGCTAAACAAATCCCTGGTACCAGGATAAGTGAAATGGCAGCTGCTCCAGGTCAATTAAGACACCTGGGGCCAATTAAGAACTTTCCAGAAGGCAGGGAGAAGGCTAGGTTGATTGGGACACTTGAAGCCAATCGGGGCTGGCTGAAACTAGTTAAAAGCCTCCCAGCCACTCAGGTCGGGGTGCATGTCAGGAGCTGTCGTAGGAAGTTGCGCTGTTGGAGAGGCTGAGCAGTACACACCGTATCAGGCACAAGGAAGGAGGCCCTGAGGTAAGGGTGAAGTGGAGCTTGAGGAAGTGAGGGCTGCTGTGGGGGAAGTAGGCCAGGGAATTGTACATGTCCTGTTTCTGAAAGGTCAGCTACCATAGCTGATACTCTTAGGGTCCCTGGGCTGGAGCCCGGAGTAGAGGGTGGGCCTGAGCTCCCCCCCCACCTTTGCCCCCTGATTAATCACTGAGGCTGGGAGACAACAGAGACTGTGCAAGGAAGGATAACTTCTCCTCACCTCCCTCACTGGCTTATGATGAAAATGGCTCAGTAGACTGTGACCCTTGTCTCTAGAGTGAGAAGGGTGACGTGGAGGGTCACAGTGAGCCTCTGAGGCTAGCGAAATCCGCCAGGAAATGCGAGACCCACGGAGGCAAGGACAGAGCTTTGTCACACTTCATAAATCATTTGGCTAATGGTATAGAGAGCACACTCCTAAAATTTGCGAATGATACCAAGCTGGGAGAGGTTGCGAGTGCTTTGGAGGATAGGATTATAATTCAAAATGACCTTGGCAAACTGGAGAAATGGTCTGAAATAAAGAGGGTGCAAATCAGGAAGGATAAATGCAAAGTACTCCACTTAGGAAGGAATAAACCATTGCACAAATACAAAATGAGAAATGACTGTCTAGGAAGGATTACTGAGGAAAGGGATCTGGGGGTCATAGTGGATCACAAACAAATTATGAGTCAATAAATACGTTACACTGTTGCAAAATAAGCAGACATCATTCTGGGATGTATTAGCAGGAGTGCTGTAAGCAAGACACGAGAAATGATTCTTCTGCTCTACTTCGTGCTGATTAGGCCTCAACTGGAGGATTGTATCCAGTTCCGGGTGCCACATTTTGTGAAAGATGTGGACAAATTGGAGAAGGTCCAGAGGAGAGCAACAAAAATGATTAAAGATCTAGAAAACATGACCTATGAGGGAAGATTGAAAAAACTGAGTTTGTTTAGTCTGGAGAAGAGATGACTGAGAGGGGACATGATAACAGGCTCCAATTAGGTAAAACGTTGTTATAAAGAGGAAGGTGATAAATTGTTCTCCTTCACCACTGAGGATAGGACAAGAAGCAATGGGTTTAAATTACAGCAAGGAAAATTTAGGTTGGACATTAGGAAAAATTTCCCAACTGTCAGGATGGTTAAGAATGGGAATAAATTGCCTAGGGAGGTTGTGGAATCTCCATCACTGGAGATTTTTAAGAGCAGGTTAGACAAACACTTGGCAGGGATGGTCCAGATAATACTTAAGCCTGGTCTACACTATGGGGTTGAGTCAACCTAAGTTCCGCAATTCCAGTTACGTGAATAATTCTAGGAGAAAATCTCCCGTCGATTTACCTTACACTTCTTATTCCAGTGCAATACCAGAGTCAATGGGAGAGCGATCTGCAGTCAATTTCACTAGACCTGTTAAATCAACCCCAGGTGGATTGATCGCTGCAGCATTGATCCCCTGTAAGTGTAGACATACCCTTAGTCCTGTCTCAGTGCAGGAGACTGGACTAGATGACCTAGCAAGCTCCCTTCCAGTCCAACATGTCTATGATTCTAGGATTTGTCTCTTTTTGGGTGATGAAGATCCTGAAGAATGGCACAGACAATATGAGACAATTTCTCTCATAGTTTATAGTGTTTGCTAAGAAGCAGCTGGGAAACCCGCTGACTGGATGCACAGGCATGAGATTGGATCAATCAGTCTCACAGTACTTGCCTGTGAAGATTAGATCATGTCAAAAATTCCTTGGTGGATGAAATTAATTAACCTCTTCATGGCTTCTGAGGAGCTTATACGTAGAACTCATCAGGAACCAGAGTTTTCATTTAATGGGAAATATCAGGATTTGGGGAAAAAATTGTTCTGAAAAGGAACGAAAACAAAAGTTTGTAAATTTCTGGAAAATGCAAATTTGGGGGAGGAAAATCAGTGAGCAGGATCTAGTGTGTTAGATGCACAAACATTTGTGGTTAGTGTAGGGGTGAAGAGGGGGCCTGAGAGCCAGGACTCCTGGTTCTATCCCGAGCTCTGGGAGGGCAGAGGGGTTTAGTGGATTAGAGCAGACAAGGCTGGGAGCCAGGACTGCTGGGTTCTATCCCAGGGTCTGGAAGGGGAGTGGGGTCTAGTGGTGAGAGAAGGCGGGAGAGATGGGTGCCAGGACTCATGGGTTCCATCACTGGCTCTGGAACAGGAGTGGGGTGTCATGGGCACTAGCAGTCAGGACTTCTGGGTGGTATTCTCGGGTCCAGGGGGTACAACATAATAACTAAAGTAACCAGAGCTCCCAACCCATACAGAAGAGGAAGGGACGGGGGTGGCGTGGAGTCTGTCTTTCCTCTTCCCCTGTGTAACAACTTCCCTTGGGTTGGGACATCTGGGGGGATGGACCCTGAGGCCTGTGTGTCATTTACTTCAAGGCCTCCAGGTCTTTGCCCCCTAAAAGCTCCAGAGGCAGCCCCTGCTCTCCCCGCACAGATCAGTTAACCGAGGCAGAGTTTGGGATAGGAAACAGTTGTCTTAAGCAGGAGAATCTTATTCACTTGAGCATGCTGCCCGTAGAAGGAACGTGCCAAAATGATGGACTTGGCTAGCCTGGCCAATAACCCCATAACCAGGAATCAAACCCAGGAGTCCAGACTCCCAGCCCCACTTACTTTAACCTACTAGATCTCACTCCCCTCCCAAAGCCAGGGATAGAACCCAGGTGACCTGCTCCCAGCCCCGAAAAGTTGTATGGTGGGTGCATAACCAAAACCACCCCTCTTAATTATAAGCATGGAAATAATTAATAATCCATAGATCACTGCACTGTATACACCAAAACTCAGGTTTTCCTCATTTTGGTCATTCATCAGACATTTTGATGGGTGGTTTCTACCATTGGGTGGGCTGAAGGTTGTGAAGAATATCAGTGGTGCAGTAACTGGATAATAATTGAAACACCAATGAAATAATCATTAACCCACCAAACATGGTGCGACACATCACAAAACACGGGTGCCCCACTTTTTGTCCTTCCTTCAGACATCTCATTGGCTGGTGAGTCCCACTAGTATCTCTGAGGGTTCTTAGTGGAACTGGGTGGAATATCTCAACCAAACCTTTGTCTCTTTTTGGGGGGGGGGCAAAAAACGCACAATAGGTGACACCAAACATCTGGTGAATTTGCATCTGTTTCTCCATATGGTTGATTTAGAAAAAACAAACCAAGATTCTGAAAAAAAAATTGATATCTTTTGATTTTTCTATTTGAGATGACTTTTTGTTTCAAAATGCACTTTAATTTTAAAAAAAGTAAAACAATTACAAAATGCTTGACACTGAAATGAAACATTTCATGTTGTGTGGGGGGGGGAAGAATGATTTGTTTGCCTTGAAATGAAAATTCTTTTGACTATTTGAGCTGCCTGAAATTCTAAAACCACTTGAAACAAATCTTTTCCCCGGATTTTTTCGGACATGCCATTGAACTGAAAAATCCACTTTTGCCCTGCTCCAGTTATGAGGGGCCTCAAATGGGCTGATTGTTTTGAATCATAAAACCATCCCTAGTAGATTTTGTCATACATTCCCAAGCCAGAAGAGATCACTGTGATCATCATACCTGATCTCCTGTGTCACCCTGGCCAGAGAACTTTCCCCATAATAATTCCTAGAGCAAATCTTTTAGAAAAAAATTTCTATTTGATTTTAAAGTTGTCAGTGATGGAGAATCCCCCACAACCCTTGGTAACTTGTTCCAAAGATTAATTTCTCCTCCTTGTTAAAAACTTACACCTTATTTCCAGTCTGAATTTGTCTAGCTTCAACTTCTAGACATTGGGTTGTGTTAGTGGCATTGGCCACTGTTGGAAGACAGGATACTGGCCTACATGGACCATTGGTCTGACCAAGTTTTTATGTTCATAGATCTTTGTCTGCTATATTAAAGAGCCTGTTATCACATATTCGTTCCCCAAGTAGGTAGTTACAGATTGGGATCAGGTGACCATTAACCATCTCTTTAAACTAAATAGATTGAGCTCTCTAACTCATTTCCCAATTGTTTAATCATTCTCATGGCTCTTCTCTGAACCCTCTCCATTTGATCAACATCCTTGACCTTAAGGAATCATAGAACCATCACACCGTAGGATGAGAAGGGACTGCAAGAGTCATCTAGTCCAACCCTCTGCCAAGATGCAGGATTTGTTTTGTCTAATCCATCCAAGACAGATGGCGATCCAGCTTTCTTTGGAAAACCTTCAGTGAAGGAGCTTCCACAACCTCCCAAGGTGTCTGTTCCATTGTCCTACTGTTCTTACCGTTAGGAAGTTTCCCCTGAGATTTAATCTCAATCTGCTCTGCTGTAGTTTGAACCCGTTCCCTCTTATCCTACCCTCTGAGGCGAGAGAGAACAACTTTTCTCCATCTTTTTATGGCAGCCTTCCAATTATTTGAAGACTGTGATCATGTCTCCCTTTAATCTCCTCTTTTCCAAACTAAGCATACCCAGTTCCTTCAGCCTTTGCTTATGTGGCTTGTGTTCCATCCCTTTGACCATCTTTGTCACTCACCTCTGAATCCTTTCCAGTTTCTCCACATCCTTTCTATACGTTAGTGACCCAAACTGGACTTTGATTTAACCCAGTGAACAGGACACATGTGAGTTAAATGTCCTGTTTAGGGGCCAGGAGAGTAGATTTTCCCCGTTTCTCTATCCTTTTTTCCAGGTTTCTCACGGGGTGCAAATGATCTGCCATTTGCAATGGGCAACAAAACACTGGTGTCCCTTGTTCCCTTTGCTCTCCAGATATTTGAAGGCTGGTATCCCATCTACAGCACTAGCTGGTTGAGAGGTTGCCAGGGGAGATAATTAATGGACAAGTTGTGTTGGTGTGTTACAGGTACAGAAAGAGGTAAGACAGAGAGAGCTGAAGACATCCCCATGGCTGTGAAGGGCACCTCTCTCCCCGCAACCCCCTTGGGTATCCCCACCATGTCCTATTATGATGCAGACTATGACTATGTCTATAACCATGACACAGTGACCCAGAAGCCATCACTCCTCAAGAGCATGCACATGGTCTCCATGGTGCTCTATTGCATCTCCTTCGAGCTGGGGGTGATGGGCAACGGGCTGGTCATCTTCATCACCGGCTTCCAGATGAAAAGGACGGTCAACGCCATCTGATTCCTCAAGCTAGCCGTGGTCGACTTCATCTTCACCTTCTTCCTCCCGCTCAGTGTGGCCTACGCAGCCCTGGGCTTCCACAATAGACTTTATAATGGCCTTGTATATCTTAGCAAAATGGGTTTTACAATTCTCTTCCACACAGGGGCTTTGTGAATATTAATAAATGATTATGAGCAGTGCTGTGCAAGAACTGGAATTTCCATTTTGTGGGAAATTTCCAAAGATTTTAATTTTTTTCCCATTCCAAAGTGGAATGAAAACAAAAAAATGCAAAATTTCCCTCTGAAATGAAATAAAAAAAAGTCACTTTGGATTAATCAAAATGTTTCATTCTGATCCTGCCTTTTAAAAAATACTCATTTTAGGATGTAAAAAAATAAATGTATGGAGTTATTTAGAAAATCAAAATGTTCTGTTCCAAAAAGATCAGAAAAATTGGAATATATATCTCTGAATGTTCCACTCTGATTTTTTTCCCAAATGAAATGAAGTCGAAATTGGCTTATTTCTGCAACATCTTTTAATGTCTACCAAACATGATTTTCCAATTGAAAAATGATCAATGTGACATATAAGGCAAGGCTGAAAGAATTGGGCATGTTTAGTCTAGAGCAGAGAAGGGGCGTAAGCGTCCTCAAATATATCAAAGGTTAATATAAAGAAGACAGTGATTAATTGTTCTCCATGTCCACTGAGGGTAAAAAAAGAAGGAATGGGCTTAATCTGCAGCAAGGAGATTTAGGTTAGCTATTTTGGAAAAACTTTCTAACTCCAAGGGCAGTTGAGTCCTGGAATGGGTTTCCAAGTGAGGTTGTGGAATCCCTGTCCTGGGAGGTTTTTAAGAAGAGGCCAGACAATCCCCTGTCAGGTACGGTCTAGATTTACTTGGTGCTGCCTCAGAGCAGGGGATGGACTACAAGATCTCTCCAAGTTCCTTCCTCCCAACATTTCTCTGGTCAGATGCTTCCATGTGGATGGATAGAAGCCAATGAAGAGTGAAATGCCGTTGCCAGGTGGTAGATCCTTCATTAATTTATCTGTATCAAATATGTTCAGTGTACATAACTTGGGCAAGGTGTACTCTAGCAATGAGCAATTTTGGGAGCATCCAACTGGAGAGAGCTGGTTTTCAGCGGGACTATGTGGAAATGAAGTCTCTTTAGAGGATCTCCAGTTGGCCACTCAAAATGGTCACTAAAACTTTGACTTTTCTTCTTTCCTCTTTAACACTGTGTCTCTCCGTTTCTTAATTAGCAGAGTTTTGCTAAAAGTGGAGGATGTATGAAATAAAACACCGGTGCTTACAGCTCTTTGGAGATGCAAATTGTGTCTGAATGGGGGACAGAGCAGCCAAGCTAATGAAGACAATAGATCTGAGTTATAGAAGAATTCTGATTTCTTCGTAAAAAAAATAAAACATTCTCAATAAGGGACAAATTATTCACTATAAGGGGGATTCTCTGTAAGGGGAGTTTAGTTGATTACAGCAGGGGTCTCTCAAAGGGCATGTTTAGTCTAGAGCAGAGAAGGGGCGTAAGCCGTCCTCAAATATATCAAAGGTTAATATAAAGAGGACCGTGATTATAAGCAGATATCAACACTGGTTCTCCACTTGTGAGGTAACTCCCTTCTCTTCATGTGTCAGTATATTTATGTCTGCATCTGTAATTTTCACTCCATGCATCTGAAGAAGTGGGGTTTTTACCAGCTGTAGGGGGGGTGAGCACCCGCTCCAGCCCTGAAGGGGTTTGAAAAGCCCTACAGAGGGCTGGGGCTCGGGAAGGGAGTGAAACCCCGGCGACTGGGGGAAGTGGCGGCAGCTGAGGGCCATGCCCCAATCAGGGCCCAGCTGGCTCTATAAAGGCTGTGAACCAGAAGCTCCAGGAGAGTCTCCCTCTGCCTGTAAGATGCTGAGCAGGACACCTAGATAGGAGCAGGGCTGGGGAAGGGCCAGAGGAGCTGGGAGCTCCAGCCTGGGAAGGCCTATTAGGTACGGGGGCTGCAGGGGGCAGCCACAGGTAGGCAGAGGCAGCAGGTCCAAACCCCCTCGCCTGTGATGAGTGGCTTATCCTGCAGTCTGCCCCAGGGAGCAGGGGGTTGATGGTGACTGGCAGGAGCCTATGACTGAAGTGAGGTGGGGATAGTGGGTGGGGATTCCCCTGAGAGCGGGAGACCCAGAACTGTGGGGTACTGCCAGGGGACAGCACCCAAGACAAGGGCACCGGGGTCTAGGAGGGACATGGGGGCCAGGGGTGGCGAGACACCAGCCTGAAGGAGGTGCTCCAGAGGCTGGATGCTAATTCCCTGAGACAACCAGCAGGAGGTGCTGCTGGGTGAGTCTGCACCCCATTACACCCATGAAAGCTTATGCTCAAATAAATCTGTTAGCCTTTAAGGGGCTACCAGACTCCTTGTTGTTTTTGTGGATACAGACTAACACAGCTACCCCCTGAAACTTGTCACTATAGTAAATGGCGACTCATTTGGAAATAGAACTTCGGGAGTGGGGTGTAGTGCATTAGAGCAGGGAGAGCTGGGAGTCAGGATGCTTGGGTTCTATCCCAGCTCTGGGGAGGGTTGCCAGGTGTCCAGTTTTTGACCAGAATACCTGGTCAAAAAAGGACCCTGGTGACTCCGGACAGCACTGCTGTTTGGGCCATTAAAAGTCCAGTTGGTGATGCAGCAGGGCTAAGACAGGCTCCCTACATGGCTCCGCTTGGCTCATGGAAGCAGCGGCATGTCCCCCCTCCGGCTCCTAGGTGTAGGGGCAGCCAGGAGGCTCCGTGCGCTGCCCTTGCCCCAAGCGCCAGCTCCTTAGCTCCCATTGATCAGGAACCCCAAACCCTTCATCCCCTGCCCCACCCAAGAGCCCGCACTCCCAGCTGGAGCCCTCACCCCCTCCTGCATCCCAACTCAGTGCCTCAGCCTGGAGCCTTCTTCTACACCCTGAACTCCTCATTTCTGGCCCCACTCCAGAGGCTGCACCCCCAGCCAGCACCTGCATCCCAACCCCCTGAGCCAACCTGATGAAAATAGTGAGTGAGAGAATGAGGGTGAGGGAGAGAGAGTGACAGAGGGAGGGGGGATGAAGTGAGTGGAGGGCGGGGCCTTGGAGAAGAGGTGGGGCAAGGAGTGGGGCAAGGGTTTTCAATTTTGTTTGAGTAGAAAGTTGGCAACCCTAGATCTGGGAGGGGAGTGGGGTCGAGTGGGTTAGAGCAGGGGGTGCTGGGAGCCAGGACTCCGGGGTTCTATTCCAGCTCTGGGAAGGGAGTGGGATCTAGTAGGTTAGAGTGCAGGGATGGTGGGCATCATTGGAACAGACCCAGGGGGGCCCGTGTAACCTGGTATCTCCTCCCACTCCGCTATAGCAGATCAGACCCATGGGCCTATGTAGACTGGTATCCTGCTCCCTCATTTAATGCCCCTTTGCGCTGCCCTAGAGCTTGGTATCTCGGCCTCCACCATGAGCCTAAGCCAGAGAACTGAGTTCCTGAAGGACTGGTAGGTAGAAGAAGAGCAGAGAGACAAGGGGGATGGTCCAAGTGGGGTGGGAGAAGCAGAGGGGGTTGCTTCTTGCTAAAGGGAGCAAGGAAGGAACTAGAAAGAGTCAGGACTCCTGGGGTCTCTCCCATGGTGTAGGAGGGGAATGCGGTCTAGTGATTTAGAACAGGGGTGAGGGTGGGAGCCGGCGACTTCTGGGTTCTCTCCCCGATTCTGGGAGGGGAGTGAGGTCTATATGGGATAAGGAGGGGGAGCATGATAAAAAGCAAACAGGGAACTGAGAATAATACCAGAGGGAGGGAGCGCAGCGCAGTCCTGAAGCTGTCTGATCCCTTTGCTAGCAACAAATCACCAGAGGAAATGAAAGTACTGAGGCAGCCCCAGGCCCAACCTCCTTCTCCCCCTTCCCCTTCCCATGACCCCTCCAAGCTTCCTAGCCTGGCCAGAGTGCAAGCTGCCGGGGCCACGGGAGGAGACCAGCTCTGGAGATCCGCAGAGAGACGTCCCTCTGAGACAGGGGTAAGGAAAGGCTTGGATCCCTCCAGCTCAGCCCCGGGTCCCTCCCACCTCCCCTCCCCTCCCCTCCCCTCCCCAGGCAGGGTCCCTCTTGTGAGGAGTCCCCCAATACCCCAGCCTGCCCTTGACGGAGCTGGTGGATCCCCCAGGTAGCTGATGGGGCTGTGGCTCTGCAGAGGGTGCAGTCGGGGTGACAGCTGGGCTGAATCAAGGAAGATTTGGGAACGGACCAGCAGACCCTGGGGGGTGGCTGTGGATGGAGCCTGGTGGCCCCTGATATCCACCAATGTGGAGGCGCCACCCCCACATCCAGCTGCTCCAGCCCTGGATGGAAGATATCCTATTCCTATTCCCACATCAGCACAGCTGCACCCCACTTCAGTCTGTGGGGGTGTGGCTTGGGTTAGCTCCTCCCTCTCCTACCCCCCACTGATTGGTCTGGTCAGAATTGGATTGGACCAGCTCCTGCCCCAGAAACTCCCCCCACTATCCTGCAGCCAGTTTCTGAGTGTCACTGACATATGGCCAATCAGCAGAGGGTGTGGGGAAATGGTTACCAATTAGCAGGCAGTGTGGGTGAGAGGAGAGGGGGAGGAAGCAACTCCACCCCTCCAGGAGACAAAAGGGGAAATCTTGCCCCCGAGAAAAGGGAATGCCCCATCCCCTCTGCAAGGGGAAGAAAGGGGAGGGTTTTTCACCTTGTCTCATACTACTTATCTCCAGAGCTGGTCAGGAAACTTTTGACAAGAGATGGTTTCATGTCTAAAACAGCTGATTCATTGACATCAAAGTTTTTCTGGGAATTTCACCAATTTCCTGACCCCAAAAAACTTTTTTTTGGGAAAAAAGTTGTGACATGGCAGATGAAAAAATCCAATTATTCCAAAACAGCTTTTTTGTTTGGGGAAAAAATAAGCTAATTATTATTTTTAAAAACAATTTAAAAGAAATAAAAAGCAGGTAGAATTGGATGCCACATTTAGAAATGGTCAGAACAGAGGGTTTTGATGAGGGTGGATTCTCCACCGTGGGCAATTTTGGTATCAGGGTGGGATTATTTTTAAGATATCTGCTCTAGTTCAAACAGGAATTAATTTGGGGACATTCTCTGGCCTGTGTCATAAAGGTCCGACTAGATTATCACAATGGTGCCTTCTGGCCTTGGAATCTATGATTGTCCTGAACCGATTTTTGGTTTTTGGTCCATGAAACTATTGAGATTTCAAGATTTGGCTCCAATTCAGGATGGAACAATTTTTCAAAAGTTGAGAAAAGTGGCATTGGGAAAAACGTTTTCTGCCCAGCTCTGTTAACTCCCTGCTCTCTCGCCCCACTGGTACAAATGGTGACAGTGGATCTGGGTTTGGTTGTTGTAGAATAGAGGAGACCACGCCCTTCCAGCCCCGCTGGGCCCACCCCGCCTTTCCATATGTGAACAGCACCTTACACCCCTTCTTCAGGAATCCCTACCAGCATGGAGCCCAGCGTGAATGAACAGGAGTTCTCTTTCCCGTCCTCTTCAGTCTGGGATTCCTACTCGGAGTAGTGGGCAATGGCCTGGTTATCTTCATCGCTAGCTTCTGGATGACGAAGACGGTGGCCTCTATCTGGTACCTCAACCTGGCCGTGTCCGACTTCATGTTCACCTCCTTCCTCTTCATGGAGGTGGCCTATGCAGCGCTGAACTTCTACTGGCCCTTTGGCCAGACACTGTGTAAGATCCACAGCGCAGTGTCCTTCCTCAACCTCTTCGCCAGCATCTTCCTCCTCACCGTCATCAGCGCCGACCGCTGCATCTCCATGGCCTGGCCGGTCTGGGCCCACAACCACCGCTCGCCCCGGCTGGCTTTCTGGGTGGCTGCAGCTGTTTGGTTTGCAGCTTTGGCTCTCAGCACACCGTATATCGTTTTCCGGGATATTAGGAGCTTCCCTCTTGAGGGGGGACATCACCCTCTGCTACAACAACTACATCCCAGTGGGGAACTTCACTAGGGAGAAGGAGGCCACATTGTGGGAGCATCGACACCGGGCCATGGTGCTCACCTGCCTTGTGACTGGGTTCCTGGTGCCATTTGCCATCATCCTGACCTGCTACGGAGTCATCACGGCCAAACTGATGAGGAACCATGTGGCCCGCTCTGCCAGACCCTACAAGATAATGGTGGCCGTGGTGATGGCCTTCTTCCTCTGCTGGTTCCCCTACCACCTCTCCATCCTATTGGCCATGTTGGCAAAGAGGGTAACTCCAGCAATACAAGTGCTCCTTGATGTCGCGCTTCCCTTGGCCTCCCTGAATAGCTGCCTCAACCCTGCCCTGTACGCCTTCGTGAGCTGGGGCTGCAAGGACACGCTGTGGCTCTCCGTGGTCTTTGCCTTCCAGAAGGCCTTCAGTGACGCTGAGGTCCAGGCCATCCTCCCCAGCAAGAACCAGGACAGCAGTAGGTCAAAGGTGGAATTGCCCCCATTATGATCAGGCTACTCACCTCTTCCTTCCCCAAGCTGTGGATAGAACCAAGGAGTCCTGGCTCCCAGACCCTCCTGCTCTGTTCACCAGACCCCACTCCCCTCCTGGAGCTAACACCTAGCTTGGATGGAATCCTGCTTGAGGCAAACAATAAAAGCCTCAGTTTTAACATTGATTCTGGCTCTGTTTTTCCTAAAAGAGGAAACAGCAAGGAAAGAGAAGCAGAACCTGCCACTTCCCCCAATTTACATTTGTCCACAGGATTAAGGAGAGCCAGCCCGCTGGGGTCAGGAGTTCAGTTCCCAGCCTGTAAGCCAGCACTTCAGATCAGGGGCTTCCGATGCTGTAAAACCGTGCATTTGCCTGTTTAGATGATAAAATCTTTGGGACTGATGCCCAGTGCCCCTGCTCTGATGCACTAGCCCCCCTCTCTTCCAGATCCAGGAGTCCAAGGCCAGAAAGGATCATTGTGCTCATATAGTCTGACCTCCTGGATAACACAGGCCATAGAATTTTCTAAAAAATTATGTCTAGTGTTTATCTTTCAGAAAAACATTCAATCTTGATCTATAATTTGCCAGTGATAGAGAATCCATTGCAATTCTTGGTAAATTGCTCCAGTGGTTAATTACCCTCATTGTTAAGCATTGCCTGCCACAGTCTATCTATTAAGCCCTGAGAAGGAGGTGCATGGCCAAGCTGAGGAGCCAGAAGATGTTGACCATCCTCTCCATGAAGAAGCCAGGGAGGAAGATGATGTAGTCATTCAAAAACATCCTGGCGAGGAAGGTTAGGCCAAAGAGCATCAGAAAGATGTACATCATGTTACCTATCAGCTCTGTGTTCTTGGGGAACCAGGGTGCACTACTCAGCATCTCTGACTCATGAAAGACCTTCTCTCCCCCCCACCCCGCACAGCTTCTGCTTGAACCAAAACTGATCAGAAGAAAGAATTTCAAAAAGCAATGAAAAGGCTGTGGGAGACACACCTAAACCCCTGGGACAAGGGTGACAGGATTAACAAAACTCTACTAGCCTCATTTGCGTTGAAGAGGGGACAAGGAGGCATCTCCATTAGCAGACAGAATAGAGAACAGATTCCAAGGCAAGAACCACATGGAACTCTGTGACCAGAAAAGCAGGGAAGCACTGCATGATGGGGGATCTCTGCTCCAGATGCAAATGAACCCACACCTGCAGACCCCCAGCTCATTAGTTATCAGACCAATTCTAGTAATAAATCCTTCATTGGTATCCAAAATAGTGCAGCTCCCTAATTGCATTGTGAGCTCCCTCCAAGGAACATTGCCCATAACCAGGAATGATCAGCTCCCATTGTCTAGCCTGAACAAAACTACTTTGGTGTCCTCCCTTGTTTACACATCAACAAATCTAGTGTTCTCCCTTGAACCATTGTTGTTTGTCTACAAAAATCCCGACCCACACTCAAGTAAGTGCTCTGATGCCTGGTTTCAACATCTGCATCAGTTCCATGGGGGATTTCATCTTCTCCTGACTGATCATGCTGGGGGCTCTGCCTGACTCCAGCACTCCGGTCCCTCAGCTACCACCAAAACCTGGGTCCCCCAGTCAATTCAAGCTTCACAGAGTGGTAAAAATCTCTCTCTTAGGTATAGCCTTCTGACCCTGACTTGTGTGATCAGTTATAGTTTTCTAAACATTACTTTTGCAATCAAATTTAAGTTAGATTTAATATTATCACAGGTTTGTTTGTTTGGCTCCCCTATGATTATTACCTGGCAATAAAATAACTTTCATGATTAAGTTGGTTGCTTCTCTCTCTCTCTCGCTCCCCCTCGTGGGTGTATTTTTGGTTTCTCATTCGCTCTGCAGCAACGCTCCTTGTACCTAAGCTTAAGATCCCTCCAGTGCCCAAAAATCCTGTGGCGTTTGCTCATCAAGTGGGTTACGACCAGAACAATTGTACGTGAAAGTGGGGATAGAGATGTGCTGAGTCCAAAGGCATATGAGGCTGACAGCTTGGAAATGCTGCTCGATCCAGTCTACTGAGTCCAGGGACATCTAAGGGGTCAGCTTGGGAGTGCTGATAACACAGACCTCTCAGATGGGCTCTGTTAGAGTGTGTGTGTGTGTGTGTGTGTGTGTGTGTGTGTGTGTGTGTGCATGCACATCTGATTCTGGGGCTGGAAGAACCCAGCCCTGGGGAATCTAGGTCCTGCAGGATAGCTCCATTGGGAGGGGACTTGCTGCAGGGAGAAGTAGAGCTCCGTATGAGGACATAAGCGTTACATGGATAGAATTACAGACCTCTTTTTCCACACACCCCCCCCTCAGGTTTCAGAGTAGCAACCATGTTAGTCTGTATTCGCAAAAAAAAAAAAGAGTACTTGTGGCACCTTAGAGACTAACAAATTTATTTGAGCACAAGCTTTCGTGAGCTACGAAAGCTCACGAAAGCTTGTGCTCAAATAAATTTGTTAGTCTCTAAGGTGCCACAAGTACTCTAATAAATGAGCCTACCCCAAAGTAATGGGCAAATCTGGTAACAAATTGATGGAGGAACGTGGGCAGCATGTGACCCTAATCACATGGTATTTGTTGAGTAGTTGCTGTGGAATGGGGAAACTGAGGCACTGACCTGAGCAAACTGTCTTTCTTTTTCAGACTAAGCTCCTTTAGCGAGGTCTCTCTCTCTCTCAGAATATTTGGTAATATCCTGTAACTTTTAAGTTAAGAATCATGCTTAGAATAACTGTAGGACCGTCCAATAAGGAGTTAAAGAGCAGGGCCTGCTCTAGGCACCAGCAAACCAAGCATGTGCTTGGGGCAGCACTTTTCAAAGGGTGGCATTCCGGCACTTGGGGCTGCTTTTTTTTTTTTTTTGGCTTGGGGCAGCAAAAAACCTAGAGCCAGCCCTGTTAAAGAGTTGTACCGTAAAAGTAAAGATTTTAGAGCAATACTGTGACTGCATGAAAGGGCTTTTGGTAGGGATCATTATTGAGATAAGGGAAGTAGAGATGGCTTGGGGAAAAAACCCTTGGCTGCTCACTTGAGACAGGAGAAAACCAATAGGTTAGAGAGATAGGTAATGAAGAAGAGGAAATGACCCTGGGAAAGGGGGTGCTTTAAGGGTGAGAATCCCCTGATTGAGCGAGTCTGAGCTTTGAACAATATTGCACAACCTTTAAGCCAGGGGGTAGCACAGAGGATGCGGCTGGTGCATGGGCATTATTTTATGCATGTCTGGACAGGGTTGAAATGGTAAAGAGAAGGCAGGAACTGGAGCTTGAGACCAAGCAGTTACAACAGTGTTTGAAAAAATGTGAGACAGATGGGTGTGAACTGATAGCAGAAAAACTCAGACTGTTGACTGTACTTATAGATGTACAAGAGGAGAGAGACAAGGCCGGCAGGGATGCAGAACAGTACAGGACAGAGTTAACACACACACACAAATGTTGTTAGAAGAAGCGAAAGCAGTAACTCTCTTCCTGGCAGATCAGAATAAGGCAGCAGCAGGCCATCAGGAGTGTGAGGCAGAGATTAGTAAATTGCGAGCCCAATTTAGTGCCCAGAAGGGGGGGTAGCAGCTGTAAGGTTGAGAGAGAATTGCGATTTTTGAGCCCTCTGGGGAAAAAAGAGAGACCCCCGATGCTGACCCCAAAAACCCATTGAACCCTGATTGGCCACACATGCATAATGTTGTCCCTGTTTCCACAAGGGAGGTTAAACACATAGTTGCAGGAGCTGATCTTCCCACAACGGAGCTCGTCACGGATGTAGTAAGGTGGTCTCCTAGTCAGGCCAAGGCTACTGCCGAGAGACTGGGGCCACTGAACCGTGACACAGCCATGGCATAGCTGGCCCATGTTTGGCAAATGCACCCCTCTGCTGATGGCATGGACTTAACCCAATTGGCTTAGTTATGCGCCTCTCCTTGTGATGCAGATGCTCTGGACATAGGCATAGGTTCTTGGGTGCAGACTGCCCCTGGACCTCGGGAATGGATGATAAGTGTTCTTAAAATATTACTGCCTGCGTCTTCCCTTAAGAAACTGTATATAATGGAAGAGCAGAAACCAGAAGAGGCCCCCAAAGCTTACCTAATTCGAAGAAAGACGCTGGCAACTCTCTGATTTATTACCCCAGACAGAAGCAAATGGGATTATCACTTCCTATTATCAGGGACCTGAATTAGTACAGAGCACTTATGCAGGACTAAATTCTCAGACAAAACTGACCATGGGGGCTGTGGATTTAGAACACCTAACCTGTAATGAACTAGAGGCAAAAATCAAACAGGCAGGGGATTTACTGCTAGAGACTGGTTTCAGAGTAGCAGCCGTGTTAGTCTGTATTTGCAAAAAGAAAAGGAGTACTTGTGGCACCTTAGAGACTAACAAATTTATTAGAGCATAAGCTTTCGTGAGCTACAGCTCACTTCACCGGATTTGGTAAATGCATCCGATGAAGGGAGCTGTAGCTCACAAAAGCTTATGCTCTAATAAATTTGTTAGTCTCTAAGGTGCCACAAGTACTCCTTTTCTTTTTGCTAGAGACTGGTGTCTTAAAAAGGCAAGTCAGCAAAAAGACTACCTCAGAGCTAGTACAGGCTATTACATTTGTGAATAATGGTCCTCACCTTGCCAGTCGCCCTCCCAGTGATAACCCCCTACCTCCTACAACTCTGGGCTGCGCCAACCCAAGGAGACCCTTAGGAATATGATTTGGATTAAGCTGGTGAAGTTAGGGGAGGATATGGGAAAATACGATGTTCAGCCCCTCAGCATCCTGATTAATGCTTTATCTCAGGTGATGCAGAGAACAGAGTTAATGCAGGGAGCCCCTCCTCCTCTCACTGTCCCAGTACAGAGTGTGTTCCCCACGCTCATTCCCTGTCAAAACCAGATCCCTGCCCCTCCTCTGAGTGGAGGCTCTCGAGGGAGTTGGCCAAGCAGTAGGGATGCCCAGGTCCCTGCGGGTCTCCCCAGCTGATCGCAAGACTTCAGTGCATCGTATGGAGGAGACCCACTGTGAGCGCTACAGTGGGCAACCCAGGGATATTTGCCCAATTGCCAGTGGACACCGGAGCATCAGTAAACATTCTAAGTCCCCAGTGGATCTCCGGAGGGAGATCCACTGATAAACAGGTTATCAAGGAAAGAACTGGGGACACCTGGGTGACTCACAGAAAGGGACATCAGAAAAATCACTCTGAAGAGGCACATTGGAACAACCGAGCTGGTGCCTTAGCCAAAGCTGCTGCTACTAGTGACCACGCTAGAGACACAGACCAGCTAGAACAAACAGAGGCAGTAACTACCCGGGGAAAAACTTTTGGCAAAGGAATAGATACCTTGGGTTTAAGTCCCCGTCAAGATGGGGATACAGAAATCTGGTCCTTAGCCAGGATAGGGAAAGATCCCATAGAAAAATACAGGGTTGAGCAGGTTGTAAAGGTCTGGTGGGCAGTGGACACAGGTGGTAAAAGGCACTGGATAGTCACCAGCAAGGTACAGGGGGACCTGATTCTGTTTGTGCATGAGCAAGGGCATAGAGGAAAAGGGGGTACTTTAAACAGGGTTAAAGATATAGGGTGGTGGCCAGGCATGGGAGCGGGTATTGATCCATGATAATTCATAATTGTGATAATTGTCTGCAGTGCGCCATGGTTAATGCTGATGGCCAGGTTCAGAAACATGGATTGGGGCATAGAGGGTAGATTCAGATGGATTACATAGGCCCTTTACCTACCACCTGCAGGGGGAATAAATACTGCTGAGTAATAGCAGATCGCTTCTCCAAATGGGTGGAAGCCATCCCTACTAAAACCAACCCTGCCTCGGTCATGGCTAAGCAGCTCTTTAATGGTTTTCTCAAGAACGGGAATTCCCAGAGTAATTGATTCAAATTTGGGATCCCATTTTGTGGGAGATGTTCTGCAAGAGCTATGTAAGGCTTTCGGCATTAAGCACTGTTTCCACATAGCTGGACACCCTGAGTCCTTTACACAAGTTGAATGAACCAATCACACACTAAAGAAAGCTTTGAAAAAACAAGTAAAGTGCTCAGGGAGGGATGGGGATGAAAAGCTACCAATCATCTTAATGGCTCAAAGAGGCTCCACTGCGATCCATGGGTACACTCCCTTTGAAGTTATGACTGGAAGGCAAATGCACATGCCTGAAAGTTGGTGGTTGGGAGTGGAGCTGCCTAGTGCCTGGGAAGGGAAGGTGGGAACAGATGAATGGGTACAACCCTTAGCAGGGACGATCGCTGCTTTGCACAAGCGAGGGGCAGCACAGCCAGGCATCGTACAGCAAAACCTGGACAAAAAACTAGACTGGGGAAAACCTCCTTTGATATGGGAATTAGGCCAACCAGTGATGGACAGAAGGTTTTCAGCAAAGGAGCACTCTGTGACACACACCTAGGATGGCCCCTGCTTTACTGTGAATCAGGCCAGCCCCAGCGTTTATCAGGTAGAAATCCTGAATGGAAAAAACGGGAAACGCTGGCGGAAATGGTTTCATTCCTCACAGCTCAAAGAGTGGAAGGGTAAACCAGCTGACCCCCAAGGAATAGTATAACTGTCTTCTCCATCCTGCCGGCAAGAAGGAATGGCTCTGGACCATTGGAAAATACATGTCGGGTGGGCTTGTCAGTGCCTATCCCGATGTTGAGTCAGGAAAAGGCCAGAGAAGTCCTTGACTTATTATGGCCACCCTCACGTAGGTCACTGCTTCATGGTCACTCTGCACTATTGATCCCAGACTCCCCCAGTATATAAGGGGGGAGTGTGGAAATTTGTTCTCTCTTCTCTGTTCTTACAGGTCCTGACTATGAGCCATGGCATCCCAATGGTGCACCAGCACCCTGCTGTTCATAAGTGTCTGGAGTCTGATGCTATCCAGGCTCTATGCTGAACCTGTGATCCTCTGAGCCTCTGGAGGTGCTGGCCAGCTGGAGCTGGAAGTAAAATTGCTCTGCCACATGCATGGATTCTATGGGAATGGGAGCAACCCCCTGGCCCTGCAGCATCGCTACCAGTTCTACACTGTTGGCAACTCCTCGGGTTGCCCCATGGAAAGCATTGCCAATTGCACGCAGAGTGCCACCAGAGAGTCACTCAAGTTTTGTTACCATGCCAGACTCTGTCCCATTCTTCTTTAAGCCGTTGTGGTCTCAAAAGGGACGTACACTATCAAACTCACACAGTGACAACCTCCCGGGTGGTGGAAGGTGTAGGATAGTCCTGGTTTCCTCTGCTGTTTGGGGATCAACCATGCCCCTATGTATCATCATTGTCGTCGGAACACAGACACCTCCGTTACTCGGAAATGAATTGCAGCTGTCTCTGATCACGCCAGCAGAAAAAATATCACATGGTTCCTTGTAAACTGGGAACCGCTGAATTGGACTTTAGCTGGAATGACCAGACTCAGCAAGGTCCCCCAGACTGGGTAGTTCCATTAAAGGCCACACATTGTGACAAGCTCATGCCAACAATTTGGTTTAAATTCTATGGACACATTGCCATTTCAGAGGGATCCCATGAGCCTGGATTATACAGAATGGAATTGGGCCAACAACAAAAAACAGTTTTAAATGTTGACCCTCTGATCACAAACCTTGCTCCCCTCCGATGTTTAAGAGCCCCAGTTTCAGGACCCCATGTATTAAAATTGGATCAACAAGAACATTTGGTCCTTCAACCTCAGACTTCTCTGAAGGAAGTTCACATCCACTTAGAAGGCCTGAATATCTCTCACATTGCACCTGCATGCGCTCCCTTGATTGGAACTAGCCATAAGGGTTGGGATGAATGGGTAAGAATGTGCCAAGGCGCCAACCATGTAAATAGAGTTAAAAGGGAATTAAGGGATTGGATGTCACCTGTAGGAACAGGAATCTCTTTAGTTGATGCCACAAACGTAGAAGTTCTGGCTAATAAACTATCATATGCCACTGAAAATATAGAAAAGATGGGAACCCCGTTAACAGCATCTTTGAAACAGTTAATAAGTAAGGTATTACCTGGGTGGGAAAGACTCATAGAAAAAGATGAAGAGTTAATGGTGTCTGGTACACAATCCCTCCAGAATAATGTCTCGTTGACTTCAGCATGTGAGCAAGCTGAGGCTCTCACCCAGAATATAATCATGGGAATGATTCAGCAAGCCATAGCAGGACAAATTCCCATGGAAACAATCAACTTGATTTGGCCCCATGTAACGGAGGCAGAATTAGTCCTCTGGCCCTGGTGGAGACTAGTTAACATTCGTACAATCACCACCAGCAAAGCTTGCAGTTATTCCTGATAACTGTGGCAGGCAAAGAAATTAGAGTAATCCAGCCAGTAGTCCCACGGGGATTACATGTTAATGGTAACTCAGTCATGTACTCCAGAGATCCTAACACATGGGCCAGGCAGAAAGATAATGTGTGAAACACAGTAAATGTAAAGGGGTGTAGGAGAAAAGAAGGTTTGGGCTATATCTGTGAAGACCAAGCATTGGAGGAACACGATGAATGCTTCTTCCCACAACCTGGGAATAAGTCTCATTCTTGCTTCGATGTTATCCATCTGTTATTGTCTATGTTGGTAATGCGTGTGTGTGTGTGTGTGTGTGTGTGTAAGAATGAAATGTTATATTGTATTGATTAATGGACATTGGATTCCACCCATGGTGCCGTACGTTAATCGCTGTTTAGGTAATGTAACCACCATTGTTAGTTGTGATGTTAAGTTTACTGTGCCTATATGGGCTGTACAACATTTGAAAGCCAATTCTGAGTTCTACAAGGAGGTTTCCCCCATTTCACTGAGAATGGGTCTCACTGCTATTAAGGGACTATTAACTCATCCCTCCTTACAAACTGAGCTGCAGAAGCTCCGAACTTTGGGGGAGAATGGCAAACTCGAGATTCAACACCACAACCAGGAGATCTCTAGGCTAGCAGCTACAACACAGGGCCATCACTCCTGGTAGGAGACTTTGCTTGGATGGAGCCCCAGTGCAACAGGTCTTTTGAATATTCTGCTTCACCCCATTGTGGTGATCATCAGTTTCCAAATTATACTAGCAATTGGTCTGGTTCTACTTGTTTGCTGGATCCAGCGAATGATGTGGCAGCTGCAATGGATGGAAGATCAGACCTGGTACCATGGAGTAAAGATGTGATGGGGATACTCGCTCAGTGCAAGCACCCCAGCAACGGGTGGACTTGTTACCTAACAGCTCTGTGTTCTTGAGGAACCAGGGTGCAATACCCAGCCTGTCTGACTCACAAAAGACCTCCCCCCCTCAGCCTCTGCTTGAACCAAAACTGATCAGAAGAAAGACTTACAAAAAGCAGTGAAAAGGCTGTGGGAGACACACCTAAACCCCTCCAGATAAGGTTGACAGAATTAAGGAAACTCCCCTAGCCTCATTTGCATTGAAGAGGGGACAAGGAGGCATCTCCATTAGCAGACAGAATGGAGAACAGAGATTCCAAAGCAAGAACCGCATGGAACTCTGGGACCAGAAAAGCAGGGAAGCATTGCATGATGGGGGATCTCTGCTCCAGATATTAATGAACCCACACCTGCACACCCGCAGCTCATTAGTTATCAGACCAATTCTAGTAATAAATCCTTCATTGGTATTCAAAATAGTGCAGCTCCCTAATTGCATTGTGAGCTCCCTCCAAAGAACACCGCCCAAAGCCAGGAATGATCAGTTCCTATTGTCTAACCTGAACAAAACAACTTTGGAATTCTCCCTTGAGCCATCAGTTTACCCATAAATAAATCTAGTGTTCTCCTTTGAATAATTGTTCTTTCTCTACAAAAACACCGACCCACACTCAAGTAAGTGCTCTAATGCCTGAATTCAAAATCTGCATCAATTCTATTGGGACTTCATCTTCTCCTGACTGATCATGCTGGGGGCTCTGCCTGACTCCAGCACTCTGGACCCTTAGCTACTACCACCATGTGGGACCCCCGATCAATTCAAGCTTCACGGAGTGGTGAGAACCCAGCTCTCTCTCTCTCGGTATAGCCTTCTGACCCTGACTTGTGTGATCAGTTATAGTTTTCTAAACCTGACTTTTGCAATCAAATTTAAGTTAGATTTAATATTATCACTGTTTTGTTTGTTTGGCTCCCCTATGGTTATTACCTGACAATAAATAAATTTCATGGTTAAGCTGGTTGCTTCTCTCTCTCTCTCTCTCTCTCTCTCCATGTTCTGGTGAGGATGAGTCACTAGAAAAAAATGGAGAATTTGACTTGCATGCTAATATATTTTTGATTAATGTTTTTTCCAAAGGAAATCTGCCTTTTTTGAGAAATTCACAATTTTGTGAAACACATCACTCCCCCTCTTCCCAAATAAGCCATTCTCAGTATTGGTACCTTTCATGATTTTATCACCATATTTCATATAACCTCCAGCTCCTGGAAACTACCTCAGCAGTTTGAACAGTGTAAAACCTGTCCATTTCCGTGTCTATGTTCTCACCTCCTCATGCAGACAGGGATAGAACCCCAGAGTTCTGACTCCCAGTCTCCCTGCTCTAACCCACTAGACCCCACTCCCCCGCCCCCCCCAGCACCAAGCATGGAACCCAGGAGTCCTGACTTCCAGCCCCGGCTCCTTCACAATCTGCTCTCGGCAATCCCCAGAAAGCTAGTCATCCTCAGTGAAATTTTCCCAGGGGCCACAGCACGATACTTTATCACGATGACCTCTATCTCTGTTTCCCTTGGTGAGAAGGGGCCAGGGCCATGCCAGAACGTGGCTATGTCCCAGCAGAGCCCCTCAAAACAGCCCTGGATGTCAGTCTTCATCTCTTAGAACCATGATGCTGATTCTGCACAGCAAAAGGCACTGGGGTCCAGGACTGAGCCAGAGGTGGGGGGGACCACATGACTTTCAGATCGCAGCAAGAAATGCCCGAAGCCTCTGAGGCTTTGCAGAGGCTGTTGGACCCAACCCCCATCTGCACTTTCCCCCCACCCAGCAAAACCCACAACAGAACAACTTCCTGCCCCCAGACAGAGACCATCTCTGTGAGCCACGTCAAGCACCCGGGATTGATGCTATGATGCCATGGCTGCCTGAGGCACAGGTAAGAAAATAATCCTCCTTGCCATCTCTGTCTCTTCCCCTCCCCATTTTGAAGGAGAACCCCCCCCTTCCATCATCTGGATTACACCCACCCTTGCATCCCTTCCTCTCCTTCAATCCTTGGCTGTCTTTGGGAACCTCTCAGTCTTTGCAAAAGTGGTTGATTAATTTCTTCCCAGCCACTCCCAGCTCAGTCTCCCTCTGGCTTTCTGCATCCAGTGGGGGCATTTCCCTCTCTTTATCACTCCCTGCCTCAGAGACTTGAAGTGACGTCCCTTGAGCAAACAGATACCAATTTTGATGTGTGAGGTTCAGTTAATTTCATCCCAGACTGTGCAGAGTTAGTGATCTCCAAAGACACTTCCTATTCTACTTTCCACTGTCTTGCTGCTGTGGTCATGATCTCTTCCTCTCTCATCCCTTGCTTTGGATGCTTTGTCAATGGCCCTTTGCGAAGCAAAAGCCAATTTTGAGTCGAGGCAGGTCAGTTAATTTCTTTTCAGGATTGGTAGAGTTTGTAGTCTCTGCAGACACTCCGTGTCATGTTATACTGCAACTTTCCAGCATTCGTCTTTGATATTTTTCTCTAACATCTCTTGAATACAATATTTAGACATCAGTCAAAACCAAAAGATGAAAGCCAGCCCCATTGATGCCAACAGCCCCATTGACTTTAGTGAGTCAGTATTTCCTCCCAGGATCTTTTTCATGTTCACATATTCATAGCTTTTCAGGCTAGAAGGGACCATTGTGATCCTGTAGTCTGACCTGTATAGCACAGCCCAGAGAATGTCTCTGAATTAATTCCTCTTTGAATGACAGAAGATCTTTCAGAAAAAAAATCCCACCCTAATTTTTAAATTGCCAATCTACCACGATCCTTGAGAAGTTGTTCCAATGATTGAGTCCCCTCACTGTTGAAAATTGATGACTTATTCAGAGAAGAGCCATGAGCATGATTAAAGCACTAGAAAAAATGGCTTATAGTGAGTCACTCAATCTATTTAGTTTCACAAAGAGAAGTTTAATCACAGTCAATAAGTATCTACACATGGAACAAATATTCAAGAACAGTTTCTTTAATCCAGCAGAGGAAGGTCTAATGTGTCCAACAGCTGGAAGTTGAAGCTAGACAAATTCAGACTGGAAATAAGATGTCAATTTTTAATGGTGAGCATAATTAACTAACAGAACAATTTACCAATGGGTGCAGGGGATTCTCCATCATTGACTATTTTAAAGCAAGACTGGATGTTTTCCTAAAAGATCTGCTCTAGGAATTAGCTTTGGGAAGCTGTAGGGACCATACTGCAGAGAAGGTCAGAGGAGATGATCACTGTGACAACTTAGCACCCCAATAATCACCTCTGAATGTAGTTAGGATATGTTTTGTACAAAGTATGTCAGGTGTGGTATTGTTCTAAAAGTCTTGATCTGTTAGACGGTAATATCTCGTTGGATTGTGTGTGCTATCGTTGTACATGAAGTTATGAAGTTTGGCTCTGTGTGTGTTACTGAAACACGTTGTGAAGTTGAAAACACTCAAAAGCAGCCTTTCAGGCACAACAGTAAAAAGGCCAAACAATGTGAATGGCTTACTGAGGAAATGCACACAAGGACAAGGATTATCCCAGGAACTGTGAACAATAGAAACCTCCCAGAGATAGTACTACACAATGGGAACTGTTTGACCCAGGTCACAGCAAAAGAGCTTTCCAGCAAGTGGGAAGAAGATATAAAAGGGGGACAATGACATCATGATGGTACCTCACTCTCCATACAATAACACACCTGGAAACACCTGAGGAACAAGGACTGAACTGTGGGAAGTGATAGTCCCAGGCTAGATGGATTTTTATCCTGTGTATAAAAACCTGGGAAAATCAAGGTGGCTTGTGCCTTAAGAATCTGCCAGCCTGTTTATCATTCAGGGTGAGAATTTGATAATTCATATCCTACCTATCTAGTGTGTTAAGCTCAGTTTGTGGTTTTTGTTTATTTGGGTAATCTGCTTTGATCTGTTTGCTATCACTTATAATCACTTATAGTCTATCTTTTGTAGTCAAAAAACTCATTTTGTTTTGTCTAAAAAAAGTGTGTGGAAATTATAACTTGGGGCAGAAAGCTGTGTATATCTCTCTCCACACTGAGGGGGCGCATTTCATGAGCTTACACTGTACAGTTCTCTGTGTAGCAGAAGATTGTACAATTTTGGGTTTACCCTCTAAAGGGAGGTGGGCATTTGAGTAATGGGCAATTCCTTAGCTGAGCCTTCCCATGAATAGCTGATCTCAGCATCTGTGTGTATAGTTGCAGCTGGGTGTGTCCCTACCTGCAAGTGCAGTCTGAATCCTGGGGAAGGATTTGAAAGGCTACAGAACAGTACAGTGTAATGGGAACCCAGGCTTGTGGGTCACATGGGCTCCGTTCCAAGTAGCACCCCAGGGGGAGCTCATCACAATCACAATGGCACCTTCTGGACTTGTCAATTGTGAATCTGTGTCTTTGTCTAGCTTCAACTTCCAGCCAGTGGATCTGTTAGATCTTTGTATGTGTCAGGGTTCCTTCCTCACTCTGAACTCTAGGATATAGATGTGGGAACCTGCATGAAAGACCCCCCTAAGCTTATTCTTACCAGCTAGGTTAAAAACTTCCCCAAGGTACAAACTTTGCCTTGGCCTTCAACTGTATGCTGCCACCACCAAGCGTTTTAAACAAAGAACAGGGAAAGAGCCCACGGGGAGACGTCTTCCCTCAAGACCTACACCCCCTTTCCTGGGGAAGGCTTGATAATAATCTTCACCAATTTGTACTGGTGAACACAGACCGAAACTCTTGGATCTTAAGAACAATGGAAAATCAATCAGGCTGTTAAAAGAAGAATTTTAATTAAAGAAAAGGTAAAAGAATCACCTCTGTATAATCAAGATGGAAAATACTTTACAGGGTATTCAGATTCGAAACACAGAGGATCCCCCTCTGGGCAAAACCTTAAAGTTACAGAAAACAGGAATAAACCTCCCTCTTAACACAGGGAAAATTCACATAAAACAAAAGATAAACTAATCCACCTTGCCTGTCTTACCCCTACTGGTTGCAATATTGGAGACTTGGATTAGGATGGGTTGGAGAAGATGGATTTCTGTCTGTCCTCTCTCAGTCCCAAGAGAGAACTACCACATACACAAAGAACACAAACAAAAGCCTTTCCCCCCCTCCCCCCAAGATTTGAAAGTATCTTGTCCCCTTATTCATCCTTTGGGTCAGGTGCCAGCCAGGTTAGCTGAGCTTCTTAACCCTTTACAGGTAACAGGATGTTGCCTCTGGCCAAGAGGAATTTTATAGCACTGTATACAGCAGGTGGTTACCCTTCCCTTTATATTTATGATAGTGTGCTAGATCAAAGAGCCCACTATCAAATCTTGGTTCCCCCTGTAGGTATTTACCACTGATAATCAAGTCACTCCGTCTCCTTCCCTTTCGCTTGATCTACACTAGGCAACTGTAATGGTACAACTACGTTGCTTGGGGATGTGGAAAACCCACCCCCTTGGGTGACACTGTTATACCAACCTAACGCCCAGTATAGACAATGCTTCTCCCATCAACACAGCTATTGCCTCTTGGGGAGGTGGATTAACTACACGGATGGGAGAAGCTCTCCTGTCCCTGCATCACTGCAGCTTTCCCGGTGTAGACGTGCCCTTTGAACTGAGCTGACTGAGCTCTTGGAGTCTCTCTCTGTCAAACCTGGAGTCCAGTCCATTAATCCTTCTCGTGGCTCTTCTCTGACCCCTCTCCAATTGCTCAACATCCTTCTTGAAGGGTGGGCACCAGAACCAGACACAGGATCCCAGCGGCGGTCACACCAGGGCCAGATCCAGAGGGAAAATCACTTCCCTGCTCCAAATTGAGACTCCCTTGTTGATGCATCCCAGGGTGGCTGGAGCGCTGTTGGCTCTGGGAGCTCACATTGAGCTGAAAAGTGTCCCCATGCCTGAGGCCTCCAGGCAAATGACGAGAGACGAAGGCAGGTTGGAGGCTGAGCTGTGGTTTGTGTAGTCTCTAGCACAGAGCGAGGGTTTCCTTAGCGTTGGCTGGCCTGTAACAAGGCCTGGGGCCAAGGGGTGGATTCCCTGCAGCAAAGGCAGGGCTAAGAATGTCACGCATCTGACTCCCAGGGGGGCTCTGTTCGCTTTCCCAACCAGGAGGGGCTGGAGGACAAAGTCCCAGCTGGTGTCTCTGCTCCTGGCACATCACCCCGGGGAGTGACTGGATGTGACTGGATGTGACTGTCTTAGCCCCTGCTCTCTGTGGGTGCACCACCTGCCTGCTCCAGGATGTCGGCAGCAAAATGCAGACACTTTGCTAAGGCCCAGTGGCAGGGTGGGGAGGAGCTTGTGGTTGGTGTGATGTCTGCATGTAGCAGTGGTTGACGAAGATCTTCCAGGCTTTGCAGACGAGATCGGACCCAACCACGTCCTGTGATCTCTCCACATTGTTCCCCCCCCCAGATATACCCCCACATGAACAGCTTCCTTCTCTGGGCTGAGCCAGGCTGGGTGAGCTGCAGGTATCGCACTGGGGACCTGGGACAGGGGTTGACACTGAGACGCTGCATCCCCCCCAAGACACGGGTAAGGATATGAGGTAAACCCCAAAAGGTGCCTCACTGGATCTCATTCTGCACCCCCCCCGATCACTGCTCCCTGGATATTCCCCCTTCCAGCTACTCCCTTCCCCTCCCCTCATCTGCTCTGGATGGAGCCAGATAAAATTATTTGTGGGTCCTCTTGTCAGAGGTCAGGGGCCCCAGTCACACTGGGTGATGCACAGACCATGACTGAGGCCACGTTGTGCCAGGTGCTGCACAAACCCACAGGGAGAAACAGGCCTGGCCACAGTGAGCTCACACTCCAAACAGACAAATATTTGAGGGGAAACTGAGGCATGGGGCCATGACGTGACTTGTCCAGGCTCCCCAAAGAGTTCAGTGACAGAGTCTGGGATGGAACTCAGGAGTCTGGACTCTCTGTCTAAAATAGAATAAAGTAGACTCTTCAATTAAAAAAAAATCTTTTGACTTATTACTGATCTTTTCTTCTCCTGGTGTTTTGCCATCTTACCTTTTTCCACTTGGTGAGTTGCTATCTGTCACTGGAGGTTTCCATGTGGGGGTGGAGGGGTGTTCAGTGGGGATTTTAACTGCTTGGCTCCAATAACTCAAGTCCCCCCACTCCACAAATGGCCTAAATCACACAAAAACTCCACTTCAAAATGAAGGTGGGCAGGAGAAGAATCACTTAAAAAATTCCATTCTTTAAAAAATAAATGGGGGGGGGGGGGAATGATCTTTTTTTTTTTTAAACCAAGACGGGAATAACCAGCTCCTTTCGGAAACTAACAGCAAGAAGATTATTAGGCAATTTTAGTGAGTATTCATCAGGGGTCTCTCATGTCTCTGTCTCTGCATCCTGGACACCCCCATTGTCCACCTCCCCTTGCCTAGAAATCCAACCTTTCAGCAAGAAGCAAAGGGGTGTGTTTTTTAAACATTTGGTTGAGTAGAAACCAAACTCTGTCCATGTCACCTCCTGGAGCCTGTTTCATTGCTTTTCCTTCCTTTGCTCAGTACAACATCTGCATGGCTCCCGCCAAGCCCTGAGGAGGAAGGATTGTGACTGCAACTCTTCCAGGAATGGTGTTATTCCCAACCCTCTTCCTGGTGCTGTGTGGCGTGGCCTTCCTCACCGGGGTGCCATTGAATGGCTACGTCCTCTTCATCGCTAGCTGCCTTGGATAGGTAAGTGCTGTGTGGTTCTGGAGCTGAGCTGTGGCCCATTTCATCTTCATCTTCTTACTGCCCCTCAGATTCACCTCCATCTTCATCCTGGACTTAGACTGGGTGAAGGGGCTGAGCAGCACCCTCATCTCCTTCCACATGTTCTTCAGCGCCTTCCTTCTCACGGCCCTCAGTGTCAATCGCTGCATCCTTGTGGCACGCCCTGCATGGGCCCAGAACCACTGCACACCCCCACTGGCTTTCAGGATGGTTATAGGCTTGTGGGCCCTGTCTGTTTGTTTCAGCTTGAGGTATGGCGATCTCTGGGAATTCCTGCTCTCACCTGCCAACACAAGCATGTATTTCCGATTGCAGGAAGAGAGGGTGAAGGCTGCCATTGCCATCCAGTTCCTGGTTGGGTTTCTGATCCCATTAGCCTTGATTCTGATCCCAAAATTCTACATCGTTCTAGCTGCCAAGCTGAGAAGGAACAAGCTGATCCAGTCCACCAAGCCACTCAAGATCCTTCTTGGCTTGATCCCAACCTTTTTCCTCTGCTGGCTGCCATATCATGTCTTCTCCTTCCTGCTGATCTCAGCTAAGTATCCTTTGCCTCTTCTGAACATAGGAAGCACTTTTCTTACATCCTGACATATTTCAGCAGCTGCCTCAATCCCACCTTCTATCTCACCATGAAGGAAGAGTTTCAGAGGTACCGGCAACATGCACGCAACCCCCAAACCACTGACAATTCGGGGCCAGAGCTGGCTGAATAGGGGAATGGATCGAATTTTTGATATTTGCATGGAGAAAGAATTCTGTCAGCTGGGACCCTTAACTTCCTCTTGATCCCCAAACTGTCTTTTTTTAGCAAGTGAATTTTTTTTGCCTTATTCGAAGAAGAGCCATGGGAATGATTATGGAATTAGAAAACCTGCCTCAGAGTGAGAGTCACAAGGAGCCCAATATATTTACCTTAACAAAAAGAAGCTGAAGGAGTGACTTGATCATAGTCTGTAAGTACCTACATGGGGAACAAATATTCAATAAAGGGGTCTTCAATCTAGCAGAGGAAGGTTTAACACGATCTAGTGAACAGAAGTTGAACCTAGACAAATTCAGACTGGAAATGGGGTCTAAATTTGTAATGGTCAGAGTAACTGACCATTGGAGCAATTTCCCAAGAGTTGTGGTGGGTCCTCCATCACTGGCAATTTTTAATTAAGCTGGGATGTTTTTGTAAAAGCTCTGCTCTAGGAATTATTTTGCGGCAGTTCTCTGGCCCATGGGATTGGTGCGGTCTGAAGAGATGATCACAATAGTCCCTTCCAGCCTTTGAATCTGTGAATCTACCATTTTAACAAAATATATAATTTTTTGGTTTTGTTCATTTTTAGATAATTTTGGAGCGGTTGGTGCTTTATGGTCTGTCCTTTTCTGCATCTTTGTGTCATTATTCTTCTCAACATGTCATCCTTTTCTTAATGATTCCCAAGAGATTGTTAACTTTTTTGACTGCTGCTGCACATTGAGTGGATGTTTTCAGAGAACTATCCACAATGGCTCCAAGGTCTCTTTCTTGAGTGGTAACAGCTAATTTAGACCCCATCCTTTTATATGTATAGTTGGAATAATGGTTTCTAATGTGTATTACTTTGCATTTATCAATACTGAATTTCATCTGCATTTTGTTGCCCAGTCACACAGTTTTGTGAGACATCTTTGTAACTCCTCGCAGTCCTCTTTGGACTTAACTCTCTTGAGTAGTTTTGTATCGTCTGAAAACTTTGCCACCTCACTGTTCACCCCTTTTTCCAGATCGTTTATGTTGAACAGTACTGGTCCCAGTACAGACTCCAAGGCGACACCGCTATTTACCTGTCTCCATTCTGAAAACTGACCATTTATTCCTACTTTTGTTTCCTATCTTTTAACCAGTTACTGAGCCATTGGAGGAATTTCCCCCTTATTTCACAATAGTTTACTTTGCTTAAGAGCCTTTGGGGAGGGACCTTGTCAAAGGCCTTCTGAAACACCAAGTACGCTATATCCACTGGATCACCCTTGTCAATATGCTTTTTGATGCCCTCCAAGAATTCTAGTCGATTGGTGAGGCATAATTTCCCTCTACAAAAACCATGTTGATTATCCCCAGCAAATCATGTTCATCAATGCGTGTGACAATTTCATTCTTTACTGTCGATTCAACCAGTTTGCTTGTACTGAAGTCAGGGTTACCAGCCTGTTATTGTCAGGGTCACCTCTGGAGCCTCTTCTAAAAATTGGTGTCAAATTAGCTATCCTCCAGTCGTCTGGTACAGAAACTGATTTAAGTGATAGGTTACATACCATAATTAGTAGTTCTGAAATTTCAAATTTGAATTCCTTCAGAACTCTTTGGTGAATCCCATCTGGTCCTGGTCATTTATTACAATTTAGTTTATCAATTTGTTCCAAAACCTTCTCTAATGACACCTCAATCTGAGACAGTTCCTGAGATTTCTCATCTAAAAAGAATGGGAACCCTCTGGTTTGGGAATCTCCCTCACATCCTCAGCCATGAAGACCGATGCAAAGAATTCATGTTCTTTCTCCTTGAGTGCTCCTTTCGCCCCACTGGTTGTTTAGCAGGCTTCCTGCTTCTGATGTACTTACACATTTTTTTGCTATTTCTTTTAGAGTCTTTGGCTAGCTGGTCTTCAAATTCTTTTTTGGTCTTCCTAATTTTAGTTTTATACTTCATTTGCCAGAGTTTGTGCTCATTTCTATTTTCCTCAATAGGGTATAAGTTCCACTTTTTAAAGGATGCCTTTTTGTCTCTCAAACCTTCTTTACTTAGTTGCTTACCCATGGTGGCACTTTTTTTGGTTCTCTTACTATGTTTTTAAATTTGGGGTATACATTTAAGTTGAGCCTCTATTATGGTGTCTTTAAAAAGTTTCATTACAGCTTGCAGGGATTTCACTTTTGGCGCTGTATCTTTTAATTTCTATTTTACAAACGTCCTCATTTTTGTGTAGTTCTCTTTTCTGAAATTAAATGCTACCATGGTGAGCTGCTGTCATGTTTCCCCCACCAAAGGGATGTTAAATTTAATTATATTATGGTTACTATTGCCAAGCGGTTCAGTTATATTCCCCCTTTGGATCAGATCCTGTGCTCTACTTAGGATTAAATCAAGAATTGCCTCACCCCTTGTGGGTTCCAGGACTAGCTGTTCCAAGAAGTAGTCATTTAAGGTGTCAAGAAATTTTATCCTGAAGTGACCTGTACCCAGTCAATATGGGTACAATTGAAATCCCCCATTATTACTGAGTTGTTTTTATTTTAATAGCCTCTCTAATCTCCCAGAACATTTCACAGTCGCTATCATCGTCCTGCTCAGGTGATCGGTAATATATCCCTACTGCTTTATTCTTATTATTTGGGCATGGAATTACTATCCATCGAGATTCTATGGTACAGTTTGGGTCATTTCACATTTTTACTTAATTTGACTCTATGCTTTCTTTCACATAGAGTGCCACTCCCCCAGCAGCATGACCTGTTCTGTCCTTCTGATATATTTTGTACCCTGGTATTACTGTGTCCCATTGATTATCCTCATTCCACCAAGTTTTTGTGAAGCCTGTTACATCAATATCCTTATTTAATATAAGGCACTCTAGTTCATTTAACTTATTATTTAGATTCCTAGTATTTGTATATAAGAACTTAAATGTCACTTTTTAGTGTCTGCCATTACATGATGTAATTGAATTGACTTAGGCTTCTATGGAGGTTTTCAAAAGGTGCTTAACTCCTAACTTCAATGGGAATTTGGCACCTAACTCCCTTAGCCACTTTTAAAAATCTAGTCCTGCCTCTTCATTGCCAAGCTCGAGCCTTCAAACCTCATGAAACAATCCCCTAAAACATCATGAGATTGGTTTGAAAAGAAAGACATTTGGATTCTTCTTTTTTGGCTTATGATTTTTTCTGGAGGCCATTTCAAGCTTTTCTCTGTAACAATGAAGGCTGCAAACAGACCTTAAAAAAGAAAAGAAAAGAAAACTGAAATTTCCACGTAATCATCTGATTCCAGGATCTGAGGCTTGGAGGAAAAGGACAAGCATGGCAAATGCTGCAACCAAATTTTAAGAGTTGGCAATGCTACAAAACTCCACCGAAAGTTTTGGAAAACCAGAAATATTCAGGTTTTTTTGGAAACCAAGGGAGTTCAGGATGTGTTTAAAATATTGGGGATTTTAAATAAAATGTGTGGCTGTGGCACACTGTACCTCAAAACAGCACCCTGGAACCCCCATATTTACCACTGTCATATCAATATGAACAAAGTCTGCCTTGTGAGGTATCATTAAAAAAGTCTTGATCTATTTATCATTAATATCCCGTTCAATTGTATGTGCTGTCATTGTATGCAGAGTTAGGATGTTTTGCTATGTGTGTGTTATTGAAATAAATTGTGATGTTGGGAACACCCAATACTGGCCTTTCAGGTACGGCAATGAAGGAGCCGGGCAGCATTCATGGCTCATCAGCACACATTATCTCAGGAACCGTATAAAATGGACATTTCTCAAAGAGAACACATAGACAATGGAGATTGTTTGACCCAAGTCATAACAAAATATATTTCCAGCAAGCTGGAAGAAACAATGAAAGAGGGGAAGTGATGTCACCATTTGGCCTCACTTAACACCTGGAAACACATCTGGAGGACAAAGACTTTGAACTTTGGTATCAGGCTGAAATGCAACCCAAGCCTGTTGTATTGAGGAACTGTCACCGTTTGTACCATCTGACAGGGTGAGACACAGCTTGATTCAAATCCTGTTTAGTTTGTAGAACTCAGATTGTGAATTTCCTTTTATTTCTGGGTAACCAAATGTGATCTCTAAGCTCGCTGCATATAATCACTTAAAATCAGTCTGTAGGTAATAAACCTGTTTATATTCTACCTAAAACTGTGTGTGTGGTTGAAGTGCTTGGGAAATCTCAGCTCAGTTTACAAAGGCTGGTGTTTGTGCTCTCCACATCGGTGAGGTGCTGACTGGGTAATGATCTTTCACTTGCCAGGCTTCTGACCATGCAGGATGGTTCATTTCTGGGGTGCAAGGCCAGGGAGCCGGGGGGGGGGGGAATTCCCTGGAGCCTCCCTATTGATGGTTCATGAGTGCCTGGGAGGTCATTCATGGAACTCAGCTGGGTGTATCCCTGCCTGGGATGGCTGTGGAAGTGCAGGACCTGCCAGAGGTTTGCAGTCTGACACAGTAACACAGTCTGAGAGGGATACTGCAGGTTGGTGGGACAGAGGACTCAGAGGTCCCACAGTCCAGGTTGCATGCTAGGAACCCTGTCACAGTGGTTTTTTAAACCAGTTTCTCAATGAAGCCTGATATTCCTGGCCAAAATTCACGCAGGTTTCACCTTTTGCTACGTAACTGGCCTTTCTCCAGCATCCAACCAATTCACAAGCCAGTCGTGGAGTAGACACAATGTTGTGTGGCTCACATCCATCAAGCGAGAGATTCACCATCCACCTGCCACCTGGCAAGGTCTCTCCAGGATGTTCGAGGAGGACTGGGAGTGAAGGGCAGCAGGGCCCACCCACGAAACCCACCCGATCCAGCAGCATTTCAGGGGCCCAAGCTGGGTCTGGTGTGTCTCCATGTGTGAACGGGCTGAATTTTTGCAATGATGCGATTGCAGCTCAGCTCCTGCTCTGGGGCTGTGGCTACCCCGGATGTGGGTGACCGTGTCTGCAGATGGGATCTCAGAACCTTCGTCATCAGAGACCCCAGAGCTGAGCCGAGCTGTTTGAAACTTGCACAGAGCTGGCTGCCTCGGAGGCTTGGCAGACTCAGCTTTCTGAGCATCTCCCATCCCCACTGAGCTGTCCATTCAGTGCTCCCCCCCCCACCAGCCCGGCAAGGACAGCTTCCTGTCCCTAGAGTCCATGGGGGTGGGGGTGGGGGGAGCTGCAGGTGGCATGTGTGTGTGTGTTGGGGGAATCAATTCTGAGAAGCTGTATCTGATTCCCCCAGGACATAGGTAAGAAAGTGAGATTAAACCTTCCAGCTTCAATACTAAATTAAAATCCACAATGCCCCCCCCAGATCTGTCCCTGCCCCCGCACCACCCTACCCCGGTTCCTCCCTTCCCCCACCCCACTGCCTATAGCTGCCCTCCTGATCCCGACCCTCTCCCCCTAGCAGCCTCCCCAGATCCTTCCCTGCACCCCCCACCCTACTCCCTAAAGCAGCCTGCCCAGATCTCTCCCTGTCCCCCGCATAGGTGCTGGAGCCCCTGGATTGAAGTGGTTCCCATCATATAAAGGGTTTAGAATTTGATTCAGTGGCTCTCAGCCCCCTCACTGTACACATTTTTCCAGCAACCCTGACCCCATCCCACTCCCCACAGCAGCCCTTCCCTTATTCCTCCCTGTCACCTGTATAAACAGCCCCCATACCCCACCCCAGAGGTGGCCACATCTCAGTGGGAAAAGACCCTATAGCCCAGTGGCTCTCAACCTTTTCAGCCTACTGTACCCCTTTCAGGATTCTCATGTCTTGTGTACCCCCAAGTTTAACCTCACTTAAAACCTATTTGATTACAAAATCAGACATAAATACACAAGCGTGACAGCACATTAGTACTGACAAATGGCTAACTATTTAATTTTACCATGTAATTATAAAATAAGTCAATTGGAATATAGATATTGTACTTACATTTTAGTTTGTATGACTTCGGCAGAGTGCCAGCTGGGGTCCCTGATCCTGGCACCTCGCCCAGTGGAGTCATCTGGATGTGGCTTTCTCAGCCCCTGCTCTCCACTCGGGACCCTGCCCACCTGCCCCCGGATGTGGGCAGCCGAATGCAGACACCTTGCTAGGCCTCCGCGCGGAGGTGGGGGGAGCTTGTGGTTCGTGTGACATCTGCATGTAGCAGTGGGAGATGAAGACCTTCCAGGCTTTGCAGACTTGATCGGACCCAGCCACATCCTGTGATCTCCTCACATTGTCCCCCCCACCCCAGATATATCCCCACATGAACAGCTCCCTGCTCCGGGATGAGCCAGTCTGGGCGAGCTGCAGTCCTGGAGACGTTGGGAACCTGGGACGGGGATTGACTCTGCAACGCTGCATCCCCCAAGACATGGGTAAGGAAATGAGGTAAACCCTCCAGCTGCCCCACTGGATCTCATTCTCACCCCCTCACTGCTGCCCCCTGGATCTCCCCCCTTCCTGTTGCCTCCATCCCCTCCCCTCATCTGCTCTGGATAGAGCTGGTTGAAATTATATGTGGGTCCTGTTGTCAGAGGTCAGGGACCCTGTCACACTGGGTGCTACACAGACCCCAACCAAGCTTGGGGGTCCCATCACACCAGGTAGTGCACAGCCCCACCGGGAGAAACAGGACTGGTCACAGCCAGCTCACACTGTAAAGTTAAACAAAGAAATGTTTGGAGGTGAAACTGAGTCACGGGGCGATGACATGACTTGTCAAATCTACCAAGCAGTTCAGTGGCAGAGTTTGGGATGCAACCCAGGAGTCCTGACTCCACGTCTGTCCACTACAATAGACTCTGGCAATATCCTTCCTTTAAACTTTTTTGTTGTCGTCCTCGTTTCCATAGGTGGGTTCTTTCGGTGGGGATTTTGTCTGCTCCACTAACTCATCCCCCCAAAATGGCCTAAACCACACAAAAACTGCACTTCAAAATGATGGGGGCAGGGGGAGAAGAATCACTTTCCAAAATTCCATTATTTTTAAAAAAAAGAAAAGGGGAAACGATGATTGATTAACTTTTTTATTTTTTAATGAAAACGGGAATAATGAGCTCCTTCAGGAAACTAACAGGATTATTTGGGAATTTTAGTGAGGCTTTGGGGGACAACGGTGTCTGTCATATCTCTGTCTCTGCATCTGGGATACCCCACTGTCCACATCCCCTTGCCAGGAAATCTAACTTTTCAGCAAGAAGCAAACGTGGGTTTCTTTAAATATTTGGGTTGGTAAAAAAACAATATTATGTAAAAACAAAAAATGTTCGGACAGAGAATAGACAGAACAAATCCTGAATATTGGTAGGGGGTTAGACTGGACGACCCTTGCGGTCCCTTCTAACCCTCTGGCTCTATGCTTCTAAGGTCTTTGAACTATTGGTGCCATTGGCCTTCAAGGATTTGATCCTATTTGACTTCAGCTCAGGATCTGGGGAGTTTATAAACTCTAAGGAGATTATAAACTCTGCTGCTGTCTCTTTCTGTCCGTGTCCTCTCTTGGAGCCCTTTTCATTGCTCTTCCTTCCTTTGCTCAGTACAACATCTGCTCTGACTCTGCTGAGCCCTGAGGAAAAGAAGGGGATATTGTGACTGCAACTCTTTCGAGAATGGAGTTATTCATTGTCTGTCTGGTACTTAGTGGCATGGTCTTCCTCGCCGGGGTGTCGTTGAACAGCTACATCCTCTTCATTGCTGGCTGCCGTGTGGAGAGGACAGCCAGCACCGTGTGGTTCCTGAACCAGGCCATGGCCAATTTAATCTTTATCGTCTTCCTGCCCCTCAGATTCATCTCCATCTTCATCCTGGACTTAAACGAGGCCAAGAGTATGAGCAGCACCGTCACCTCCCTATATATGTTCTCCAGCGCCTTCTTCCTCACGGACCTCAGTATCGATCGCTGCATCCTCGTGGCACGCCCTGAGTGGGCCTGGAACCACCGCACGCCCCCCCTGGCTTTCAGGGTGATTCTGGGCACATGGGCCCTGTCTCTTGGATTCAGTTTGTGGTATAGTGATCTCTGGGAATTCCTGCTCTCACCTGCCAACACAAGCATGTATTTCCGACTGAAGGAAGAGAGGGTGAAGGCTGCCGTTGTGATCCAGTTCCTTGTCGGGTTTATGATCCCATTAGCCTTGATATTGATCCCAAACTTCTACATCATTCTAGCTGCCAAGCAGAGAAGGAACAAGCTGATCCAGTCCACCAAGCCACTAAAGATCCTTCTTGGCTTGATCCCGACCTTTTTCCTCTGCTGGCTGCCATATCACGTCTTCTCCTTCCTGCAGATCTCAGCTACGTTCCCTCTGCCCCTTCTGGACATAGGAAGCACTTTTGCTTGGGTCCTGACATATTTCAGCAGCTGCCTCAACCCCATCTTCTACCTCACCATGGAGGAAGAGTTTCAGAGGTACCGGCAATGTGCACGAAACACCCAAACCACCGACAACTCAGGGCCAGAGCCAGATGAATAGGTGAATGGATGGAATTGTGGTTATTTGCATGGAAAAATAATTCTGTTCACTAGACCCATAACTTCCTCTTGACCCCAAAATTGTCTTTTTCAGAAAGTTAATTTTTGGCCTGACTCAAAGAAGAGCCACAAGAATGATTACAGGATTAGAAATTAGCATGAGGAAATAGTTTTTAGTTTGTGTAATACCCATCCACTCCCAGTCTCTATTCAAGCCTAAGTTAATGTTGTCCAGTTTGCAAATTAATTCCAGTTCTGCAGTTTCTCATTGAAGTATGTTTTTGAAGTTTTTTTGTTGAAGAATTGCAACTTTTAGGTCTGCAATTGAGTGTCCAGGGAGATCGAAGTGTTCTCCGACTGGATTTTGAAAGTTATAATTCTTTACATCTGATTTGTGTCCATTTATTCTTTTGCACAGAGACTGTCTGGTTTGGCCAATGTACATGGCAGAGGGGCATTGCTGGCACATGATGGCATATATCACATAGGTAGATGTGCAGGTGAATGAGCCCCTGATGGTGTGGCTGATGTGATTACGTCCTATGATGGTGTCTCCTGAATAGATATGTGGACAGAGTTGGCAACAGGCTTTGTGGCAAGGATAGGTTCCTGGGTTAATGTTTTTGTTGTGTGGTGTGTGGTTGCTGGTGAGTATTTGCTTCAGGTTGGGGGGCTTTGTTTGTTTGTTGGTGAGTATTTGCTTCAGGCTGGGAGTGGATGGGTCATTACACAAACTAAAAACTATTTCCCCATGTTAATTTTTCCCCTACTGTTCACACCTTCTTGACAACTGTTTGAAATGGGCCATCCTGATTATCATTACAAACGTTTTTTTCTCCTGCTGATAATAGCCCACCTTAATTGATTAGTCTTGTTAGATTTGGTATGGCAACCCCCTTTTTTCATGTTCTCTGTATATATATATATATCTATATATCTATATATCTATATATCTATCTTCCTACTGTATTTTCCACTGCATGCATCTGATGAAGTGGGTTTTAGCCCATGAAAACTTATGCCCAAAGCAATTTGTTAGTCTCCAAGGTGCCACAAGTACTCCTTGTTCTTTTTGCTGATACAGACTAACACGGCTATCACTCTGAAACCTGCCTTAGAGTGAGAGTCACAAGGAGCTCAATCTATTTAGCTTAACAAAGAGAAGCTGAAGGGATGACTTGATCACAGTCTGTAAGTACCTACGTGGGGAATACATATTTCATAATGGGCTGTTCAATCTAGCATAGGAAGGTCTAACATGATCCAGTGAACAGAAGTTGAACCTAGACAAATTCAGACTGGAAAGGAGGTGTAAATTTGTAACAATCAGAGTAACTGACTATTGAAGCAATTTTCCAAGGGTCGTGGTGGGTCCTCCATCATTGGCAATTTTTAATTAAGCTGGGATGTTTTTCTAAAAGCTCTGCTCTAGGAATTATTTTGGGGCAGTTCTCTGGTCCGTGTGATTGGGGAGTTCAGACGCGATGATCACAATGGTCCCTTCCAGCCTCGGAATCTGTGAATCTGTTATTTTAACAAAATATATTAGAGTCTTGGTTTTGTTAATTTTTAAATCATTTTGGGGTGTTTGGTTCTCTATGATATGTCCTTTTCTGCGTCTTTGTGTCATTATTCTTCTCATCATGTCATCTTTGCTCCCAGTGGAGCTCTCTCTCATGTGTTTCTTGAAGATCAACTGATCTATGAAACAAATAATAAAATTTTCAAAAGTGTCTAAGTCCTATTTTTAAAAGAGTTTAGGCCTGTAGGAACCTTGCTAAGAGTCAAACAGAATATAACATAACATAACCCTGTTATAGTCTTGGCCTTCACAACATCCTTTGGCAAAGAGTTCCACAGGTTGTCTGTGTGTTGTAGAAAGAAATACTTCCTTTCGTTTGTATTAAACCTGCTGACTATTAATTTCATTTGGTGACCCCTAGTTCTTGTGGTATGGGAAGGATTAAACAACACTTTCTTATGTACTTTCTCCACCCTGTTAGGATTTTATGGAGCTCTATCAAAACCCTCCTTAGTCGTCTCTTTTCAAAGCTGAAAAGTCCCAGTCTCATTAATCTCTCCTCATACGGAAACCATCCCATACCCCTAATATTTTTGTAGCCCTTTTCTGTATCTTTTCCAATTCCAATATATCTTGTTTGAGATGGGGCGACCACATCTGCACACAGTATTCAAGATGTGGGCGTACCATGGATTTATATAGAGGCAACGTATATTTTCTGTCCTATTATCTCTCCCTTTCTTAATGATTCCCAATATTCTGTTTGCTTTTTTGACAGCCGCTGCGTATTGAGTGGATGTTTTCAGAGAACTGTCCACAATGACTCCAAGATCTTTCTTGAGTGGTAACAGCTAATTTAGACCCCATCATTTTATATGTACAGTTGGGATTATGGTTTCCAATGTGCATTACTTTGCATTTATCAACACTGAATTTCATCTGCCATTTTGTTGTTGTTTTGTGAGACCCTTTTGTAGCTCCTTGCAGTCTGCTTTGGACTTAACTATATTGAGTAGTTTTGTATCATCTGCAAATTTTGACACCACACTCTTAATCCCTTTCCCCAGATCGTTTATGAATATGTTGAACAGTACTGGTCGCAGTACAGACTCCGCTATTTATCTGTCTCCTTTCTGAAAACTGACATTTTATCCCTACCCTTTGTTAGTTAGTAGTCCTGCAATTTCACATTTGAATTCCTTCAGAACACTTGGGCGAATGCCATCTGGTCCCATGGCTTATTGTTTAGTTTATCAATTTGTTCCAAAACCTCCCCTAATGACACCTCAATCTGTGACATTTCCTCAGATTTGTTACCTAAAAAGAATGGCCCAGGTTTCGGAATCGTCCTCACATGCTCAGCCGGGAAAACTGATTTAAATAATTCATTTTGTTTCTCCGTAATGTTCTTATTGTCCTTTAACATCTCAATCATGCAGTGGCCACTCTGGTTGTTTAGCAAGCTTCCTACTTCTGATGTACCTCAAAATATTTTTGTTATTACTTTTTGAGTCTCTGGCTTTCCTAATTATATTTTTACACTTTATTTGCCGGAGTTTATTCTACTTTCTATTTCCTCAATAGGATTTAACTTCCACTTTTAAAGGATGCCTTTTTGCCTCTCAAAGCTTCTTTACTCAGTTGTTTACCCACCGTGGCACTTTTTTGGTTCTCTGACTATGTTTTTTAATTTGGAGGATACATTTAAATTGAGCCTCTATTATGATGTCTTTAAAAAGTTTCATTGCAGCTTTCAGGGATTTCACTTTTGGCACTGTACCTTTTAATTTCTATTTTACTAACTTCCTCATTTTTGTGTAGTTCTCTTTTCTGAAATTAAATGCTACAGTTTTGGGCTGCTGTGTTGTTTCCCTCGCCACAGGGATGTTAACTTTAATTATATTATGGTCACTATTATTATTATATTATATTCACCCCTTGGACGAGATCCTGTGCTCTACTTAGGACTAAATCAAGACTTGCCTCTCCCCTTGTGGGTTTCAGGACTAGCTGCTCCAAGAAGCTGTTAGAATATCGATATTCAGGCCTTCCTGTAAACCCTATACTTTAAGAACTTAGGTGTCTTTTTTTCACTTAGCTAGTTACATGGGTATAAAACAAAGAATCAAAATCACAATCCACTTGTGTCCGGGCCTTCTCTCACTAGGACAGGCGGAGGCCTTGTTCTTAGGCTACGTTCTTTGACTAAGAAGAAGGAGCAGCCCTAAGCTGGGAAGTGAATGGTCACGTCCTCACTTTCCAAACCAGTCACATTGAAATAAGATGCTATTGGGCTGTTACAAATACAATCCTGTCCTGATAGTGCCCATCACCACCCAATAAAGATTGTTAAAGAAAACTTAGTTTGATAGCATCCTGTCTGGCAAGAAATTACTTATCAATAGTTGGGTTTGTGAAACCCTCATTTCTGTATGTTTTATCTTTATGGTCCCCACTTTTCTATTGTTAATCTGTCTGGTTCTCTAATTGTTTCTGTCTGATGTATAATTAATTTCACTAGCTGTAAGTAAATTAGGTTAGTGAAATATAACAGGTTAGAGAATTATGTTACAATATGTTAGGATCGGTTTGTTAAATTTCAGTAAAATGATTGGTTAAGGTATAGCTGAGACTATTACTATATAAACTGGGGTCAAACAGGAAGTGGAAAAAAGGGAAATTGGAATCATGTTTGCTAAGGGGGGAAACGGGAATAGGGAAGGGGGAACAGGGACACAGGCAAGGTTCCGTGGTGTCAGACCTGGGAAGGGGGACAAGGGGTAAATGCTCCGCGGTGTCAAAGCTGGGAAGGGAGACACTCGGGAACAGACTCTATTGGTGTATAGAGATAAGCCTGACCAGTGTGAAGGGTTTCGAAATATGCTTGCTTGGAAATTAACCCCAAGAAACATTGCATTGTCTGCGCTTCGGACTTCTGGTCTTTTGCTGCTTGCTGTCTGCATGACAAGAACCAGGGGAGAGGGTGAAGGGAAAGCCCTCTAACAGAGGCAGTCATCAACATGTGTCAAGAAATTTTATCTTTGCGTCCCGTTCTGAGGTAATATGTACGCAGTCAATATGGGGACCATTTAAATCCCCCATTATTATTGAGTTTTTTATTTTAATAGCCTCTCTAATCTCCCTGAGCATTTCACAGTCGCTATCACCATCCTGGTCAGGTGGTCGGCAATATATCCCTACCGCTACATTCTTATAATTCAGGCATGTAATTACTATCCATCGAAATTCTATGGTACAGTTCAGTTCATTTAAGAATTTTACTTCATTTGACGCTACACTTTCTTTCACATATAGTGCCACTCCCCGAGCAGCATGACTTGTTCTGTGATATATTTTGTAACCTTGTATTACTGTCTCCCGTAGATTATCTTCATTCCACCAAGTTTCTGTGCTACCTGTTGTATCGATAGCCTCATTTAGTATGAGGCACTCAAGTTCACCCATCTTATTATTTAGACTTCTAGCTTTTGTATACAAGAACTTACATGTCACTTTTTAGCTGTCTGCCATTATGTGATGTAATTGAATTGACTTAGGCTTTTAGTGGTGAGATTTCCAAAAGCACCTATGTGAGTTAGGTGCTTAACTCCTAACTTCAATAGGAATTTGGCACCTAACTCTCTTAGCCATGTGACAGGGTCAGGCCAGATGGTTATAGGAAAGTGATAGAAGGCAGATATATTAGCCCCAGGTTAAGTAGGTCCCTTTTCCCTGGTAAAGTAACAGGGAAGGTTCCAGAACAATCAGGAACCTTCTGGAGACAATTAAGACAGACAGGCTGATTAGAACACCTGCAGCTAATCAAGAAGCTGCTAGAATCAATTAAGGCAGGCTAATCAGGGCACCTGGGTTTAAAAAGGAGCTCACTTCAGTTTGTGGTGCTCATGTAAGGAGCTGGGAGCAAGAGGCACTAGGAGCTGAGAGTGAGAACGCAGACTGTTGGAGGACTGAGGTGTTCAAGCATTATCAGACACCAGGAGGAAGATCCTATGGTGAGGATAAAGAAGGTGTTGGGAGGAAGTCACGGGAAGTAGCCCAGGGAGCGTAGCTGTCACACAGCTGTTCCAGGAGGTACTCTAGACAGCTGCATTCCACAGGGCCCTGGGCTGGAACCCGGAGTAGAGGGCTGGCCCGGGTTCCCCCAAAACCTCCCAACTCCTGGTCAGACACAAGAGGAGTTGATCTGGATTATGGGTTCATAAAAATGGCCAAACTGAGGGCTGCCATGAAGCTCCAAGGTGAGCAAATCCACCAATAAGTGCAAGACCCACCAAAGTAGAGGAGGAGCTTTGTCACAGCCACTTTTAAAACTCTAGTCCTGTCTCTTCATTGCAGAGCCCGAGCCTTCAAACCTCATGAGACACCCGATAAAACCTCATGAGATTGGTTTGAAATGAAAGACATTTGGGTTCTTCTTTTTTGCCTCCTGAATTTTTTTCAGGGGGTCATTTCAAGCTTTTCTCTGTAACAATGAAGGATGGAAACTTACCTAAAAAAAAAGAAAAGAAACAAAAGCTGAAATTCCCACCTAATCATCTGATTCCAGGATCTGGGACTTGGAGGAAAAGGACAAGCATGGCAAATGCTGTAACTAAATTCTAAGAGTCGGCGAAGCTACAAAACTCCACCAAAAATTTCAGAAAACCAGAAATATCTAGCTCTATTTTGGAAGCCAATGAAGTGAGGAGGTGTTTAAAATATTGGAGACTTTAAATAAAATGTGGGTGGCTGTGGCACTCTGTACCTCAAAACAGCATCCTGGAACCCCCATATTCACCACTGTCATATATATATGAACAAAGTCTGCCTTGTGGGGTATAATTAAAAAAGTCTAGATCTGTTTATTATTGATATCCTCTTGAATTGTATGTGCTGTCATTGTATGGGGAGTTATGAAGTTTTGCTATGTGTGTGTTACTGAAATAATTTCCGATGTTGGGAACACCCACAACCAGCCTTTCAGGTATAACAGTGGAGGAGCCAGACAGCGTTAATGTCTCATCAGCACACATCCAAGAATCCACTATCTAAGGAACTGTATAAAATGGAGATTTCTCAGAGAGAGAACATAGACAATGGAGACTGTTTGACCCACATCATAGCAAAATATATTTCCACCAAGCTGGAAGAAACTACAAATGAGGGGAAATGACATCACCACTTGGCCTCACTCCCCCCACAACTCAACACATGGAAAAACATCTGGAGGACAAAGACTTTGATCTGCAGAAGTTTGGTATGGGTCTGAAAGACAAGCCCAGCCTGTGTATTGAAGAACTGTCACCTGCTTGTACCATCTGCCAGGTTGAGACATGATTTGATTCAAATCCTGTCTAGTTTATTTAACTCGGATTGGAAATTTAATGTTACTTATTTTGTAACGAACTGTGATATCTACGCTTGCTGCTTATAATCACTTAAAATCCATCTGTCTGTAGTTAATAAACCTGTTTATATTCTACCTAAAACTGTGTGCTTAGATTGAAGTGCTTGGGAAATCTCAGCTCAGTTTACAAAGGCTGGAGTTTGTGCTCTCCACATTGGGGGAAGCGCAGACTGGGTAATGAACTTACACTTGATAGGATTCTGATCAATGCAGGACAGTAGATTTCTTGGCTGTAAGGCCAGGGAGCCGGGAGGAATTCACTGGAGCCTCCCTATTGATGGTTCATGAGTGTCTGGGAGGTAATTTATGGAACTCAGATGGGTGTATCCCTGTCTGGGGATGGCTGTGGAAGTGCAGGACCTGCCCGAGGTTTGCAGCTTGACACAGTATCACAGTGTGAGAGGGATACCCCAGGTTGGTGTTACAAAAGGCTCAGAGGTTCCACAGTCTAGATTGCGCACCAGGAATCCCATCACAGTGGCTTTTTAAACCAGTGTCTCAATAAATCCTGATATTCCTGACCAAAATTCATGAAGCTTTCACCCTTCGCTCTGTCGCTGGCCATTCTCCAACATCCAACCCCTCTATCAGCCAGTCAAGGAGCAGACACAATGTAATCTCCCTCACAGGCAAAGAAGCGAGAGATTCACAATCCACTCGCCACCTGGCAGGGTCTCTCCAGAACATTTGTGGGGTGACTGGGGGTGAAGGGCGGCAGGGCTCACCCACGAATCACTCCCGACCCAGCGGCACTTCATGGGCACAAGCTGAGTCTGGTGTGTTTCCAGGTGTGAACGGGCTGAATTTTTGAAACGATGCAGTCACAACTCAGCTCCTGCTCTGGGGCTGTGGCTTCCCCGGATGTGGGCGACCGTCTCTGCAGATGGGATCTCAGACCCTTTAACATGAGCGGCCCCAGAGCTGAGCTAAGCTGTTTGAGGCTTGCACGGAGCTGTCCACCTTGAAGGCTTTGCAGACTCAGCTTTGTGAGCATCTCCCACCCCCGCTAAGCCACCCCCCTTGTGCTCTCTCCCCCCAAGAGGATAGCTTCCTGCCCCCAAGTCCCTGGGGGCGGGGGGAGCTGCAAGTGGTGTGTGTGTGTTGGGGGAATCAATTCTGAGATGCCGTGTCTGATTCCCCGAAGACAAAGGTAAGAAAGTGAGATTAAATCTTCCAGCTTCAATACTAGGTTAAAATCCACTATGCCCCCCCACCAGATCTGTCTCTGCCCCCTTACACCCTACCCCGGTTCCTCCCTTCCCCCCACCCCACTAGCAACTGATCTTGGTATAACTATGTCACTCATGGGTGTGGAAACCCACCACCCTTGGGTGACTCTGTTATACTGATCTAACTCCCGGTGTAGACAATGTTTCTGCCATCAGGACAGCTACCACCTCTTGAAGGGTGGGGGGGATTAACTACGCCTATGGGAGAAGCTCTCCCATCAGCACAGACAGCGTCTTCACTGAGCCACTACAGCGCTACAGCTGCATCGGTGCAGCCTTCCCCGTGTAGACCTGCCCTTTAATAAAATGAACAGCCTCAGCTCCTGGAGTCTTTCTCTGTCAAACATGGAGTCCAGTCCATTAATCCTTCTCAGGGCTCTTCTCTGACCCCTCTCCAGTTGCTCAACATCCTTCTTGAAGGGTGGGCACCAGAACCGGACACAGGATCCCAGCTGTGGTTGCACCAGGGCGGGATCCAGATGGAAAATCACCCCTCTGCTCCTAATTGAGAAAAGTGCCCCCACCCTGAGGCCTCCAGGCAAATGACAAGAGATGAAGGCAGGTTGCAGGCAGGGCTGTGGTTTGTGTGGTCTCTAGCACAGAGCGAGGGTTTCCTTAGCATTAGCTGGTAACATGGCCTGGGGCCAAGGGGTGGGTTCCCTGCTGCAAAGGCAGGTTTGAGAATCTCACACGTCCCACTCCCAGCGGGGCTCTTTTCCCTTTCCCCAGCAAGGAGGGACTCGAGGGCAGAGTCCCAGCTGGTGTCTCCGCTTCTGGGATCTTACCCACTGGAGTCAGCTGGACATGGCTGTCTCAGCCCCTGTTGTCTCCTGGGGGCCGCACCCACCTGCCCCAGGATGTGGGCAGCCAAATGCAGACACCTTACTAGGCCCCAGCACGGGGGGGACCTTGTGGTTTGTGTGGTTCGTGTGACATCTGCATGTAGCTGTGGGTGACGAAGACCTTCCAGGCTTTGCAGACATGATTGGACCCAACCACGTCCTGTGATCTGCCCCTATTGTCCCCCCCAATATACCCCCACATGAATGGCTCCATGTTCCCCAGTTGAGCCAAATCTGGGTGAGCTGCATGCATCGTGTTGGGGATCTGGGATGGGGGTCGACTCTGAGACGCTACATCCCCCAAAGACACAGGTAAGAAAACGAGGTAAACCTTCCAGCTGCTCCACTGGATCTCATTCTCACCCCCTCCAACTCTGCCCCCTTGATCTCCCCCTCCCAGCTGCCCCCATCCCCTCCCCTCATCTGCTCTGGATAGAGCCAGTTGAAATTATTTGTGGGTCTTCCTGTCAGAGGTCAGGGGCCCCTGTCACACTGGGTGTTGCACAGACCCTGACTGAGCTCGAGCATCCCATTGTGCCAGGTGCTGCACAGACCCTCAGGGAGAAAAAGGCCTGGCCACAGCGAGCTCACTCTCTAAACAGACAAATGTTTGGAGGAGAAACTGAGGCACAGGGCCATGACATGACTTGTCCAGGCTCTCCAAACAGTTCAGAGACAGAGTCTGGGATGAAACCCAGGAGTCTGGACTCCCTGTCTAATCACTAAAATAGATTCTTGCAATTAAAAAAAAATCTTTTGACTTGTTACTGGTCTTTTCTTCCTCTGGTGTTTTGCCAGATGGCTTTTTTGTCATTGTTATCTTTTCAATCTTATTTTCTCCTCTTGGGGAGTTGCTCTCCATCACTGGAGATTTCTATAGCTGGGTTCTTTTGGTGGGTAATTTGCCCGCCGAGCTCCACTATCTCACCCCCCTCCACCCCCCAAAATGGCCCAAACCATACAAAAACTCCACTTCAAAATGAAAGGGATGGAGAAGTTTCAGAGTAGCAGCCATGTTAGTCTGTATCTGTAAAAAGAAAAGGAGTACTTTTGGCACCTTAGAGACTAACAAATTTATTAGAGCATAAGCTTTCGTGAGCTACAGCTCACTTCATCGGATGCATATAGTGGAGAAGAATCACTTAAAAAAATTCCATTTTTTTTAAAAAAAGAGGCGGGAAACCAAGACAGGAATAACCAGCTCCTTTGGAAAACTAAGAGCAAGAAAATTATTTGGGAATTTTAGTGAGTATTCGTCAGGGGTCTCTCATATTTCTGTCTCTGCATCCTGGACACACCCACTGGCAACCTCCCCTTGGCTAGAAATCCCCTTGGCTAGAAAACTTTTCAGTAAGAAGTAAAGGGGTGTGTTTTTTCAGCATTTGGTTTAGTAGAAAGCAAACTCTGTCCGTGTCCCCTCCTGGTGCCTGTTTCATTGCTCTTCTTTCCTTTGCTCAGTACAACGCCGGCACTACCCTCACCGAGCCCTGACAAAAAGGAGGCAATATTGTGACTGCAATTCTTCCAGAATGGAGTTCCTTAAAATTCTCTTCCTGGTGCTGAGTGGTGTGGCCTTCCTTGCCGGGGTGCCATTGAATGGCTACATCCTCTTCTTTACCGCTTGCCGTGTGGAGAGGACGGCCAGCGCCGTGTGGTTCTGGAGCTGGGCCATGACAGATTTCATCTTCATCATTTTCCTGCCCCTCAGATTCACCTCCATCTTTATCCTGGACTTAAACTGGGCCAAGATGCTGAGCAGCACCATCACTTCCTTCCATATGTTCTCCAGCGCCTTCCTCCTCACGGCCCTCAGCATCGATCGCTACATCCTCATGACATGCCCTGAGAGGACCCAGAACCGCTGCACACCCATCCTGGTTTTCAGGTTGATTATGGGCATGTGGGTCCTGTCTGCTGGTTTTAGCTTGCGGTATGGTGATCTCTGGGAGTCCCTGCTTTCACCTGCCAACATCCGTACGAATTTCCAACTGGATGAAGGGAGGGTGAAAGCTGCCGTTGCCATCCAGTTCCTGGTCGGGTTTCTGATCCCATTCGCCTTGATCCTGATTCCAACCATCTACATCATTCTAGCTACCAAGCTGAGAAGGAACAGGCTGATCCAGTCCACCAAGCCACTAAAGATCCTTCTTGGCTTGATCCCGACCTTTTTCCTCTGCTGGCTGCCATATCACATCTTCTCCTTCCTGCAGATCTCAGCTACGTTCCCTCTGCCCCTTCTGGACATAGGAAGCACTTTTGCTTATATCCTGACATATTTCAGCAGCTGCCTCAACCCCATCTTCTACCTCACCATGGAGGAAGAGTTTCTGAGGTACCAGCAACATACATTAAGCCCCCAAACCACTGACAACTTGAAGTCGGAGCTGACTGAATAGGGGAATGGATGGAATTTTCAATATTTGCATGGAGAAAGAATTCTGTTCATTGGGACCTGTAACATCCTCTTGATCCCCAAATTGTGATTTTTTTGGCCTTATTCAGAGAAGAGCCACAAGAACGATTACAGGATTCGAAAACCTGCCTTGGAGTGAGAGACATAAGGATCTCAATCTATTTAGCTTAACAAAGAGATGGTGAAGGGGTGACCTGATCATAGTCTGTAAGTACCTACGGTGGGGAACAAATATTTAAAAAAGGGCTCTTCAATCTAGCAGAAGAAGGTGTAACATGATCCAATGAACAGAATTTGAACCTAGACAAATTCAGACTGGAAAGGAGGTGTAAATTTGTAAGGATCAGAGTAACTGAGCATTGGAGCAATTTCCCAAGGGTTGTGGTGAGTCCTCCATCACTTGGTAATGTTAAATCAAGCTGGGATATTTTTCTAAAAGTTCTGCTCTAGGAATTATTTTGGGGCAATTCTCTGGCCCATGTAACCTGGGAGGTCAGACGAGATGATCACACTGGTCCCTACCAGCTTTGGAATCTATGTATCTATCATTTTAATGAAGTATATTAGAGTCTTGATTTTGTTCATTTTTAGATCATTTTGGGGCATTTGGTTCTTTATGGTCTGTCCTTTTCTACATCTTCGTGTTATTATTCTTCTTATCATGTCATGTTTGCTCCCAATGCGTCTCCAGCTCTTCTTCTTTCCTGTGTTTGTTGAAGATCAAGGGATCTATTAAACAAAGGGTAACATTTTCAAAAGGGTGTAAGTTCTATTTTTACAAGTGTTTAGGCCATAGAAACCTAGCTGAGAGTCAATGAGACAAAACAGAAGATCATAAGAATGGTCATACTGAGTCATACCAAAAGGCCATCTAGCCCAGAATCCTGTCTTCTGACAAGTTTCAGAGTAGCTGCCGTATTAGTCTGTATTCGCAAAAAGAAAAGGAGGACTTGTGGCACCTTAGAGACTAATAAATTTATTTGAGCATAAGCTTTCATGAGCTACTGCTCACTTCATCGGATGCATTCAGTGGAAAATACAGTGGGGAGATTTATATACATAGAGAACATGAAACAACGGGTGTTACCATACACACTGTAACGAGAGTGATCACTTAAGGTGAACTATTACCAGCAGGAGAGCGGGGGCGGGGGGGAACCTTTTGTAGTGATAATCAAGGTGGGCCATTTCCAGCAGTTGACAAGAACGTCTGAGGAACTACAATACCCACCTGCTGAAGTGAAGAAACAGATTGACAGAGCCACAAGAGTACCCAGAAGTCACCTACTACAGGACGGGCCCAATAAAGAAAATAACAGAACGCCACTAGCCATCACCTTCAGCCCCCAACTAAAACCTCTCCAACGCATCATCAAGGATCTACAACCTATCCTGAAGGACGACTCATCACTCTCACAGATCGTGGGAGACAGGCCAGTCCTTGCTTACAGACAGCCCCCCAATCTGAAGCAAATACTCACCAGCAACCACACACCACACGACAGAACCACCAACCCAGGAACCTACCCTTGCAACAAAGCCCGTTGCCAGCTCTGTCCACATATATATTCAGGGGACACCATCATAGGGCCTAATCACATCAGCCACAGTATCAGAGGCTCGTTCACCTGCGCATCTACCAATGTGATATATGCCATCATGTGCCAGCAATGCCCTTCTGCCATGTACATTGGTCAAACTGGACAGTCTCTACGTAAAAGAATAAATGGACACAAATCAGACATCAAGAATTATAACATTCAAAAACCAGTTGGAGAACACTTCAATTTCTTTGGTCACTCGATTACAGACCTAAAAGTTGCAATTCTTCAACAAAAAAACTTCAAAAACAGACTCCAAGGAGAGACTGCTGAATTGGAATTAATTTGCAAACTGGATACAATTAACTTAGGCTTGAATAGAGACTGGGAGTGGATGGGTCATTAAACAAAGTAAAACTATTTCCCCATGTTATTCCCCCTCTCCCACCCCCCACTGTTCCTCAGACGTTTTTGTCAACTGCTGGAAATGGCCCACCTATGTTAACACCCATTGTTTCATGTTCTCTAGGTATATAAATTTCCTCACTGTATTTTCCACTGAATGCATCCGATGAAGTGAGCTGTAGCTCACAAAAGCTTATGCTCAAATAAATTTGTTAGTCTCTAAGATGCCACAAGTACTCCTTGTCTTCTGACAGTGGCCTTTGCCAGGTGCCCGAGAGGGAATGAACAGAATAGGGAATCATCAAGTGATCCATCCCCTGTCTCCCATTCCCAACTTCTGGCAAACAGAGGCTAGGGACACCATATTTGTCCATCGTGGCTAATAGCCATTGATGGACCTATCCTCCATGAATTTATCCAATTCTTTTTTGAACCCTGTTATAGTCTTGGTCATCACAACATCCTCTGACAAGGAGTTCCATAGGCTGACTGTACATTGCATGAAGAAATACTTCCATTTGTTTCTTTTACACCAGCTGCCTATTAATTTCATTGGGTAACCCTTTGTTCTTGTGTTATGAGAAGAATAAACAACACTTCCCTATTTAAGTGCTCAACACTCGTCAGGATTTTATAGACCTCAATCATATCCCCTCTTAGTCGTCTCTTTTTCCAAGCTGAAAAGTCCCACTCTTATTAATCTCTCCTCATACGGCAACCGTTCCATACCCCTAATCATTTTTGTTGCCCTTTTCGGTACCTTTTCCAATTCCAATTTATTTTTTTGAGATGGGGCGACCACATCTGCACATAGTATTCAAGGTGTGGGCGTACCATGGATTTATATAGAGGTGATATGATATTTTCAGTCTTATTATTTATCCCATTCTTAATGATTCCCAACATTCTGTTCACTTTTTTGCCTGCCACTGTCCATTGAGTGGATGTTTTCAGAGAACTATCCACAATGGCTCCAAGGTCTCTTTCTTGAGTGGTAACAGCTAATTTAGACCCCATCATTGTATATGTATAGTTGGGATTATGGTTTCCAAAGTGCATTACTTTGCATTTATCAACACTGAATTTCACCTGCCATTTTGTAGCCCAGTCACCCAGTTGTGTGAGAACCCTTTGTAACTCCTCACAGTCTGCTTTGGACTTAACTATCTTGAGTAGTTTTGTATCGTCTGAACATTTTGCCACCTCAATGTTTATCCCATTTTCCAGATCAGTTATGAATATGTTGAACAGCACAGGTCCCAGTACAAACCCCTGGGAGACACTGCTTTTTACCTCTCTCCATTCTGAAAACTGACCATTTATTCCTACCTTTGTTTCCTATCTTTGAACCTGTTACTGATACATGAGAGGACCTTCCCCCTTATCTCACAACAGCTTACTATCCTTAAGAGCCTTCGGTGAGGGACCTTGTCAAAGGTGTTCTGAAACTCCAAGTACACTACATCCACTGGATCACCCTTGGCCATATGATTTTTGACGCCCTCAAAGAATTCTAGTTGATTGGTGAGGCATGATTTCTCTCTACAAAAACCATGTTGATTCTCCCCAACAAATCATGTTCATCAATGTGTGTGACAATTTTGTTCTTTACTAGAGTTTCAACCAGTTTGCCTGGTACTGAAATCAGGCTTACCGGCCTGTAATTGCCGGGATCACCTCTGGAGCCGTTTTTAAAAATTAGTGTCATATTAGCTATCCTCCAGTCATCTGGTACAGAAGCTGATTTAAATGCTAGCTTACGTACCACAGTTAGCAGTTTGAAATTTCACATTTGAATTCCTTCAGAACTCTTGGGTTAATACCATCTGGTGCTGGTGACTTATTACTGTTTAATTTATCAATTTGTTCCAAAACCTTCTCTAATGACACCTCAATCTGGGACAGTTCCTTGGATTTGTCACCTAAAAAGAATGGCTCAGGTTTGGGAATCTCCCTCACATCCTCAGCCGTGACGATCAATGCAAAGAATTCATTCTGTTTCTCTGAAATGGCCTTATCATCCTTGAGTTCTCTTTGAGCACCTCGATCATCCAGTGGCCCCACTGGTTGTTTAGCAGCTTCCTGCTTCTGATGTACTTACACATTTTTTTGCTTTTATTTTTTCAGTCTTTGGCTAGCTGTTCTTAAAATTCTTTTTTGACCTTCCTCATTATATTTTTACACTTCATTTGCCAGAGTTCATGCTCCTTTCTATTTTCCTCAATAGGATTTAACTTCCACTTTTAAAGGATGCCTTTTTGCCTCTCAAAGCTTCTTTACTTAGTTGCTTACCCACGGTGGCCCTTTTTTGGTTCTCTTACTATGTTTTTTAATTTGAAGGATACATTTAAATTGAGCCTCTATTATGATGTCTTTAAAAAGTTTCCAGGGATTTGCAGGCATTTCACTTTTGTGTTGTACCTTTTCATTTCTGTTTTACTAACTTTCTCATTTTTGTGTAGTTCTCTTTTCTGAAAGTAAATGCTATCGTGGTGGGCTGCTGTCATGTTTCCTCCGCTACAGGGATGTTAAATTTAATTATAATATGGTCACTATTACCAAGCAGTTCAGTTATATTCTCCCTTTGGACCTGATCCTGTGATCTACTTAGGACTAAATCAAGCATTGCCTCTACCCTTGTGGGTTCCAGGACTAGCTGTTCCAAGAAGTAGTCACTTAAGGTGTCAAGAAACTTTATCTCTGCATCCTGTCCTGAAGTGGCATGTACACAGTCAATATGAGCACAGTTGAAATCTCCCATTATTACTAATTTTTTTTTATTTTAATAGCCTCTCTAGTCTCCCTGAACATTTCACAGTCACTACCACTGTCCTCCTCAGGTGGTCGGTCACATATCCCTACTGATATATTCTTATTATTCGAGCATGAAATTATTATTCATCGAGATTCTATGGTACAGTTTGGTTTATTAAAGATTTTTACTTCATTTGACTCAACGCTTTCTTTCACATAAAGGGCCAGTCCCCCATCAGCATGACCCGTTCTGTCCTTCCAATATATTTTTTACCCTGGTATTACTGTGTCCCATTGATTATCCTCTCTCAACCAAGTTTTTGTGATGCCTGTTACATCGATATCCTCATTTAATACAAGGTCTAGTTCAGCCATCTTATTATTTAAACTTCTAGCATTTTTATTTAAGAACTTAAATGTCACTTTTTAACTGTCTGCCATTACATGGTGTAATTGAATTGACTTAGGTTTCTGTAGGTGAGGTTTTCAAAAGGTGCTTAACTCCTAACTTCAATGGGAATTTGGCGTCTAACTCCCTTAACCACTTTTAAAAATCTAGTCCTGCCTCTTCTTTGCCAAGCGCAAGCCTTCAAACCTCATGAGCCAGCCCCTAAAACATCATGAGATTGGTTTGAAAAGAAAGACATTTGGATTCTTCTTTTTTGGCTTATGATTTTTTCGGGGGGGCATTTCAAGCTTTTCTCTGTAACAACGAAGGCTGCAAACTTAACTTAAAAAAAAAGAAAAGAAAAAAAAGCTGAATTCCTACCTAATCATCTGATTCCAGGATCTGAGGCTTGGAGGAAAAGGACAAGCATGGCAAATGCCGCAACCAAATTGTAAAAGTCGGCAACACTACAAAATTCCACCGAAAGTTTTGGAAAACCAGAAATATTCAGCTCTGTTCGGAAACGAATGGAGTGAAGAGGTGTTTAAAATATTGGGGATTTTAAATAAAATGTGGGTGGCTGTGGCATGCTGTACCTCAAAACAGCACCCTGGAACCCCCATATTCACCACGGCATAGCAATATGAACAAAGTCTGCCTTGTGAGGTATCATTAGAAAAGTCTTGGTGTGTTGATTATTAATATCCTGTTGAATTGTATGTGCTGTCACTGTATGTGAGGTTGTGAATTTTGCTATGTGTGTATTACTGAAATAAGTTGTGATGTTGGAAGCACCCACAATCAGCCTTTCAGATACAACAATGGAGGAGCCAGACAGTGTTAATTGCTCATCAGCACCCATCTAAGAATCCACTATGGAGATTTCTCAGAGAGAACACATAGACAATGGAGACTGTCTGAACCATGTCAGAGGAAAAGATCTTTCCATCAAGCTGGAAGAAACTACAAAAGAGGGAAAGTGACATCACCACTTGGCCTCATTCCCCTCACAACTCAACACCTGAAAACACGTTTAGAAGACAAAGACTTTGACCTAGGAAGGTTTGGTATCAGGGTGGAAGACAAGCCTAGCCTATTTATTGAGTAGGGTTACCAGATAGCAACGGTAAAAAAACGGGACGGGGGTGGGGGGTATAGGCGACTATATAAGAAAAAGTCCCCATATATGGGACTGTCCCTTTAAAAATGGGACATCTGGTTACTCTAATACTGAGGAACTGTCACCTGCTTGTACCATCTGCCAGGGTGAGACACGGCTTGATTCAAATCCTGTCTAGTTTATTATCTCAGATTGGGAATTTACTTTTATTTCTTAGGTAACCAACTGTGATCTCTACGCTCGCTGCTTTTAATCACATAATATCTGTCTGTAGTTAATAAACCTGTTTTATATTCCACCTAGAACTGTGTATTTGGTTGAAATGCTTGGGAAATCTCAGCTCAGTTGACAAAGACTGGCGTTTGTGCTCTCCACATTGGGGGAGGCGCCGACTGGGCAATGAACTTACACTGGCCAGGCTTCTGACTAGGGCAGGACAATACAGTTCTGGGCTGCAAGGCCACGGAGCCGGGGGGAATTGACTGGAGCCTCCCTATTGGTGGTTCATGAGTGGCGGGGACAAACATTCATGGAACTCAGCTGCGTGTGTCCCTGTCTGGGGATGGCTGTGTAAGTGCAGGGCTTGCCAGAGGTTTGTAGCTTGACACAGCATCACAGTGTGAGAAGGACAACCCAGGTTGGTGGGACAGGGGGCTCAGAGGTCCTACTGTCCATGTTGCATGCCAGGAACCCTGTCATAGTGGCTTTTTAAACCAGTGTCTCAATGAATCCTGATAGTCCAGACCAAAATTCATGCAGCTTTCACCCTTCGCTATGTTGCTGGCTGTTCTCCAGTGTCCAACCAATCCCTCAGCCAGTCGTGGAGCAGACTCTATGTCGTGTGGCTCACAGTCAATGACACGAGAGATTCACAATTCACTCGCCACCTGGCAGGGTCTCTCCAGGACATTCATGGGGTGATCAGGGGTGAAGGGCGGTAGGGCCCACCCATGAATCACTCCTGACCCAAGCTGAGTCTGGTGTGTGTCCAGGTGTGAACGGGCTGAATTTCTGCAACAATGTGACTGCAGCTCATCTCCTGCTCTGGGGCTGTGGCTGCCCCGGATGTGGGCGACCATCTGTGCAGACGGGATCTCAGACCCTTTGTCACGAGAGGCCACAGAGCTGAGCCGAGGTGTTTGAGGCTTGCACGGAGCTGGCTGCCTTAGAGACTTTGCAGACTCAGATTAGTGAGCATCCCCCACACCCGATGAGACCCCCCCCTTCTCCCCCTCCCCGAGAGGACAGCTTCCTGCCCCCAGACAGAGTCTGTGGGTAGAGGGAGGTGCAGATGGTGTGTGTATGTTGGGGGAATCAATTCCGAGATGCCGTGTCTGATTCCCCCAGGACATAGATAAAACAGTGAGATTAAACCTTCCAGCTTCAATGCTAGGGTGATATCCACAATGCCCCCCCCCATATCTGTCTCTGTCCCCCCACCTCCTACCCCAGGTACTTCCCTGAAATTACTGCACTCCCCACAGGAGCCTCCCCATATCCCTCCCAGCCCCACCCATCAGTGCTGCAGCCCCTAAATTGAAGTGGTTTTCATCATATACAGGGTTTAAAGTTTGATTCAGTGGCTCTCAGCACCCCCACTATACAAATTGTTCCAGGAACCCTGATCCAACCCCACTCCCCACGAGAAGCCCCCCATCCCAAATTCCTCCCTGTCACTTGTATAAACATCCCCCACGCCCCAACCCAGAGGTGGCCACATCTCATGGGAAAAGACTCAGTAGACCAGTGGCTGTCAATCTTCCCAGACTACTGTACCCCTTTCAGGATTCTCATTTGTCTTGTGTACTCCCAAGTTTCGCCTCACTTAAAAACTACTTCTGTTCAAAGTCAGACATAAAAATACAAGTGTCACAGGACACTACTACTGATAAATAGTTTACTTTCTCATTTTATCATATAATTATAAAATAAATAACTTGGAACATAAATGTACTTGCATTTCAGTGGACAGTATATAGAGCAGTATAAACAAGTCATTGTTTGAAATTTTAGTTTCTACTGACTATGCAAGTGCTTTTTATGTAGCCTGTTGTAAAACTAGGGAAATATCTAGATGTGCTGATGTACCCCACAGAAGACCACTGCATACTCCCGGTGGTACACATACCCCTGGTTGGGACACACTCCCATAGACTGTTATCCAAAGGCTCAGGGCTGATGATGGCAGTAAAAGCACCAGGCCAGCAGATGGCAGCATACGTGCAATTCAGGTGCTTGTCAGAAACTCGTAATCGAGTCACCCCGTCCCCTTCCCTTTCACTTGGTCTACACTAGGCAACATATAATGGTGCAATTGCGTCGCTCGGGGATGTGGAAACCCCCCTCCCCCCGGGTGACGCTGTTATACCGACCTAACGCCTGGTGTAGACGATGCTTTTCCCATCAGCACAGCTCCCGCCTCTCGGGGGGTTGGATTAATGACGCCGATGGGAGAAGCTCTTGAGTCAGCACAGACAGCGTCTTCACTGAGCTGCTACAGTGCCATTGCTGCATCGTTGCAGCCTTCCACGTGTAGACGTGTCCTTTGATCAATTGAACTGACTGAGCTCCATGAGTCTCTCTCTGCCTGGGGGCCAGTCCGTTAATGCTTCTCATGGCTCTTCTCTGACCCCTCTCCAGCTGCTCAACATCCTTCTTGAAGGGTGGGCACCAGTACCGGACAGAGGATCCCAGCTGTGGTTGCACCAGGGCCAGATCCAAGGGAAAATCACCTCCCTGCTGCTAATCAAGATTGCCCTGTTGATGCATCCCAGGATGGCTGGAGCCCTGTTGGCCCTGGGAGCTCATGTTGAGCTGAAAAGTGTCCCCACGCCTGAGGCCTCGAGGCAAATGATGAGAGACTAAGGCAGGTTGCAGGCCAGGCTGTGGTTTGTGTGGTCTCCAGCACAGAGCGAGGGTTTCCTTAGCGTTGCCTGGCCTGTTACGTGTACCAGGCTGAGGGGTGGGTTCCCTGCAGCAAAGGCTGGGCTGAGAATCTTACGCGACCCACTCCCAGTGCGGCTCTGTTCACTTTCCCCAGCCAGGAGGGGCTGGAGGGCAGTGTCTCAGCTGGCATCTCTGCTCCTCGGACCTCGCACGGGGGAGTCAGCTGGAAGTGGCTGTCTCAGCCCTTGCCCTCCGATGGGGGCCCCACCCACCAGCCCACGGATGTGGACAGCTGAATGCAGTCACCTTGCTAGGGCCCAGTGGGGAGTGCAGGGGAGCTGTTAGAGGGCGTTCCCTCCATCCTCCCACTTCTCTGGTTCTTGTCACACTGGCAGCAAAAGACCAGAAGTCCATAGTGCAGACAATGGGATGTTTATTGGGGTTAATGTCCAGCAAGCATGACTCCAATTTCCCTTCCCCCCACTTCCTGGTTGACCCCAGTTTATATAGTAATATTCACAGCTAGACCTTAACCAATTATTTTACTGAAATTTAACTAACCAATCCTAACATATTGTAAAATCATTCTCTAACCAATTGTATCCCACTACCCTAAGTAATTTACACCTAGCAAAATTAATTATACAGCAGACAGAAACAATTAGAGAACCAGACAGTTTAAGAATAGAAAAGTGGGGCCATAAAGATAAAACATACAGAAATGGAGGTTTCATAACGACAACCACTGATAAGTTATTTCTTGCCAAACAGGATGCTATCAAACTGAGTTTTCTTTAACCATCTTTATGTGGTGGTGATGGGCACTATCAGGACAGGATTGTCTTCCTAATAGCCCAATACACCCTTATTTCAATGTGACTGGTTTGGGATTTGAGGACGTGACCATTCGCTTCCCAGCTTATGGCTGCCCCTGCTGCTTAGCCAAAGGCCTGAGCCTAAGAACAAGGCCTCAGACTGTCACAGAATCATAGAATATCAGGGTTGGACGGGACCTCAGGAGGTATCTTGTCCA